>NC_045133.1:25676031-25994197 GCF_007655135.1 Punica granatum
GGGTAATGGCATGTCTTTCGCTATATAGTTTCTGCGCGATGTTCTTTGAGGGGCATCTGGTGAAGCAATTTGTAGAAGGGCAGCAAATATTTGTGTACTCTGGTCAATGAATGATCTTGGTTGCTTCTCTAGTTCAACAAGTACTTTCAAAGCATAGCACAGTTTCTCCGGGTGACCTTTTACTGCAAATTTTTCTGAGATTACGTTGTTGTAAAAATGACACATAAGGATGAGCACACTTACGTAAATTTGCTGTGAAATACTTCTTAGCTGTACTTTGGCTTTACCTGATGCAGTTGATGATGATCCAGGGGTGGTAATAGCGGCTGTTGATAGGTGATCTTTGATAAGAGATGCCAACTGGGACGTCAGAGCTTGTGGTTCAGCACCTGATCCAATAAGCTCCGCGGTGAGTTGGATGGTCTTCATAGTGTCCCCTGAAAGTGCCGCTATGAGCAAGTGATTGAGGTTTTCTCTTGGAATCAGGTGTACCTGCAGAGACATGAGAACTACTCTGTCAATGAATGAGCACTTAAATGGAGAGAAGAAGAAAGAAGAAAGTTCTCCAAAAGTACCCACAATTTGTTGAACCATCGAGGTAGTGATTCTTCTATCCAGTAAGGTCAATTGATCTAATATATTTTCTGCTTCTGTCAAAGACCCTTCTGCTTTCGCAATTATCAGTTCCAGAGCTTCTCTCTCGAGTCTTATTCCTTCCCCAATAGCAATTCGGGTTAGCTTACGTTTGATATCTTCATCTCTAAGCTTTAGGAAGCAATATTTCTGACACCTCGATGATATTGATGAAGGCAGCCCCTCTGCCCCCATTGTTATGAGGACGAATACTATGGTGGACCCATTCGGCCCCTCTGCTATGCTCAACAGTTCATCCCAAGCTTCCACGGTCAATAGATGACATTCTTCGAGGATAAAAACTTTCAGACCTGGTAATGCTTGTGTGAATGAAGTACTTTGTATGAGCGTTTTTGCTTTTTCAAACCCTGGAAATCTGCTCCCTGAGCACATCTCCATGACACAGAGGCTTCGAGAGCAACCCCTGCAACTCCAGCATGGCCTAGTGGGTGAATTAGATTCACAGTTGAGTGCCATGGCCAGAATTCTTGCTGTCGAAGACTTCCCTGTCCCACTAGGACCATGGAACAGGTAGAGACTCGAAATCCTTTTCCTCTGAATAGCAGTGGCTATCGCCTTCACAATTATTTCGTGTCCCACAATGTCTTCGAAGACTTTAGGCTGATACTTGAGACTGAGGCTAGTGCCACTATTAGTATCCTCACCATCATGACCACCAATTCCTGTCAGGGAGGAGTCAATAGAGCCCGAGACAGAGATTCTGTCTTTGATCACCATACCTATCTCTTCCCTTGAAAGATTCTCTGATGAGAATGTCGGCTCCACAGCCAAACTGGATTCCAAAAATCTCTGGTTAAATTGGTCGGAGGACCGTCTCCTCGCCGCTTTGCCCATCTTTCTCCTGTAGGCCTTTCGCATTCTTGACCACCTCCAAGGAATGGTCCATCCTCTGCTTCTGTTTCTCTCCTTTCCTTCTGGTGTTTCTGCTAGCCTCGAGAGGGAAGAAGACCTATGCAATTGCTCCAAGCTCAGTGAATACTCTCGAGACGGGTTCTCGAGGTATCCTGAGACAGAGCTCAGTGATCTCCGCCTGTTTTTTCTGGCCTTATCACTGAAATCTTCCAAAAGAATCCGACCGCCATAGCTTGCTGCAGGAGTTTTGGGGACGCGGTTTGGGAATGGCAGCTCTGCAGCTTTGGAAGCCATAGCGCTATTGATCAAAGGAATCGGGAGAGGGGAGGCAGTCTTACGCTGCTTTTGTGCTACTACTCAAACAGGTAACGATCCAACTATAGTCTATGCAATGGCAATTTCATGTCTCAATAGCAAGTGAAGCTCTTGCTGGTCTGGTTTTGAAAAAGCCATCCCATTTTATTGCGTTAGCATGTGGGGGGATGGAGACAGGTTGAGGCCGGCTATATGAGAGAAGTCCGACCGTCATGCAGTCGTGCTATAAAATAATTCCGTAGTATACATCGGCAAGCCATTGTCAATTACATCATTGAACAACATAGTTATATATGATATACATTATATATGTATATATACACTATTAATTATCAATGTGTGTGTGTGTATATATATATATATATGACTGGCGTCTTAAAAAAAGCGGTATGCTTTCGCTACGTCAAAAAAGCGGCTGCATGTCCAGGTGTTGTGCTCCACTTGGCCTCTAATAGCTCCCCACAGGCCCATTCAGCTGCCGTTGCATTCGTCATATGTTGGTTTGGTCACCTAATCCTGTTTTTTAATTTGCCCCCTTTTTTTTTATAAGTAAAGCATTGTTTGGGAATGGAGTAATTTTTTTTTCTTTACTCCATTTATCTCCAATTCAATAATAAAATTATTTTTATTTTTATCTTAAATACTATTCAATTCAATTTTTAATACTAAATTCTCTTAATTATTCGTTACTTTTTACACAATTCAACAATATAATCATCACTTTCTATTTATTATTCATTATTTTTTATCACTTTTTTTTTTCTATAATTCAATCAAACAATCATTACAACATCAATTAAATAAATATATATATATACATAGTTAGAACCAAACAATCTCGGCCAGCGTACCTTTCTGAAAGAATAGAATGAATAAGAAACATTAAGATAAATAGTTAAGGAATCAAAGGGTCCTGGGGATAGAGGGACTTGAACAGTTGAACCCTCACGATTTTTAAAGTCGGCGGATTTTCCTCTTACTAGAAATTTCATTGTTGTCGGTATTGACATGTAGAATGGGACTCTATCTTTATTCTCGTCCGATTAATCAGTTCTTGAAAAGATTTATCAGACCATGGAGTAAGTGATTTAATCAATCAATATTCAATTCTTCCTTCAGTTTTCTACTTAGATGGACATTTTCTTAGCTCAGTCAGTGTTCAGTTAGTTGACATTGGAACTCGGCACTGTCCCTAAGAGCTTCCATAGCGCAAAAGATTATGAATACCTCTCTCGACCTTTTCGCTAGTATCAAGTGTGATAATCTTAATATTGACGCATGCTAATACTTCCGGTCATTCTGCATGCAGATAATTCCTAGAGGTACTTAAACAAATAGGGATTATAGAGGGATGTGGCGAGTATGACTTAGGGCTTGTTTGATAACCTAAATTAAGTGCAGAAATTAATTTTTCAGGACTTAATTAGATTTAGCTTGTTTAGTAAGTGTAAACAAAATTAACTTAATTGATTAAGTTAAGTCAAATTGAGCACTGAAAAATTAAGTAGAAAATTTCTACTTATTTTCTGACTTAATGCGCTCAGCTCAGGGAAAATATTTGCAGCGGTACCTCTGAACTTTTTCGAATTTTCAATTTGCTCCAATCGGGGGTAGTGGCCTGCCCTTTCTCAGATCAATGTCTTTCTTACTTTTTTTTAAATTTTTTTTCTGAAATGGCATGACACTATTTACCGTGTAAACACAATTTTCTACCAAATCAGTAAAATGGATGGAAAATGACACATGCCTAATGAAACAAGAAAATCAATATTCGTGCCTTTTTTATCAAAAAATAAAGTTCATGCAAAAATTGAAAAATGGATTAAAGTTGATGTTTTTTTTTTGTCATTAATCCTTATAAGTTAAACCATTTTGGCATGTGATTTGTGAATTCTAGGACATTGTCGGCTGCACAGTGAAGTAATGCTAGCGTATACCTCCAAAGATATGTTGGGTCCAGGTCGCAGGGCTCACTTACATACGTAGCTGCTTGAGGGTTGCTCTCTTAATTCTCGGTTTCTTGGATCCTTCCCCCTTGGAATCGAGCAGTGGAGTTGGATTCCTCGTATTCAAGATTGGCCAAACCCCCAATTTGAGAGAATAAAGAATGAGGTATGAGCCTGCTTTTTGTCCAAATAGAAGAGAATCTCTTTTCGATCAATCCACTAAGCCGCTCCATCGGAACGTAATTCGTATCCTTGTTTTATCAAAGATAACATCAAAGGTTTTTTTTTTTCTTTCTTTTTTTGCTGGTGCTTGTTTGAATTTATTTTTTAGCAGTGTTTATTAATATAAAGAGTAAAGTAAACTATCAAAATGGACTAGTTTGATCCTCAAATTTTTTTTTACCACCAACACTGTTCTTGAATTTCAATTCATCTATCAAAATAATTAGACATTAAAATGGCCAAAGCAAAACTAGACGTGGTGCCTATGTAGCTTAATGGCATAAAAAATATTGACCCAAAAAAAAAAGCATTATCAATACGTCGTATTGGGCTTAATTCCAAATAATTCATGTTGTAATTTCACAAAAAATGAGAGGAGAGATTTGGGGCCTCACCGCCAGCAACCTCCTCAATTAACGAGGCAATCTGAGGCCTTTGTGACCTCACTGGTGGGGGAAGTCGCCAGCCAGAGAGCCCCCGCCTGAGCTTTCTCTTCGAAAAGGAGGGAGCTCGGGTGGGGGACTCTGGTGACTAGGACCACAGCATTGGGACACTGTCACCGGCCACCACTACCATCACCGATGTTGCCGGTGACTTTAGAGGCTGTCGACAATCTCATCTAGGTGATGTGATCAGGATTGAAGCCACATTCACTTGAAGTTCGCCCCTCCGAATTAAAGAGAGAGAGAGATGGGCATTCGGTGATCGCCCACCATCATCTTTGTTGAGGTCATTGAAGATTCCATCATTAGCTACTCTAGGCAGTGGTGGCCAGAATTGAAACCACCATAGTTCAAAATCCGCCTCACTTTGAATTCAAAAGGAGTGGAGGAGATTGGAGTTGTGGAGCTCTCACCCCGCCCCCACCGTCCTCAATGAGGTTGTCTACGCCATTTGAGGTTGCAGATAACCTCGTTACGGGCGGTTCCAAGCTCCCCAACCCCTCTCTCTTCAATTTCGAGGAGAGGTGGTAGCCGACGAAGTCGTGGCTTGCAATGGAGCTTCCACCGCCCATTCCTGCAGTGCCCCTCTCTCTCCACCCCCCCCCCCCCCCCCCCCCCCCCCCCCCCCCCCAAACCCCCCTGCCTGTGTGAATATCAAAACACTGATTCGTTTTATCACAATTTGGTCGTGGCATTAGAGGTTCCTAAGCAAAGTCATCCCGAGCATTCCAAGGCATTCTAGGGGGTCTTGAAGCACAGCGGGCCTGAACTAGGGATTGATTCCAAAACGAGACTTCAAAGCCAATATTTAGACTATTTGAGAAGTAAGAAATTTTTCTCTGCTTAATTTAACTTGCCACCAGACAAATGAGACCGATATTTTAAAAGAGGAACCCATCAATTATCTTTGTTTAATTGTGTTATTTTTATTTATTTTTATTTTTTGTTGTAGGTGACAATTGAAATTATGGCAAGGTAAAGACAAAGCAATGGATCCCAAGACAACTGGTAAGTCCCTTCCTCTTGTGTTAATATTAAGATAAATCAAACCAAGACAACTGGTGGGTCCCTCCATCTTCAACATATCGACTGCCTTTGTTTGGTAACAAGCTAAATTAAGCAGAGTTAAAAAAAATTTTACTTCCCAAACATGACCTTAAGTTCTCTGATCTGAACATAAAAAAATTTTCAACTTTGCTTAATTTAACTTGCTACCATATAAAAATAACTAATATTTTGAAGAGGAAGGGACCCACTAGTTGCCTTGGGACCCACAATTGAAGTTAAAAGTAGCTTGCTCTGTCATTACCTTGTCATAATTTCAGTTGCTTTCGACAGCAAGGAAAAAAAAAAGGCAATAAAATTAACACAAGTCAAACAAAGGCAACTGGTGAGTCCCTCCTCCTTCAAAATATCGGCCCCCTTTGTCTGGTAACAAATTAAATTAAGCAAAATTTTTTACTTCTCAAACAGAGTCTTAATCAGTGCTAACTTCTGAGAACGACAACTTGTAACCGCAGGGAACCCCAATGCTAATGGGCAAAAAGCAATGATTTGAACCCAAGCCCTCAGAAGTCAACAAGAAATACGAACATCTCGACCAACCCCGATTCAAGAAAAACTATTCTAATTTTCAGTTGAAATGTCTCTTCTAACTCCACATATCAATAAATATCGCTGAGACATTTTCCGCGGTTGAAATAAAAATGATTAGATTTTGGAAAGGGCTGACAAAACATCACTATTGACAATGGGGTTTCAGAAGCCAACCAGTGTTGAAAGGGAAGCGGTGATTATGGTGATTACCTAAGAAGAAGCAGCAATTTCTAGCTTCGACTACATATATATACCAACATGTGCACGCACAAATCATGCTTCTGTAAACAGCACCTCGGTTCTAACTTCCCTGAAAATTCACCCAAGTTAGTAGAGAGAAGAAACTGAGAGATTATCAGGATCATATATGGCATGCAATAACTTAGATTCTATTTTAGTTTATTCCAAGGGTAACCGTCTATATCATTGTTTAAAGAGTAACTACAGGCTGTCGAACTCATAGTGTAAACTATTGATGTATTCACACGTGAAATCACCGGGCAAACCTAAAAGAAAAATACATATCGAAACTGCTGCTTGTGGTATCTGGGTGAGGACTAAGGTGATTTCAAATTTTGCAAGAAACAATATTAATTTCCATTGTTTCAAAGAATACACTGGCACGATCCCTTCCAGAGCTCGATATTAGGTGCCAAATGGAGATATATTGCTATGTCCTACATCTAAATAAAAAATAATCATTGACCTTTTTGACCCCATGATCGAATTTTTGTTTCATAGTTTCAGTCCAGACAGATGGTACAGAAATAAACAAGACACGACGCAAAATGCCTGCATTGGCTTACCCAAATTGTTTAGCTATTGGGATGTTGAGGCAGGAAGAGTGGCCGATGGGGATGTCTGCAGCAACTGTTGCAGCATACGAGCAGCAAGACGCTGCATAACTCCTCCCAAGACCCCTACCCCTAAATAGTGTGCCTCAGGTTGTTGAAGGATCTGACAGTCATTGGCAGTAAAAATCACTCAAGATTAAAATAAACCCACTCTCTATCAATTTACTCAATTACATAAAATACACACATGCTGATAGTCTCTTCTATGGTCTGAATTCAAGCAAGGTGCAACAAGTATACTATTACATTTAATAAAATACACCATAGTTCACATTCGATTTTGGATAAATCCTGGCATCACGACCCTTTTTAGCATTAGAGAGTTTGTCAAACTCTGTGTCTATGTCATGCACATTATGAGACTTGTTTAATTTAACTCGCAGTCATATATTTTGATCTCCCACCTTCTACAACATCAAGAAATTCTGCTCTTGTTATTTTCACCAATCTTAAAGCTCTGCCAGCAGTTTGGATCAATTTCAGACCCAAAATTACTGAAGTATTATTACTTCAAATTCATCAGTTTTCAAGGAAAGAAATCTGACCCTTGCTTAATAAAGTTAACGAGCCTATCCAAAAGCTCTGGCATAATCAAAAGGAATGCGACATGAACTGAAACAAACAGCGAAAATGGGGTTAAAGAAGTTTTACCCGTAAAATTGGCAACAAAATGGCTGGGTCAAAATTTTCTGAGGTTTGCAGAAGATTCCATATTCTTAACACTTGATCCCGAAGATTGGTCATGCTTTCTAGCTCACCATCCCTCATTGCAGCGAGACCTCTCAGATTGCCAATAAAAAGTGGTATCCGCAAATAATCAGGGATTGATTTGTATGCATCAACAGCAGAACTTAAGATAATAGCTTCTACGATATGAACAGATTCCTCTATAACCAAAACCCGGAGCTCTTCACCCTCTGGACCAACTAACAGTTGCAGAACAGGTTGTAAGGCCTCTTTGGCGGAGAAGTCTCTGTCTTTTCTACCCTGTTCGAGTAGGTTTTGAAGCCGATTCCACCTGCATCAAGAAATGAAAAAGACATCTTCTACTGATAAATTTGAACACAAATCGTATTGTGTCCCTGTAAACTAGAAATGCCAGTAATCAAGAGGGGCACGCACCTGAACCTTCCATCTTTAAACAGCAACTCAACCAGAGCATCTCTTAGATATGGATTTGGATCAGTGAGAAGCCTCTTAGCAAAGTATGGATATGAGGCTGCCAGTGCCTTAAAGTTTGGGTCCACACATATAGCTAAGCCTTCTAATACGGTAAGGGACCTCAATATTAGCGCGTAATATGCAGGCACTGCAGACAAAATATCAAGGCAAACCATCAGCTGTGTGAGATGCTGGTGTCAGGGTTTCCACAGTACTGGTGAAAGGTTTTCAATTATTCTTACTGGCAAAAAGGGGGAAAAAATTTACACCGTATAGTACTCAAGAGTTCTGGTGTAAATATTTCAATTAATCATTTTGCTTTGAGTGATTGATGAATTCTGAAACCAGGAAAGAAATTTAGCATGGAACAGGACAAACAACTCGAAACAGAAATAAGGAAAGCAATTCAAACCAACAATCTACGAGATAATTTATCTATCGCAGCAATAAGTTGATCCCACATCCTACCTTTAAATGGAAATTGATAGAAGACAACATCGAGACCATCCACAATTGTTTTGAAGTTAAGTTCACTCACAGTAGCACTCAGTGCATCATCAAACAAATTCTGGAGAGCCGGTACAATTGGAGAAACATCCACATCAGGTGATAGGAATTCCAGAGCATAATAGTCACGGGCCATAGCTTCATAGTCTCGATTTACCAGGTGAACAACATGACCGATAATAGCAAATCTTGCCTTCTCCGGAGTTTCACTCATCATTCCAAAATCTAGGAAGGCAAGTTTTCCACTCGGTGTTGCCAAGAGATTACCAGGATGAGGGTCTGCGTGAAAATATCCATACTCCAGCAGTTGTCTGAGAGTGCACTCGACACCAGTTGTCACTAATTCTAAGACATTTAAACCTTGCCTCTCAATAGCTTCCAGGTCACTCAATTTGACTCCATCGACCCACTCCATTGTCAATACTTTGGCACTTGTGTAGTCCCAAAATATATCTGGGACGATGATGTCTTGTTTGTCAGCATAAAGTATTTTAAATCGCCTAGCATTCCGTCCCTCCTGCAGGAACCTGTCAAAATCAAAGATCAATTCCCCAAAGAAACCATAAAATAGCCGATAAATTGCTGAGAATGTTCCAAGACAGTTCCACTGATTTCTTGTATAGATCAAGCATATTATGGAGCTCATCACAAGCAAACGTTGACATATATGAGCTATTAGAAATGTTATGGTGACAAAACACTGAAACAGGATGCTAACCTGCACATAGTTGAGCTCCTGATAAACTCTATGTCCAAATTCATCGACCAGAGCAACGACATCAGTTGTCACCATGTCTACATATTTATTTATGAGAAAACCTAGACTTCTTATAAGGTGAAAGTCAAGTCCAATAACTTCTTCAATGCCAGGCCTTTGCACCTTTACTGCAACCACCTGCCTAGAGTGTCTTAATCGAGCCTTATAAACTTGCCCTAAACTTGCTGCTGCAATTGGGGATGCAGATATTGAAGAGAAAATTGTATCCAGTGGCTGTCCCAGCTCTCTCTCGATGCATTCAAATGCCTCTGCATCAGGGAATGTTGGCAATGCATTCTGCTCAAAATGCAATTGAATTAATGACCATCAAAGCAGTACATAAAAGCCAGAGAACAACAATCTGCAGCTCACCCCAGCAACATTACTGCATTGCTTCATTTATAGGCTCATGGCTTTAAAGATTCAGGAAAACAAAATGAGCAAGACCATTGTTACACTTGCAGTAAGCTGAAGATGAAAGGCACTAAGGCTAGGAAATGTAGATTGGAATAGGTGCACCTATTCATTCAGTTGCAGTTATCCTTTACCAAGAAGAATACGAAATGTCACTCAGGTAATATATTGTTCATTTTCCAAACCATAATGTCAGATCTCACTTAATGGGGAGGTTGTCATTTAACTCTGTCTTTATTATGGTTCACTTTCAATTTTTCGCCTCGTGTAGTATGAACTAATAGGCTTTAACTTTGACGCAAAAAATCAAAGGTGAAAATTGAAAAACACTGTGAGCATACAAATTTTCGATTAAGAAAATTCAGGAAACAACACGTGTTGAAAGAGAACAACTACTGCACAAGCAAGAAATATATAAGTATATGTCAAATTGAGATATATTAGTCTATGAATCTTAAAATGCCTAACCAGAGCACCTGAAGCTCGGAGAGCTCAGAGAGATACTCAGGAGGGCATAAGTCAGGCCTTGTTGATAATGCCTGCCCTATTTTGACGAAGGTTGGACCCAATCGAGTAAACATCATCCTAAATTCTGCACCTCGCTTTCGCTTGTTCTGCTCCACACGGCCCCCTTTTTTATCGAGCAACAGCTTCATTGCAAATGAGCCCAATGCTATCAATACCTCCAGAGCTCTCCTCACCACCTAACCACCATAAATACAGCCAATCACCACATATTTAGCGTACGCTTACACAGCAGCTTCTGAATGGACGAGGCAATAGCAGTCAATGATAATCAATGAACAACTACAGATGCAAACGCAATTGAATTCTTACGTGACATCATGCTGTCGCTGTTTATGAATAATGAGAAAATCCTATCAGGCACAGAGCATCGGCGAAAAATCTCATGAATAGGGCAAGAGAGTGGAGAGTTACGTATTAATTCATCCATATCGTGCCATTTAGCAGAAGCAATCACAATGAGCAATGCCTATGGAAAATCTAATGCACTTAGACTTCTCTTCACTTGCTGTAGGAGTAATTGACCCTCTGATCAAATTTTCACTTCTCACGATTGGAAACAGAGAGACAGAGAAACAGAGACGAACCTCCAGAGGTCGTGATCGGTACTTGTAATCGAGCCGATCGGCGCTATAAACTGGAGCATCGGCGGCACGAGCCAAGGCCTTCATCTGTGCACGGATGTCCTCCACGAGGTCCAGTCTCGAAGTCCTTACGGCAGGCCACTCGTCGCTCCCGTCGCCGACGACGACAACCTCGCTACGTCCGCGTGGTCTCCCGTCCGAAGGCGCAGCTCTCGGCGGCGCGACTGTTCTCACCGCTCTGCTCCCTCCTCTGCGAGGCTCCGACACCTGAAGACGACGTAGCCGCAGTGGCGAGGCGGAGATCGGGAGAGCTGCCGCCGAGCTCATGGCGTTCACCGGAGGCTACAGAGCTCCAGCGAAGGTGGGGGAGAGAGAAGGAGAGATCGGAGAGCTAAGCATTGAAAATGGAGTCAAAGGAGGTTTTCTCGTGCTTTTTCTATTGTTCTTCTCTCCGTGCGCTCCCTCCCACCTAATTTTTCCTAAAATAAAAGGGCGCCGAAGCCATGTGCTCTATAGTCTTATATTTTTAGGCCCAAAGGTCAAATGTGGCGAAGCCCACGGTACCCCGCCTTCATTGATCGATCACGGCCTTCCATCGATGCGTATCCACCGTGTAACGGTTGCGGTCCTTGCCGATCATCGCACCGTGCTATTTACTCATGGCAAGTAAAATTATTGCATGTTGTGAGAGGCATGCTTGCCGTTTGGTTCATATACTATTAGATTATAAGAAATGTAAAGATTGTAAAAAAAATTTAACGCTTACACAAAAAAAAAACCGTTAAATCATTTTACCTGGATTGTAAGTCAAAATATAATATTATTGTATTTAGTAAATATGTTGAATCACAGGAAACGTCAATTGTATAATTTTTCTACATAGATATGACGTGGATCCTATTAGTGTAAGTCGCAGTAATTTATCTTTATGAATTCGAATGGCTCATAGTTTTCGATTGAACGGCAATTTATTAAATAAAGATATATGCAGTAATGTCAAGCTTTTTACTAGGGAATATACAATTTTGCTGTTTAATGATTACTTGGTGTAGCCACGATTTTATCGATTGCATCTGCCGTAGACGAGGCTTGTTCATTTATACTAGTAACGAAATATGAAATGAATCAAATATCGTCTCTTCTAATTCACTTTTGTCTCTCTAGCCGAGACAACGCGAATTGAAAATTAGAGCATCATATCGAAGGATCCATTGACCTAGAATTCGAGTTTAATGTATGCTCCTCCTCGTGTTGATTACTAGACAATCACGAGTCGGGACACGTGATTGACTCTGTGTATGATGGGCTAAAGTTCGTTTTTCTAATAATGTTTCAGTCTAACAACTTTGTGATCCGTGAATAGATTGGTTGTACGATTCGTTTAAGTGGGTGGGTGGGTGGTCGGTTAACCGCTAGCCGTACATAGAATATTGTACAATTTCCTCGGAGTCAAAAGTTCAAGCTAATGAAGATTGATCTCTTATGAACTCATAAATAACTTTTTATATCTTTTTGACGCTGGAAACAACTCTTAACACCACCATCACTTATGTGTAACTCAATTGATAACGCGTTAATATTTCAAATATTAGATCAGGAGTTCAAATCATGTTGAAGATTTAGGAGTAAATAAGGGGATATCCCATATTTGTTATATAACTCGCTTGCAGCAGTAGTAATTTGATTATAGACTTGTGCAAAAATTATGTTCATCCGAAACCGCATTGGGGTAACAGTGATGAACCCAAACCCTCAATCCTAATGTAGCTAAGGCTCAAATTGGACATTATCGTATTCACATGGCAACATGTGATTTTGAATTGTCATATACATGTCATGTCAAGTGCATTTGAATAATTGTCCTCAAGAACTGATTACGAGTTAGGCTTCCAAAGGAGGGGGATAATTGACCATAAGACGGAATTCTCTTCGCAATTAGACATGGATTCATAACTCGCTTTATGATCGCACAAAATTTTCACTAGTCTTACGCATGTTTCACTGCATATTTAATCCAAAAATTTGAGCTTATAGCTAGGGACATCCAGGTGACAAAAACCCATGGATTTTTTCTTTTTTAGCCCGTGTGGGATACCTTCTTCTTTTGACTTTAACTCCATCCTCACATGGACACTTGTTTTAATAATTGACCTCGAGATAAGCTTTTCTCTTATGCTTTCTCAAGTTTTAATTAGACCGTAAGCCGGTATCCTCTTTCGTGCGTGGGCCTAGATCAAGGGGGCTAGTATGAGACGTAATTTTGCTGCACACAAGACTGGAATTGGCAAGGTATGAGTGCTTATGAATGCAAACCCACTCTAATGCAATGAGAAAAATCTTCATTAGACTTATAAACTATTAGATGGATTTCGAATTTAAAAGCTCTAACTAATAACTGAGATGGTAGGTCATGAATTTCTCCTTCTTCTTTTTTTGACCAGGGAGTATCTAAGACTTCGCCGACTAATCCTCTGAGCTTCATATGTGAATCTCGGTGGCACATTAAGCGATTAATTACACTAAAAGCGCTTCGATGGTCCTAAGAAGTTTGAGACATAATACCCAAACTCTTATTTAATTATTAGACCAAACCCTCTACAATTGAATTTCTTTATATTGCCCGACATGAGAAAATACTTCTCAATAATTTTCTTAAGACTCCATTCAAACCATTGCAATTTATTTTATAAATTATCACGCACTCTTTTTATGGGGACATTCTCACTTTTATTACGGAACCGTTGCTTCCCCGGATGCCCAATTAAAGTCAACTGCTTTCCTGAAAAACTCATAGAATCCTAAGACGAGAAAAATCTATCCATCCAGCCCTTTCTTTAGCTTATGAAGTTGTCCACAGTTTTTCATATTTGCTCAATTAATGCAACATTAGAAGATGGAATTATTCAAGACAAGTAGAAGGATCTTTCGAGCAAAAGACAAATACATCGTTATAATTGAAAATTACATGACGACGACAGCTAAAGAACATCTTATCTATGACAACGACGAACCATCACACAAATATTATTATAATTTATTAAAATCCATATTGCCCAACGGTCGTGCTTATCTATTGAATTATGCGTGTCCCCTTCGGCTGTGTCGCCACTTCTTTAGAAAAGCCAATTCATTCGAGAGACGTGAGGACTTTGATATATGATCCGAATCGGAAAATATATTTATCAATTCACCGAGTTCATGTGACGTGTGATGTCAAACCATCGACTTTTCGCGACGGTGCATGAATCGTGCAATTCCTCGACAACGTCAAGTGGTTTGATCATGCGGGAGATTAATTGAGAGGAACATTTCAATTTTTTCATTGAATAGATGCGACGAGGAAATAAGTTCTCAAAAGGAGGTGTTATATTCGAAGACAAGGAGCATGTTTTGCATAGCCATCTCGAGAGATGCTTCAATTAAATGAGACGAGATATATTAATTTCATGATGATTTACATAATCCGCAGTTAAGTACAACCTTCTTTCACGAGATGAATTGGCTCTACATGTATCACTAGGCACATTTACATAGTTTTATCTCGACACTAATTAAGAGAGAGGAGATTTATTAGCATGAGAAATAAAATGATTTATTTAAGAAGAAAATGTTGGGCTATCCCTCCAATTTGGAGGAAGTTGGGCTCAATTGTATTGGGCTTTTATCGGGTCTTAATAAGCCCAAGAATCCATTTTATTAGGGTTTTTGTTTCAGCAAATCAGCTGAGGTATAAATAGCAGCAGAACAGCTGCAGATTAGTGTAGAGCGGCAGAAGTGCAGCAGCATAGCAGCACAAAACCAGGGAAGAGCAGACAGCAGAATTCGAAGAGCAGGGGCAGCGCGCAGCTGGAGATCAAACCTCGATCGGGACATCAAACGAACTCCGATTGGGACGAAATTTTGACAGCAGCTTCACAACACGTGGGGCTAACTTCTGAACGGTCAGAATTTCTATTCGAGCTCTGTAGGTGCTGTTTCAGCTGATTTTGTGAACCACCCGGTGTGGGTGACGAATTTAGTATTTGGGTGATCCAAGAGAGTGTTTCTCTTGAGTTTGGTGATCCAAGGGTTTACCCTTGATAAAAGACATTGTATAACCTTCATAGTGGATCGTTGATTCGGAGTTGGTCCCGTGGTTTTTCCCACATTGGGGTTTTCCACGTAAAATTCTTGGTGTTGTTTTACTTTACTGCTTGTTGGTTGATTTGATTAGTTCCTATCTCGATTACACTAGAAAGGGAGGAAGATTAATCGCTGCGTTATTGTTTGGTTGAGTACATCCCTAACCCCAACAGAAAATTACATCTCAGCTTTTACGCATAAAAAAAAATATTTCTAATTTGTGAGACTAGTCACTTTTCCTTGCGCGAATAATTTTGTACATCCTGTACAAATGTTTTTTCTCTCATTCGTTCCCATGCAGAAATCCCACCATTTCATATATAAAAAAATACGTGAAAATATATAACCATTCGATCAACATGAAACTCATATATTTATCCACCACATTATCAACTATCAAGGCCTCTCTTCTTCTTTTTTTTTTCCTTTGACCATAATGAACCTTAGACTTCCCTTAAAAGGCACATCGCTTAAGAAAAGCCCGGGCACAGGTTCCTCGGATTCATCATATCAGATCAAACTCTGACTATGAAAGGAGAACAGCAAAGTTATATAAGTTTGATCGTGGGAAAGTTGAATGGGGGAGGGGACCGTGGACATAGACAATTTGACCATGGTTCCCCACCGCACTCATTATTAAAAAAAAAAAAAGGAGCTAGAAAATCACACTTTTTAAGATATAAATCCTATTCTGGCCATTTATTTATAGAGTCAAACACTCCACACGATGAATGCGAAAAAAAATTAAATAGGAGGAAAAAGGCAAGAAAAATGCAAGTTGGATTAATCTAATCAAATAGCAATTTATTGTTTGTTTAATGCTAAGCACGCTCGCATCACTTGCCAAATATATTGTTTCCTCATCTGGTTAACATACAATCCCAATTTTTCCGATGTGGTCCCAATTTTTTCATTTCATATTGATTATTAATATTATACAAAAATGAAATATAATATAGTGAAACTTTTCGTATCATTTTAATCCTTATTTTTCTATTTGCTTAATAAGTATATAGACTTCCTTGGTAATCAATAAAAAATAATTAATATTGTTATTCGATATTCATTGATATGTTTCGGTTATTTTATAACCTTTTCTGGTTAGAACTCGAAATTTCTTTTTAAAATTTTTTTTCTTGATAAATGAACGGAAAAGGTTTTTTTTTTTTTTGAAGAATATGTAAATTCAAACACATTTACCTACCCACACTCAGTCACCTTCTTTAGCAATCAGCAGCAGTTGTCTTCTTCCCTCTCGCTTCATCTGAAAGTTGTGTGGCTTTTGGCCGTAGCCGAAGCGGCTGAAGCAGAAGAAGAAGAAGGAAACAACCAGACAGGGAGAGAGAGGGACTGACTCCTACTCTCTTACTCCATTTGGGCTCCATCTCCCCCTGATTATGATCGCCGATCCGTGTAGATGTGATCCTCGTGGCAGCATTTACACTCCTCACCCCCACACCTAACTACCGCCCACTTATCAATTGCTCTGATCCCCCTCTCCCCCTTCTCCTTCTTCCTCCCCTTAGTAAACCACTCAATCGACCTCCCCCCACCGATCTTTGCTCCAGCAGAGTAAATGTGTAGCCCGAGATAGCATTGACATGCTCAAAGTTTGATCCTTTTTGCTCTGGCTTCAAATGGGTTCCTGCAAAAAGGTTTGATCTTTGCCTTTATTAGCTCTGGAGCTGGGGCTTTCTGATTTTCGAGATGGGTTCTTGCTATTCGAGCTCGAGAGGGGTTGCAGTGGGGCGAGAAGCTTCAGGAGGAGGAGCTGTGAACCGGGGCTCGTCCTCTTCGGGGAGGTGGAAGAAGATTGGGAGCATTGGGAAGATGAAGTTTGGTTCCTCTGCGTACTGTGAGGGGGGTCTGAACCAGTACGGCAACCAGAGCCAGATTCATGTTGCTGGGAAGATGTGCTCCAATGGAGCCAGTGATTTTGCGTGCTTGTACACCCAGCAGGGCAAGAAGGGCACCAATCAGGACGCTATGTTGGTTTGGGAGGTCAGCTGCGGTCCAACTCTCTCTAATGTTTGTTCCCCCATTAGTCTGGTCTTTCCCCTTCTTTTCAGGAAGAATCAGAAGCTTGTTGTCTTTGTTTGTTGTCTGTTAAGGTAAAATTAGTCGGTGGTTGGTCAGTCTGTGAGGTTTGTTGCTGTGTGATAGCTTTGTTTTGTCTCGCACTCGTTGAAGAATTCAGGACTTTCTATTGTTAGCTATGTCTATTGAGAGGGAATATGCCAAGATGTGCCCTTTTTAAGAATTCACCTAGCTGTGTCCTTTTCTTTGCTTGGGAAGTTGTTGAGGGTAATTGCAAAAATGTCACAATATTCATTGTCTTGCTCCACACTTTATATACTGCTTTAAGTAGAAATTCCTTGGGGGTGATTCCTTGAGTCAAAAAACCGCATTTTTTCGTATGTATAGGAAGATTATTTAGATGAGGAGTTGGATATAGTTTCTTGAATCACTCTTGAGAGGATCCGATCATCATGAGTAATAGTGGACAGCGACGATGATGCTTCTTTTGAAGTACTTTTAGGATATTAAAGCTTATCGATTGAGTTCAAACCCGACTTTTTGACAACCGATGGTTTTGGAGATGCCTTGCTTGTGCTCAGTTATTGGTGTTGCAATCGTCTTTCTTTTCAAATATATCAGTTTGCCCCTAAATTTTTCCTGATTCTGAATTACCTTTTGCAGTAGTCTGTAGCTCATAGTCCTACAGCCTCAATTGTTAACTCCACTGAACTTTTCTGATGATAGAATTACAGCTCAAGAGATGACACGGTATTCTGCGGAGTTTTTGATGGTCACGGCCCTTTAGGCCACATGGTCGCAAAGAGAGTTCGGGATTCTCTCCCTATCATTCTCAGCACTCAGTGGAATTCATATACATGCGAAGATCAGACCAGCCTTCCCAAGATTGAGAACGGTCCCACAAGTATGGTGGCCCCTGAGGGAGCTCCTCCAGTTGCCTTGGACGATCAGTGGGTTGACTCCTCAGCGGTGCAGGAGAATGAGAAAGAGAAACTTCCCGAGATATACCTTCCACTCAAGCAGTCGATGTTGAAGGCTTTCAACCTGATGGACAAGGAACTGAAGTTGCATCCAACAATCGATTGCTTCTGCAGTGGGACTACAGCTGTTACTCTGGTTAAACAGGTATCATTCTGGTTATCACCCCATCTTTTGAACTTCTTGCTTTTCACTGTATGGGATATCGATCTTTTCTAGCAGCGGACATTTATGCTTGGATGGTTACAATGAGCAGTCTATTTGCTTCTGGAAGACTTAGAGGAATATTCTAGTGAGTGGAGGAAAAAGGGAGTAGAACACGTTTTGTTAGGAACTTTCCATAAAATAACAGGCAATTGATGCTTGATCAGTCATGCTTGATTGCTTCAAACAGAGATAGATACCTCTCTCATGTTACATCTTTGGTGTAAGCACCTGGAACTTTCATATCTAATCACAATGCCATTCTTGTTGTATATCAGGGTCAGAATCTGATGCTTGGAAATGTAGGTGACTCGAGAGCAGTGTTAGCAACAAGAGACAAAGACAACTCCCTAGTTGCTGTCCAATTGACGGTGGACTTGAAGCCTGATCTTCCAAGTCTCTTTCTCTCTCCTTCTCTTGAGTACAATCTTGTCTTGGTCCCTCTTCTGTTTTCTTCCTTAATTTTCTGGGGATCTTATAAACTTGCACTGCATACAGGGGAAGCTGCTAGGATACAACAATGTAAAGGGAGGGTCTTCGCATTGCAGGACGAGCCAGAGGTTGCCCGTGTTTGGCTTCCAAATAATGACTCACCAGGCTTGGCTATGGCCAGAGCTTTTGGTGACTTCTGCCTGAAGGATTTTGGGTTAATATCTGTTCCCGACATTTTCTATCGTCGGTTAACTGAAAGAGACGAATTCATCATCCTCGCGACTGATGGGGTAATAATCTAAACCAGTAGAAACTTCCTTTTTATGAATTTTTCGACTTGAGACTTCTTATATGATTTTCTATTAGGAACCTTGGGAGCCTCTTTATCCGACTTTTGTCACCGACTTCATTAGCTTCATTATTTTTGTTGTGGAAATTTGTCTTTATTTCTTGAAATACCTGATGGAAAACATAATAAGTGTTATTTTGCTGTTTGAAGATATGTTTTTTGATGGATGAAAGATCAAAACTTACGTTTGTTTTTTAAATAATGGTGAAGAAAAACGTCATTTTCTTCCGCAAAGCAGAAGTATGAAAATGTTTTCCAGCATCAAGCATAGCCTTCTTTAGTCTCTTATCAACTTCCCTGTAAGTAAGATCCTGATGTTGTTCCTTAACATCTTATTCCTTTGGCAGGTATGGGATGTTCTCTCGAACAAGGAAGCTGTTGATATCGTGGCTTCTGCCCCTGGGAGGGCAACTGCTGCCCGTGCTCTCGTGGACTGTGCAGTTCGGGCATGGAGGCTCAAGTACCCCAGTTCGAAGAACGATGATTGTGCTGTAGTGTGCCTCTTTCTGGATCAAAAGCCCTCAAATCTATATCCAGGCACAGTAGATGAACCTTGTGCAGCTCCTCCTCCGGAGGGTACGGTAGAGAAAACAACAGCACCGACTCTCGAGAAAGTACCACAAGGTCCAGACACCTATGATGATGATGGTCCTGATCACAATCCGGTTCTTGAGCGGTTGGGGACTCTGGGCTCCAACGAGATTGTCCCAGTCTCTGAACTAACAGAGGAGGAGGAGGAGGAAAAATCCGTTAATGCACGTGTTGGGCAGTCCAAGAGAAGCCTAGCGGAATGCATTGCGAGCAGCGAAGATGATGAGTGGTCAGCCTTAGAAGGCGTCACGCGGGTCAACAGTCTACTCAGCCTTCCTAGGTTCTTGTCAGGCGATGCAAGATCGACGAGTTGGAGAAAGTGGCTATGAGACTGCCTAAAATACACCGCTGCGAGAGAAAATACGCTCGAAAAGGCCAGATCTCCTCGACACGAACCGGACCTTTAATATATCGATTCAGCAATGAGAATGTACCCTGGGCTTAAGGAGCCCGACTATCGGATCGATAAAGGGAAAGCAGAAGGTAATGTGAGCCCATAGAATATTATTAATCTCATGCGATCAGTTAATGGGCTTCGGGTTTTGGATGTTTACTTTTTTCCTTCAGTTATGTAGACATTTTGTCACGGTATTTTTAGTCTTGGGATGGTTGGCGTAGCAAAGGGAAATCAATGTAAAATGAAACATTCGTCAGGGGATCGGAACGAAAACTCGAAAGGCTTCTCTAATAATACGGTTGTTCGAAGCAAAATGTAATAGTGTCGGTATCAAAACTCAAAAGGCTTCTCTAATAATACGGTTGTTTGTAGCAAAATGTAAGAATGTAGTCGATCCCGGTATCGGTACTTTCATCAAAGCCTCCGAGCAAATAATGTTCCAGGCCGAATTGGGTCACCGCCATGATGATTTATTATGATTAGAATTGCGTCGGATATAACGGCTCGGCTTTTAGATGGTTCTCCATATTTTAGGATATTCTACCAATCGGAAGAGGGGCAAGAGCTAAAATTGGAAAAGGGACAAGACATATTTTCGGCCGGGTGATTAGATGTGAGATGAAGCTCAGGATCGTACCTTTTATTTTTATTTTTCCCCCTCCAACTTTCATCATGTTTTAATTCGATTAAGTTGAGACTCCGCTCGATGTATCTCATACTTTGGTATTTTTACAAATCGATTCGTAACCCGATTCAGGTCATGCATAAAGTTCTCGTATCAGATATATATGACTCTTAATTGGTCGAATTATGCTTCGATCTTAGTGGATCGAACTTGACTTCAAAAGTCATAGGAACTGAAGGGTTGGTTCAGCCGGTTCGGCTAGCAGCATGAGAATCCTTAGAACGAACTAACTTGACATTCGGCTCCGATCGGACTAGGGGACTGGACCAATTGGACGGTCCGGGGCAACCAACATTTCATTTTCACCTGGAAGGAAGTTTCTACCTCAAGCAATATTGGGTGGATTTTGAGGAATGTCAAATCGTTGGAGTAATTATTAAATTGGAAGAGGAGAGAGGGGGGGAGAAGAAGTGAAAACTCAATAAGATGGAAAGATGGATCAATGGATATGGGTGAAGATGGGGAAATGATGTGTGCAGCTTTTTAACGCTTGCACTCCACCTTGTAAAAGGAAATGTCGTATTCTTCCAAACACGGCCTTCTTCCCCCTTACTCTTCTTCTCCACCACCCCCCCCCCCCCAATTCTGAGGCAGCCAAAAAGGATAGTTCTTGCAATTAATGTGTCCTTGCATTAAATGTTCTTGTTGGCCATGTTAAATGCCGATGGATCCCCTTCCTTTTTTCTTTTTTCTTTTTTCAAATGTTATTATATGTACAATTTATCACATGGTCCTAATCATTTTGCTCATGGATCCATTCCTGACGTATGTAGTCTGTTTTAAGTCCAAACATTCGAAACAAGTTTTTTCCTCGACAAGAGCAATATTTAAGGTCGTTAATGAGGGGATGGGTACATACAGAAGATCGTAGTGAGATCGAAGTCACATTAGATAAAAAAAAATACTTGAAAATATTGTACAAGCATTATGTGAATGCAAAATTTACATTTATAGAAGTTAGCACGACTGACATAGTAATATATATCATCGGATCAAGTGTTTGTTACAAAACCTTATACATAGAAAAGAACTCGAAGGGTGAGAAAAAGACCAACTATATATATACATACATGTATATTGTAGAATCGATAAAACATAAAATTGTTCGAGTTAATTTCCGAGGATCGCAAAATATAGAGAACATGTATACTGTTTCAACTAATTAAGGAAAAAAAAATGGAACTCTTTGGCACCTTTCCGCGAAGTTTTGTTTGCTCTATACACTTATATGGTAAATGGAAGTGCAATAAATATTATAGATGATCATGAAAACGATGAGAATTTATTATGGCCATGAGCATGCAATCTTTATCACTTGTGGGATGAGGCAAAGGATCTTTTGGGATCTTTCATTATAACCTGAAACTGAATGATTTCCTCATCAGTACGCATTTCCAAGTTTCCATATAAAGAGAAAGAGGGAGAGGGACACATATATCCCTCATGAATGATGATGGAAATATTCGCATATCATCATCACCCATCACCCCTTACCCAGCTTTTGCGCACATGGAATTAAGTGCCCAATCCTCTCTCACATCACATACTCTCTGCTAGCTCTTTGCGAGTGATTTGTAATGGTTAGATGCCCTTTCATATGTTTTATTCATTTGAAAACCTATAAATTTTCCTACACATGATATATGGACTGTGAACATTATTCTCTAGATTTACTGAAAATGTGACGAGTTAATGACACGGTTATATCATTTCAAAACATTTCGAACACTTCGATTTATCTTTCTTTTTCACTTTGGTAGCGCAAATATAATAATTCTCTATTTGTTGCAAAAACGTCACCATTGAGCACTTGAAGAAAATCGCATGATCAATAATTGACGGAGACGGCTGAGAATTTGAAGGAGGGAGGAGGTGGAGAAGAAGGAAGGTCTTTACAGGGGTGTATAGAGACTTTTTTTCCCCTCTCCGTTTAGGAGGTAAATACACGGAATTTCATCAAATTTTAAGGAATAACATATAAATTAATTCCTTTGAACGTTCAAAATTTTTAGAGGGAGGGCTGCCTCCCGTAGAGGAACCCCCAACCCGGGCCATCCCCAGCGATCGACCTTAATTAATTGTATGTCGATGGGTTAGATATTGTAATTTCTTATACTTCAAACCAAATCTGATGATTACATATAGTTGTTAATAATGGATATTTACGTATTTAGTATTGATAAACATCTCTTAAGCTCTAAAACTCGTCCACAGATATCAACATTAATCTGATCAATGAATTGAATTTGGTGTGGCTGTTCAATTAGTTTAACATGGAATTTTTTCTGAGCTTACACTATTAGGCTCGTGTGCTCTTCGCTTCTTGAGGGCAAAATTACTAGCTCAATTGATTAATCATTTCTTCGCAAAATTCGTCATTCTTACTGATCAGTGTAGGACAGGCTTACTTTGCATGGACCCGCTCTTCAGATACCTAATGAAATGACTAGGAAAGCAGCCTTTCTGAGAAGGAACACACGTGCAATAATGAAGACAAACAAACACCCTGCAAACCCAAAGACCCTTTTATCTCCTCTGCTACATTTTTATATACACACACACATATCCATATTCCATACACAGTTATTTTACTTATTTATATTCATAAATAAATTCATAAACGGACCCTTCTCGCTCTGATCACAGCACGTAATCTTTTCCTTTTGCAATTCTTTCCTTGTTTTCTTTTACAAATTCCCCCCCTTATATTTTATGTTTTTGGATAATGAGGGATGTCAGGGGATTTAGCGTGCTGCACGGGCACTTTGTTCCAATTTATCTATATGTTCGATCTCACGAAAATTTTTCAGAATCCGTCTTCTACAATTCTATTTGTTTATCTCCACACCATTTATAATTAATTTATTATAAGTTAAAGGCTGTGAAAACGGGGGGGAAAAGCGTCAGATTTGAATACAGAAGGAGATTCTGTAGTTTTTACCGGGATTTTTTTGGTTTTTTTTTCGATAAAGAAAGTCTAATGGGAGTAATAGAATGAAGTGAAAATCCTAATTGTTAATAAAGGGACACGAGTAGTTTCACTACTATAATCGAACTTACAATCTCTTGGTTGACAGATGAGGACGTACATCACTGCACTAACATGTCATCTTTCTCTAAATTTATGGGTTTTATAAATGCCACGAAAATTTATTGATCCAAAAAAAAATCTCTATATTTCAATATCTCGATATATATGATTTTCTTTCTATCTTTCTGATTTCTGATTTCTATCAAATTCAATTCCTAGCAAAAAAACATAATTAGTTATTGCTTTCACAATGAGCATAGGCTGAGATGACAAATCTTATTCTTAGGTTCCTATAATCTCTTTGCCCTCCTATTTTAAATATTGATGGCTTCTTTCTCTTCTCAATGGGTAGCCTAGGAAAAATGGTGTCTGAATGATCGATCTCATGAGATTCCAATCGAATGAATGGGAAGAACCCGAGTCCCTGTGGATGGGAACGTTGATATATTCACGAGCAACTATCAATTATTGAGCAACCGAGAGCAATTGTTGGGATGAATTTGTATCTTAGAGTTGGTACCTAAGTGCACTAAAAGTAAAGAATCCTCATTATTTTCGGGAAAAAAAAGCACTAATTGTTTGGATAGCGGTCATGAAAGATTATGGGAGAGGTAGGACCTACCCTACATAAACTTCCATATATACCCTGCAATTTAAACAAATCAAGATAAAAAAGCAGGAGAATAAGATTTCGAGTTCAAGTCTTATAAATGAAAAATTTACAATGAGATAATTTTATCCCTTAGTGGATCGATTCAACTCGACTAGTTTAGTTGAGGTCCTATTAAATTTTTGAATATCAAGGTTCATACCGAAAAAATATATAAAAGTAGAGAAGACGACCATGAAAAAGCGGAAACAATCTCTTTATAGCTCTTCATGCAACCTCTCCATCGAACCATGATGCAAGCTACCCATTTGCAGTAAAAAAAAAACCAATGAAGTAGCATTTTCAGGCAAATCCGCTCTTAGGATGTGGCGCGTCTTAGCTAAAAAATAAAAATAAAAGGGCATTTTCAGATTAATCAGCTCTTTAGATGTGGTGCGCAAGGTTGTCAGAATCGTGATTCTACCTAGAATCGGTCGAGGGTCGTGGAATCGTGAATCGTAGAATCGAATCGTGAATCGTAAGATTCTATCTATAATTAAAAAATAGCATATATATATATACACACACACACCAAATCTCATGTCGGAAATAGTATAAGTAAACATCAAATGATAAATCTTGTTGCTTTCTATTTCGTTCGTCAAAATCAGATGGTGCTTAGTCTTCACAAGAGAGCGCTCCCACTATAACAACCTCAAATGAAATTTTTTATTTTCGGTGATAAACCTCAAATGAAAATTGATATAGTACAGTGGTCACGGATCTTATAGGCGAAGTTATTTTTTCTCCCTAACTTCTTCTTGGTCTATTCCTTCTTGGAATCATCTTTGCATCTAAAAAAGTCGAAAAAATTTCAGCCTAAATCATCTCAAACCATACGACAATCAGGAATTGGCCGGAACTCAATTCGAAGCAGTTCCAGAAACTTTTCAACTCCCTATCACTTACAGTCAGGAGATAAGTTTTAAACTTTCATAAAATAAGAGAACCGATGAGTAATACCGTTGCACAATGAGAGAGATGAGGGGGGAGAGGGAGGGGGCATATGACTTTGGGTTGAAACTAAAATCGTAGAATCGGTCTGATTCTACGATTCTGCGATTCGAATTGCGATTCAGTCACGATTCTACCTTTCCGATTCATGCCATAGAATCGGAATCGGTAACCACCTCTTGAATCGTAGAATCGTAAGATTCTACGATTCGAATCGCGATTCTAACAACCATGGTGGTGCGTCTTATCCCAGAAAAATGATGAAGGAGCATTTCAGGGAATTTGCTCTTGAGACATGGTGTGACTTGTCCCAAAAATAAAATAAAAATGAAGTGGGCGTTTTCAGGTAAATTTGCTCTTAAGATGTGGTGGCCTTGTCCCAGAAGAAAAAAAAGATGAAGACAAATTCGCTCTTAGAATGCGGTGCGTCGTGTAAAAAAAAAACAAAAGAAAAAAGATGAAGGGGCATTTTTAGGCAAATTCATCTTGGGACATGGTGTGTTTTGTTAAAAAAAAAGATGAAGGTTTCGGGCAAATTTGCTCTTAGGACATGGGTTGTCTTGTTAAAAAAAAACGATGAAAGTCATTTTTTCAGGCAAATTCGCTCTTGAGACATGGTGTGTCTTGTAGAAAATATGAAGGGGCGTTTTAAAAAAAAATAAAAAAGAGAGAGTAAAAAGATGCGTACATTATGATCGGAAATGCCATCTTTTATAATGACAAGGAGACGTTCGGTGTAATGTGGTCGATTACTTGAAAATTGCTCTATATAGTTCGGAAATCTACTTGACATTTATAAGGCCAATATATAATTAGATTTGATAGTCTTACTGTGCATTCTTATACTCTCGTACATATATATATCTCCAATGATTCTTATCACAAGAACTTTCATGTAACTCTGGATATATTTCATATTGTATATATAATTACTCTTGAATTCAATGCACGAGTACAATTAATACATCCCTTTCATGAAATCTATCTTAAAACCCTATATATCCATTGCAAAATTAACTAGCAATTCTTAGTTTGAACGATGTAGTCCAACCACAATTTAACCACATTATGTCAACAACAAACATATGAATAAATCAAGCAAATCAATTGAAACATGTGCAAATTCTACATGCTCAAATTATATCACGTGGCTTGAACTAGTTATGTATAACATCATCTCTTAGGACGATGTAGTCCTGAGAGATGTAGTTTGAACGATGTAGTCCAATCACAATTTAGCCATATTATGTCAAAAAACATATGAATAAATCTAGCAAATCAATTGAAACATCTGCAAATTCTACGTACTCAAACTTAAATTATATCACGTGGCTGGAACTAGTTAAGTATAATACAATCTCTCAGGAGCTTCCGAAGTTAAAAATTGTTAGAAATGCCCCCTTTTTTCTTCCTCGGAAGTTAGAAATGCCTTAATTAGTTCCACTGATTCATCCTCTTTATATAATATAGGAAAAGGGTTTTTTTTTTTTTGTTGGGCATTGGAAGGTTGCTTGTGACGATCAATTAGGGTCATTTCTCTCTGATTCTCTCTCTACATGCCCCATCGGGCTGACAACAAGTGAGGACCCCAGAGGCAGTCATTGCACCACCCAACCCCACCTACCTACAAACTGCATGGATATGTATTTATCCATTTGTACTTATATATTTGATTATATTTAAAAATATAATTATGTTATGAATGAATTCTAAAAGATTCACTAGGGAAAAAAAAAGAATATGACTCGTTCGTGTACATTCTTCATGAGATTTGGAGGGTACATCTTTGGTCCTTTCTTTGTCTATTTAGTCGCTGTATATATATTTTAATTTTAATGAGAACACATGAATTTAATAAAATGTTACTCTGCGTTGTGTTAAATTGGAATTTAATTTCTTCTTCTTTCGATTTGTTAGAGAAAGTAATATACGATAATGGCAACAGTTACTGCACACTTTTGAAATTTTAAAGTGTTACAATAGTTTGATTTAAAACTTCAATTTTGTTAAATAAGGTGTGATTTATTAAATTTAATTTTTACAATATGTCAAATGCATTAATTAATTCTGCTACATTATCTACTTAAAATAATTAACATCGTACTGAAGTTTAATTAGTATGATTTATTTATTTTTTATGATTAGAGTTGAGGAAATTAAGAGAGACAAGATGGGGTTCCTAGTTCCTACTCCGCGTGTGATGAGACCATGAGACAGAGAATGTCAATTATTAATTTCGTCCAAAAATCTCATATGAAATGAAAGGGCAAGGCAGCGAATCCTACAATCCGACAAACCTGGGAACCTTAGCAAATTGGCCCCTGTAATTCGTACTGTCCCAACCTCCTTTATTTTTCAATATATATATATATATATAGTTAATGATTTAAAAGACGGTGGATTGATAATTCGAGTATGAACCAATAACCATTTATTTGTTTGTATAGAAAAACTAACTTAATTATTCAAATTTAGAAATTTAATTTGCAAGGAGATCGATAATATAAAGTGGCTATTCTCTATCTTAAAATTATCTTAATCTCTTAATCAAAATTAAATTATTAATGTCTAAATAAGAATAATTTCAATATATAATTGTTTGTAATCTCACCAAAAATTGATTTTGCACCCCCCATGGGTTTTCTCGTGTAGATAGAAAGATCCTTTGACGTATGCTTGACTTCGTCTTTGGCTTTTCGCACAGAACTATTACAATTGTTTGCCTTTCTTTTTTCTTCTTTTTGTTCCTATACACAATAATCATTCAATTCTTTTCATTAAGTTATATACAGTGGAATAAAGTCTATGCTTCCGGAAAATTATTGAAGGGGATGCGTTGCTTCATGTTAGGGTTGTACTCAAAACCACTGTGGACCGGCCTATTTGGCAAATGAGTAAGGATTGTTTTTCTACTTGTCGGTATAACATAAGAGATATTCGAAATCGATCATGAATGTGTAAGCTAGCACATAAGTCCGATGACAACTTAGCTATTTTCAACGGTTTTTTGTGCTTAACTGCGGATTACTGATCCAATAACTGATAAATCGGAGAAAAGCATGGAACATGGCAGCGTTCGATATATATTCCATATGCTTTTTAGGCTTACTACTTGAAATTTAAAACGACCGAAACTGATCACAACATAATATAATAAGACTCGCTTTCTTTCGCGAAGTTTATTCCATACATCGATCTCGTCCGTCCTCCCAAATAAACATCGATCACATTATATATAGATTTATTCTGGGGTGGCAAAATTGGATCTGATACTTTTAAGACCGTGATGGGAATAGCACAGACGGAAATTAGATATACAAAAGGGCATCATAAATAAGCATGCAATTATTGGGAAGACTCCATACGATGAGATAGCAAAAGAGAGGACTTTGTGAAGAGAAGCATTAAATATATAGGCTAGTAGGCTTGTCCACTATAACCACAAACTAGGGTTTGCTTTTTCTTATTATATTCATATATTTATTTATAGTTTTATAATAGATTAATATATATGTATGTATGTATGTATATATTTTGGCCTTTCTCGAACCAAGCTAGTCGATCAAGCCATTATATAAATAAAGAAGGAATATCCGATAGTCGTCACAGCAATGGGTTGAAGAAGCATTATGGGCTTTGCTTTTCCATATCATTGATGATTAAGGAAGCACAAAGAGATTCATTTGTGGCAGTCCGATTAGTCAGTCAGCAGATACCATTAACCAGGGTGAGCAGCTTAGCAATGATTATATAATTTTTGCCTTTTTTTTGTGGGTCGAAGTTAGTCTTGTACTTGCAAAAATCTTATTATATTAATATTCTCCGGGCAATAATGCTATCGTGAATTCTCTCTTGCAGGTACATAAGATAATCTTATACATTGGCATCACACTTAAAAAGCAACGGCATATGTGTGTGTATATATATATATATTGACAAATCCCGGCTTATTATTAATAAAAGATGGCTACAAAAGCATATAGAGTCAATACATCAGAAAATCAACAACGGGGAAGAAAACATGAAAAGGAGTAACAATAAGAAAGGTAAAGCTAACAACAAAGAACTTAAAGCCAAGCAACAAAATCCTGATTTCTATCAACGTGAGATTGAGCCAAGCAATCAGCTATAACATTTCCTTCCCTGAGAGTGTGCTGAAACTTAATGCGGTTGAAGTGAAGCGAGGAGAGATGAATGTCAATGAAGATGTGACGATATGTCTATGGACCACCCGATCCCATTTGTATTCAACCAACAATAGTCTAAGAGTTCAATTTGATAATAAGAGATGAACCAGATATCGTCGAATGAGAGCTGAAAGATGACGAGCTCGCCATATGGCAAGTAGTTCGGCGAGCTTAGAATCAATGATTACAACCAAGGCAGCAAAAAGGCAAATAAAGGAACCATCTGAGTTGCATAAGACTCCGTCAATTCCTGAGGGGCCAGATTTTCCAATGGATGAGCCATCAATATTCCATTTGAGCCATCCCACGGGAGGAGCTATCCAGTATACATGAGGTCTTGAGGATCTTGAGTTGGACCATCTACGAACAACCTTTGAGGATCGCCGGATCTCATATGCTGTGACGCAACGTACACGCGAGCAACTTGTCGCAGACCCGTTGATTCCGCGGAATACCGGAACTACGACCTTCAATCCCTATTGATTCTTCGAATTCCTAAGAAATTGGCATCCAACTCAAATTGAATTCGAGAATAGGCAAAGAGCACCGTAGCTCCAAAAATTTATTGATAATTTAAAAGACAACTATCAAATCCTAGGGTTTTACAATGCTTAAATAGGAATAAAAACACCTAAATTATACGAAAGATATAAACTTCTCATAAAATTTTACAAAAACGCCATAATAACATAAAAATGCATGTTTGAGGACCTAAACGATGGAATTCGGTCTAAATCTTGTTTTTTCACGGCCAAAGGCGGTGAGTTGTGCTCTAGGCCATTTCCCTTGAAATAGACATGTCAGAATTTATTTTTCTCGATGTACCGATTTGCCACGTCTTCTACCGCATCATTCTCTCATAGGTGGAGAGAATTTGCCCTCGAATCGTCATCGTCCGAGCTATCACCTTGATCTTCATGAATAGAGAGATTAATACGCTTTTGCTGCTTTCTCACTTGCCACTTGAATACATTTTTCTCTTTGCGAACTCTTTCTCTTAATTCTTCGTATATAAAATTTCGTACACCTCTTAGCCAATAAACATTTTCACTGAATCTTTGCTTTCTTGATCGAGTCGCGTGCACTTCGACCAATTTTGGCAATTGAATAACCTATGAAATCGGCACCGTAAGCATCCATGCATCTTTCTTTGCATTGAAAATTTTTTTATCTAGAATATTCTCAATCTGAGTACAATAATAAAATTTTTTATCAAATCCAATATCCTTTAATACGGATTTGTTGACAACGAACGTTGGTTTTCCTTGATCATCAAATACAAATTTTGTAACTTATTCTTGATCTTCATTTGGATATATATCGAAAACTAGATTGGCTTCATCATATTATATGTTTTCGACGTGATATGCTGGCATGAAACGGAAACTTCTCATTGGTAGATGTTGATTCCGTCGGTTGACTTGATGCGTAAATCAATGCGCCGGCGAATAGGATTCCTAACCTATTAGATCTATCACCAACAGATATGAACAAATTAAAGAACAAAATGTTTCTAAGCAGATAATCATGAAAACATGACTTGAAAATAGAGTACCAAGTACTGTCGAACCAATTTAGGGACTTGTTGGGAATCCAATCTGATGGTGAGAGATTATGAATAGTACAAATGACTCGCTTCCTTAGAGAGTTGCTCTCTAAACCAAATCTTCAAACCAATTTAGAAAGCAAGACTTTGTTTTTATTGTCAATAGAGCCTAGCCCCGCTCCACATGATGCCTTTGGAAGTTGAATGTTGCTCCATTTAATCAAGCTCATCTTTCTTTCTTCAGCACATCCTCCCCACAAAAATATGCCTGAAAATCTTCTCCAGTCTTTTTATGATTGTTTTGGGGGCCGGAAAGATGGAGAGAAAATAAACAGGCAAGCTGCGAAGTATAGATTTCAAGAGAGTTGACCGCCAAAAGAAAAGAATTTCCCTCTCCAAGAAGAGAGACTGCACTTGATTTTGTCATAGACTGGTTTCCATATGGTGAGTTTTCGAGCAGATACACCGAACGGCAGGTCAAGGTAAGACAAAATGGTATTAAACATAAACTCCTTAATTATCGAAGTACATAATCACCCAAATACCTCTCTAATCTTGTTTTCTATTCATTGATACTGTTTTGAGATGCACGTACCTAATTTAGGTTTGCCAATTGCCATCGACTATGTTTTTTCAGGCATATAAATTGTAAATTTTTCCCGCGGTCATATTTATACTCATGAACTGATGTATGTTCTTTCATAACTCTTGTTGCCGTCTTTTCCTAACGAGAAGCCTTTAATTATCAAAAAAAAAATCGACCTTAAGCTTTGTAGTCTAATAAATAAGTATGTATTGGATAACAACTTGGGCAGTCATGCTGATCATATATGTACTCTTTGAAACATTGGGACGGTAAAGGAGTTCTGATTAAATCGGAATATTTCATGTTTGTAGAGCCACAAAGAATTTAAAAAAAATTGAAATTTAAATGACCAAAAACATTAAAAGGGGAGGGGTTTACATCGGAGTCAGGGATTATAGATAAAATCGGTTCTTGGACTGAAGGATCCCTGTCATCTCACCTCATGCGTGCAAACCCTAAAACCCTCATCTCTCTCTATATATATATATATATATATATGTATATATGTATTTATGGCTGTTTGTATTTGTGTCTGCAGAAACAAAGATATAGAACACGCAAAGGGTCGTTTCGAGGTGACGGTGATAGAGCCCAAAGTGTGTATTTACCCTCACAACCATCTAATCACGTCTCTCTCCATTCCTCCCCCTCTCTCTATTGGAACAGTTGAACATAAAGCCACTCTCACTTCATCCCCTGTATATATGCAAAGCAAGAACATTAAATTTCATGTTCATAGATTGATAGAAACACATGATATTGTGTAGCCATCTCGTGGAGAATTTGGCACATGAACAACATGTTATGAATTCTTGAAGATGGAATCTCACGTGTATCAAATCTTGCGGAGATTCTATTTTCTTTTGTTCGATGTGATCTTATTTTCACGCCCTCTTGTCGTGCACTCGTGCTCATGTTAATTATCTTGTACTCTTAATTGCAGGGAACATGTTAGAATGTCTCTATAGATAAAAGCTTGTGTACATCACTCAATTAATGTCAAGTAAGATAATACATGAGGTATATTAATAAGAACAGATTGGACTGCATTAATTTATATTCGTGCTACTATCCTGACAACTTATCGAACTATAGGATCAACTTAGTATTTGCTATATCGCCGTTTAATCGAGATGCTTGTCAAAGAACATATTATATATATGAGTTGACATTGAGTGTTATGACACGGGGATAGATAAAAAGGAGAATTTCTAGGGACGTGTAGGAAGAGGCCGTAGAGCCATAAGCAAGAGACAATGGAAGTTATAATGAAAGGAGGTGCGGAAATGATAGAATAAATAAATTAATTAGATATTATTAACAATTAGGGATGTTAATTAGTGATATATCATAAATATATAATTAATTAATTAAATTAAAAATTAAGTGGTCCTAGGAGAAAAATTCCCTCAAGACACGAGAGAGATTACAGATGCCATTGGCTTTAGAAAGGGATGCATGGTGGATGGGGAGGCAAGGAGAGGGCATCAATGGCTCTGTTTTGAGAACTTTGATGGTTTTGTTGAGGGGACAAACGGCAGAAATTGGGGTCATTAGTGGTACCATATCAAAGACATCAACACAGGCATCTACGGTATCTACATATAAATATTCATAATTTAATAATTATATGTTTATTAATTCCTCCGAAAGACATGAACAAATTTCATGCGCCCCATTTCTCTCTCTCTCTCTCTCTCTCCATATCCACCCTTAGAAGGAGCAGCTCGTACGAGTTTAAGGAGATGATGATCATATGTAGAAATTTCTTGGACAAGTAGTGCATGGGAGAAGCATCTTGTACGTGAGATTTAAGATTTGAAATTAGAGAGTGGATCACAATAGGGGATCTAGGGAGAGCTTATTGTGAACTCCGACTTAAAATGTTAGGGAGAAAAAAGGGGATCTAAAGTTTTAGGAGTCATTCAGTGTTGGAGATGATACTTGAAATGGCACCGTGATCAATTGCTCAAGTTAAACATGACCAGCGTTACACCAGACTAGAGAATTACAATTAGTGAGAATGATAACTCTGAGATGATAATCTTACGAATATTGCTGAATATCCAAGAAAACAATAAGAAGATATGCCATAAGCATCGGATAACAAATTTTGTGTGACACTTACTGTTCTAAACCTTTCGTCACACAGTTTATCCAAAATATTCCCTAAGACAAGGAATTACTCATTTGATTAAATTGAGCACAATTTTGTGAAAGAAATAGCGCCCCTCGTTTTTTCGAATAGAGCCTCTAAACTATCTTTTGGTCATGACCAATGCCCAGTTGGCCCAATATAAGTGAAGGCCTTAACAAAAAATTAATGATCATATATTCGATTCAAGAATATTTTCCTTAAAATGTACACACACACACACACACACACACATATATATATATATATATATAGATCTCGTGGTAGTAAAGATCGTGCTCTATTCAATGAAAATTATTCTGAATATGTTATATAGCAGTAGTCGGTCAATATGGTGAAACTTGTGAACTTTGATGCACTGATTCCTTTTCCTATTCAGTATACTGGTGCAGGTTAGCTGCTTCACAGCATATACTCTCTTGCTCCAAATTGATCAATCACAACTTTTTCAAGAGGGAGTGAAGTCGGGTCTAAAGATAAAGACTTCCAAAGTACATAAAACACCATATCCTTAATTTTTTTTTTTAAAAAAAAAGCATTATATGATGAGCATTAAATAAAGGAAAATTAATACCCCCACATTCACACAAAATGCAAAAGGCAAAAGCAGATTAAGAAATCTTATAATTGAAGAGATAATGGTGCCTTTTTCACCTTTAATAGGGACTAATTGCATTAAGAAATTATATTTAGATGCTCCACATCGATCCCATTAAGTGTAATAGCCCTTACAAAAAGGCTAGGGAAGGAATCAATCACAAAACACATATATTATGTCATCATCATAGAGAGGGACAGATCAGGGGAGGAGAACATATCAGAAAGGGCCAATTATAAATACAACCACAAATTAAACATAAGCAATAGAAATCTCTAAGAATGAAAACGGCTTCTAATCCAAGTTCTCTTTGAGAAATAAAGCAACCGAGAGATCGAGATGACGAGCCCGCAGAGATGGAGATTGTCACCTTGACGCCCTCAGTGATCCTTGATGGAGCTTGTGAAGCTTCTTACGCCGAGCTTTTGTTGGAGCTTGTAAATTTCTTCGCCATAAATCTCCACGCACGCACCCATTATACAGCTAGCCCAGCTAGGCTTAAACTACGAGGGGTTAGGACTTCTACTGATAAACCTAGACTAATTAGGGTTCTCTCTAGCCTTACATTTGGCGCATTTTCAAGGACAAAACCGCGTCATAAATAAGAGAGATCACATGCGGTTACGAGTTTATATGCTCATAGATGTATGCAAAACTCTGGAAGGATCCTATTTAATCAAGCAAACCTAAACCTAGGGTCAATGAGGGAACGATGCGCGAGTAATAATTAGCGCCAAGAAGAAACTGAGAAGAGGGGTCGATTTTGCCATCCCAGGAACACTGAATTGTTTGTGATCTGAAGCTGGTAACCTTCGGAAGGGTAATGGAGCCTCAGGAGTAGCTTAGCCTGCGAGAGCGCGAAGGGGCTCAATGGCACGTTTCTGAATCCCGAGCCACGGAGGAGGATCTCCCACGACTCAAACCGCTCGTGCCGTTCCCGGCGGCCCTCGCCCTCGGCTGCCACGATGTCCGCAATCTCCCGTCCGAACCAGACAGTCTCCACTGCGAGCCGCTCCCGGCTGTTGGGCGGCAGTGTGGCCTCGAGGGAGTCGAAGACTGCAGAATAGTGGTCGAGTGCCTCCATGAATCGGCGAAGGAATGAGGGGTGGTTGTGGCTGGCCTCTCGCTCTGCCACCGTCACGATCCTAGGGTTCAAGCCTCGGATCTGATGAAGGAATGTCCGCAGCTCCCGAGCCTCGCGGTCAGATCGTATCAAGCGGTGGAGATAATTCACAAGATTGACAGCCACGATCTCATCGGGATGCACCGCGATCATCAACGGGCCCATGTCATTGTCATCAGTGAGATGGAGAGCGTGGAAGTGGAAAGGGAGACCTAGTGAGTGCGCGAACATGGAGAGGCGGTCGCCAGTCCGGTTCAAGGATTCCGGATCAGGACCGGCCCCGGTGATGCGTATGCTCGGCGGAGGGGCTCGGCTCGCTAGGGCTTGCATGAGTGGTGGCCACTGGACCCCGTGCATGATGTCGAAGTCAACTATGTGGACAGACTGTTGACCCCCGCCATTGATCGCGTCCAGGATCGCCTGGTTCGCCGTCAGGTGGCTGAACCGGACGAAGGGCGTGACCTGGTTGAGCGACAGGTAGCACGACTGGAGCTCCCTGGGGTCTCTGGAGCAGGCAGCTGCAGCTGAGGCAGGAGAAGGGCCGAGGTGACGGCCGAGCCGGAGCGAGAGGGCACGGGAGAAGTGGTATGCAAGCCGCTCGGAGGAATCGCCATAGGGGGAGTAGTACTTGGCGGATAGGACCGAGAGGACGTGATGGGCAGATGAGAAGTTGGATTGCGATATGAACTGGGCGCACGTCAGGAGCAGCTGCCTTGTGTGGAGCACCGGGGATGGGGGCTGCGAGTAGAGGTCGTATTGGTGATAAGGGCGGCCCAGATCCAACGCCGAGGATGGGGACGAGGAGGGTCCGGCAGTCTCCTCATCGCGGCCCTCACGACCGCGCGAGGCCGAGTTGTTGCTGAACGAGCCTAGCATCACCCAACCTATATTTACACCTCTATGTATATATATCTATATGGGTGTGTATTGAATCTAATAACTAACCCCTACCTGAGCTTTCTCTAAGTACAAATGGGGATGTGGTTAGGGTTTCCGTAGGGGCGAGAGAGACACAGAAAGAGAAGGAGAGGGAGGGAGAGAGATTCTTTGAGGTGATGGGCTATAAATGAAAATGATGAAGGGATGGGGAAGAGGAAGAAGGAAGAAGGAAAAAAGACATGAGAGGATAAGAGGGCTCTTCTATTTTTTCTGGAAGTTTTCCCTTGGGTTAACGTTATCTTATATACACGTATGTATATATTTGTTTTTGTGACTTTGTCTATATATGTCCAGGGGTGGACGTTGTTATCTCTCTCTCTTATCTCTGCTCTGCCCTGCAACAAGACAGAGATGATTATAATCAGGAGATGAGCTATAATGAGAAGTGTTAGCATAAGACATGTTTTTTTATCATAAGCAAAGCTGAGCACTCAAAAGTGATATTAACTGATAAGTGCACTTAATTGATTGGTCTTCTGGTTGAACAATACAATTTCTTTAGTCAGGACTCAAGCACATCTCATCGTGGAGCCATGGTACAGTATTCTTCCTACTCGACTTCTCTGACCAAACTCACTTATTCCGTGAACTTGCCATGATGGAACGGAATTCACATTCCGGTTACCGATCATTATAAAGAAAGAAAAAATAATTGATAAGTGATAGAGAGAATATGATATCCTTCTATCCTTCTTTTCTTCTACCCCCTATGTGATCTTATATTCCCCACAGCAATTAGCAGAAGGGATTATTTTATGTTGATTCCTTATTTTTATAATTGATTAATAAATTAGTTAGAATAAATAAAGAAAGAGCCCTTTTTTAGTGGCAACAATGACCATTTGCTAGCTTGGTCGGTTCAAACCGACTTAATTAGAAACTGTCGCATACAGCCGGGGCCCTCCCTTTGGAAGCTCCACATTCGATTTTTCTTTTAACCTTGGCAAAGTTTTCTTTTTTTTTCCTTATTTCTTTTTCTATTTGCCTTTTTTTTCTGTTACAAAAACCCATGAGTAAAAAGCGAAAAGGAAATAAAGGCGCATGACCTAATTTCTTTTTAAGAATTAAATTTTAAAAAATTTTGATTTGAGGGCAAGTTGTGACATCAAATCTTACCTCCATAATCATCAATTGTTAGGCGGAAATTAAGTGTTTGATCTAATATTAGTATTGGTAGGAAAAAAGTAAAATTCTTATAATTTCGTTATAGGACAGTGACATTTTCTATTTTTAAAATAAGACAGTGATACATTATAAATATTAAAACCTTCTATTAGTTTCAGAAATGGACACCGAGTTCCCCTCATGCATAGAGTATAATATCTTATGAAACTTTAAGAGGGGATTTAGTGTATATTAAAAAATTTATAGGAGGTGATATCGTCCTTGAAATGTCACTGTCTTATGTATAAAGAATGAGATATCATTTATCCTATAACAAAACTAGACGGAGTGTTTGTGCAATTTATTGAAAGAAAAAAAAAATAATCGATCAAGTTGAGGAGGATTTGTGTTGGTTGGCTAATAATACTATTTGATGTGTCCTTTCAAACTTTGAGAGAAGACCAAAATGATGATCTTTTTTTTTAAAAAAAAAATCTTTTGGCAGGGTATAAGGTGAAGTAATGGCGTAAGAGAAAAGTCGTTCTTTTGTTCTGAAGGGAATTTGATGGTGCAATTGCATGAAGAAGGAACATAAAGTGGAGACGAGGAACAAAAATTCCCCCGACTTTCAAGTCACCAGAACCCACATATAGAATGACCATACATACAAAGATATATAGTGCATACAATCATCTCCTAGAATATTTAAGTCCTAAAATATTTAATTGAATTTTCTTTTGTAACTAAGCTGATCATAGTTATTAATTATATACATATGCTTACCCGTTAAATTTAGGTGAAAAAGGAGATATAGTTTCCCAGGCATCATTACCCGAATATTACACGTTTGATAGAAATGTTACACTATATTTGGCAAAAGCAGTCGCCTACATTAAAATTTGTAAACTTGAGCAATATGCGATATATATTTTCTAGATGGCATAGAAGTGAAATGATCTTGTACAAACACAATGTCAATATAAAACAAAGACTTTATTCAGTAGATTACAGAAATCTGACTATCAATGTATGTGTATATGTTTGCAATATTGCAAAGATACCGTTAGGCGAGGATAACCATTGGTCCAACCAATAATGTTACGAATCAGTTCTAAGGTTTGTATGTGGACACGATTTAATTGAGTGCGTATTATGTTTTATTTGGATGGAGTGAAATAGAATATAATTGGATGGAGGAAAATAGAGGAAACGTGACAGAAAAAAAAAAAGATAGGGGAATTTTCACATTTTAATTAATATAAAAAAAAGTTCATTTGATTTTTTTTTTAAAAGAAGCATCTTTCGAAGGTTAGGATTCCATAATTAATAGAATTAATCAACTAATAAATAAAATGTTCACCATGTTCCATGCTTTTCCCTCATTAATTAGCTAAAGTACAAACATATATACCATATATAATCATAATTATTATTTTTAGGGTGAGAATTAGGGCGCCCAAATACCATTGTCTCTTGTTTCAGAAACCAGTCTAGGGATTTGGGATTGTGGGTGCAAGTTGTGTTCCCCCTTTTAAGCCCTCGATCCGATCGTGTTACTAATCAAACTAAAATATATAACAAGTAGAAGGGCCAAGAAAAAAAGTTTAGCTAGGGTTCCATATAAATCGCAAAAGGAAAAAAAAAAGTTTTTGATGAACTTCTATGCAAATGGAATCTTTTTGGGAGATGATGATCCCTCTTTTTCTCTTGTATGCGCAAGAAAAAAGATCAGCATTTCATTAACTTAACTATTTTTGTTCAATTTATCTAGAATAATCGACTTACAATATTTCACACATTTCTCTGTAGTTAGTTTAACAAATGGAAATGAAAAGGACATTGATCGAATAATCAAATCTAATATAGGAGAACTCGATGCATCCGTTCGCTTGATATTTTGTAATTCGATAATCCATAATTTTTTAATAGTAAATGATTTCTTCAGAAGTAACAATTATTTAGATGCGTCGAGCCGTATTAGTACGTTATGACGAACTCAATTGGTGGTTAAACATAGGTATACATCGATCGATGTTTTTGTATACCGACATTGAGTGAAGGGAACAAAAAACAAACCGAAACCTAATCTCCTGTTGACTTGCTCAGACAAAGGGGTGGGGGGATGCCCGAAACAGTTGCAAAGAAGTGATAGGGCCCTTTGTCTCGAATCGCACCTTTGGAACTAAGATAGAACAATCAACATCCCCATATATATCATCAAACATAACCTGTGCACACATAGAAGTGAGCTAGAGAGCATCGTCATTTTTTAGTGCGAGATTAGCCACGACGTGTTTTCAGTTTCTATATATATCAATTAGCACCTAATTATTCGAGCCCTAGATGTCGGCTTGTCCGACTGCGAAGGGCTTCACGTGTGTATCGAACCCTTGCACATAAAACCCGACCACTAAGAGCATCATCTAATTTGTTTGTCTTTTTGTGCTTCCTTTCAAAAAAGAAAAAAAAAATCCCCTCCTTTTGAGCTTTTAGGGTTTTCAAAGAAAATGCGAGGACAGGGAAGCCCTAGGGCTTCAAGGTCCATTGTTCATTACTGCTTTGGGATGGCACTGCTAAAATGCCCACAAGTAATTTTGCTTTGCGTGCGTATTCTCCCTCCCATATCAAAGGATTTTCAGTATATTTCATTTCAGTACGGGTTTACTTATTCAGTAACAGTTGCAGGGGGAAAGGAAGGAAAGATAACTTATGCTTACTTCTTTTCCTTGCTTATAAGTTATAACATCACGAGACTCTGAGCTGCAACCTCTTCCATTGTGTTAGCTGACGGTTCTTCCGGGTCAATACAGATTAGTCGTGTCGGGGTATTGCACTACTTCTCAACTATAACTCTTGATTTTTGGTACAATATTCGTCATGGTCAGACCAGCTAAAGCGACTGATCACGAGGTCTTGTTAACTCGAGTATGTTCTTAGATTGTCCCTGTGGCCAAATAGTGAGGTGATCACTCTATTTACAACAAATCAATTGGAGTTATTACAAGGTGGGCAGATCTTTCAAAATCATCAAAGACCGCAACAAACCGATATGTTGATAATGGTCGAGTTCCATATATGTAGACTACGTTCATTATCAGTACATCGAGCCGTACGCATGATACGGTTAGATAGCAACTCACATACCATGAAGTACCATAAGAATACGAGTGTTGTGTATATACGTGCATATTATATGTTTGTCTTTTTAATTTTTATTTTTTAAAATGTAAGAGAGACCCATAAACTTAAATAGGAAAATAAAAATTTTAAAAAGGGATGTGAAAATGAAACCAATAGATTATCATGCGATCGCATGTGCTATTATACCGCAGGCCCTTTCTCATGTCTTTTCAATCTTTAAAGCTAGAGATAGTTGCTTGTGCATAGGATCCGGAACCCATCATGAGAACTGTTGACACTCTGAGAAGGTGCAAACAATTAGTCCCATTCATAGAAGATAGCACACATGGGGGACGAGGATCAGAGGGAGAATGCAGTTGTGTCGTGGCAGTGCTAAAATATAACATACATATATACATATATATATATATATATATGTTTGGATATAATACAAATTAATTAATTAAAATCCCTAAGTATCAATATTCCACGATATCCCTCCATTCCATATCAATATATGGACTCTAGGGAGAGCATTAAATATCCAAGTATGCCGGCTCGGTCGACATAGATGACAATAATCAAATGAAATCATAGAAATACCATCATATTTCTCGGGACGACTTACTGTTATAGACTTCTTCAGCTCACTTTACTCATCACTCGGGGCTCTATTATTCAAGAACCAAGCCAAAAGACCATACGACTATACCAAAATAGAAAATTCACGAGATCTCATAAAAGGCCCGACGTCTTCCGTAGGGTGGGTGGGAGTGGAGGGGCATAGCTAGGGACATGCCCCTAAGCAAAGCAGATGACTGGGAGAGGGACCGTGCGGGAGAAGTAAAAGGGAATTTTATGCACAGAGAGAGGGCTCTTCTTTGCTTTCATCCTCTCCTTTCCCCCATTATTATATGTGGAAACTGCTCCAAGTTCGTACCCTTTTCTCCTCAGACATGCAACATTGCATGTTCCCATCAGCAAACCCTAGCCATTCATTCCTCTGTGATGTGCAGATATGGTGAAATAGGACCTTACCCCACCCCGAATAACCCCGCGGGACCACGATGATATTATCTCGTTACGATCCCGAATATATTATTCATGTAGTACGGCTAGTCTCGGTACTAGTATCAATGGAACGGGGCCTTGACGAAGAATATATCATCGATACGGAGCAATCTCGTAAGCAATCCATTGCACGACCCTCTCTCTCAGAAAATCGCGTGAATGTAACCGGAAAGCGGAAACAGGAGACCCGAACAAGTTTCTTCGTTTCCGAGGGAACTGTGACTGGAAAATCAGAAACCAAAAGCGTGCTCTGCCCCGAGCAACAAGGGAAGGGAACAAGTTGAAGATAGTAGTATTGGTAATTTACTTGCACCTTATTTCTTACCCAGGAAAATAAACTATTCCATGGAGTTGAACAAATTATGGAGCAATTCACCTAGTTGCCTGAACATGACTCGTATAACATATAATCATCTACAAGCCCCCCACTCTGTCCGATGTGTTTCCCGAGGGCAAGCAGTGACCTTCCTACAGATGAAACGCGACAAATCCGATCTTCATTACCTCTCCTTGCATCGCCCACCGACTTGTACCCAACTCTCGACTCTCTGAATTATTTGCCCACAAGACTGAAAGTAAATTTGTCAACTGTTTGGTCCCAAAAATCTTCGGTGCGCGAGACATCTCTGGTAGTGCAACCCTTCCGGGAACCGACCGAGCCTATTATAGAGGGAATTCCTTTTGGAGAACATCTAGATTCCGAGAATCGCAAGCTTCCAGCATGTCTTGTCTCGAGGCAGAGCTGAAAAGGAGACCAAGTACAATAATCAGAGGGGACCAGGTCACTAATTTTGTAGGGGTACTTTCTCTGGAGCCAATTTTACTACCTTAGAGAAATTCTCAAGTATTGCCATGCGTTGTCTGCCTTTGGGTTCATAGCGAGCGCACGGACGTAATATCGAATAGAATCTTCATACATGCCCTGCATATGGGGGGGAATTAATAGTGTCAAACATTATGCCAGTTGGAGAGAAGTTTCAACAGAGAAAATTTACAATTTTACGTATTTCTCATCATCTCAATTAGCAAGGCCAACAATATACACGTAAAACTGATTCAGCAATTTACCTGGTTCGCATAACTGATGCCCATATTTGCCCATGCGCGGACGTAATTGGGCTTCAAATCAAGGGCCTGGAAGCACATAAAGAAACAGTTTAATAAAAGAATTAATAAATTTGAACTTAACTATCTCTGTTCTATCTTTATTCATAGAAGAAGAATTCTCTCTCATGGAAGTACCCGTTGATAAGCCAATATCGCATCAGCACTCTGAACACTGTTAGCTTGTGTGGCGCCTAGCTTGTTCCACAGCGAGTAATCATGGGGCTTGAGCTTAAGTGCCGTTTGGAAAGAAGCAATTGCTCTATCATACTCTCGCGATAGATTGTAGAGTACACCGAGTACTATGTGAACGTCGGCATCCTCGGGAGACATTTCTGCAGCATCATTATATAATCTCGCAACCTGGGCAGGTTCAAACGAAGTTTCAGTTCCAACATCAATATGAGATTTGAATAGATGTGTTAAAGGAAACAAAACAATTAAGGTGGACGGCCATATTCGGTATGAAGAAATGTTGAAAAGTCTCGGAACAGAATCGCAATGAACAATTAGGATAATGTTCTGAGGCAATTCCATTCCATTCCCTCTTTAATCCTTCATACCCAATGTGGCCTAAGTGAACATACATCAGCATGATAGAAGGACTCGGGCGTCTCCAGAGAGGTTAATGCTTTGTATTTTGGATGATGATGCAGCCAGCCATATAAGTATCTCAAAGCAGCAGCCTGCTCCAATTCTGTGACAGAATAGGTCAAACAATAGCTATTTATTACCTAAATTGCAAGGAAAACTTTTACCTATTTAAAATCAATCTAGATCAAAAAAGAAAGAGAAAGTATCAAAAGACGAGGAATTGGCCATTCTACAGAGAAAAAGTTGCTAACCATTTGTATGGCTCACACCCAATGCAAGAAGCACCTCAAGATTAGTGGGATCAGCTTCCTCAGCTTTCATCATTGCTGCAATTGCCTGCATTTATTTATATCCGCGAAAAGCCCAAGTAAACATCCATATATGATGCCGTTTAACTTTAAAATGTTATTAAAAAAAAAAATTAGAACGAATCAAAATCACCTGTTGATCATCATCATTTTCAGCATGTGCTATTCCAAGCAACCTCCAACCTTCAGAATTGTTGGGATTTTTCAGCACTTCAGCCTCCAAAGCGAGAATCGCCTCACTAAGAAGCCCCTTGCGGAAGAGCTCCTGACCCTCCTTTAATGGATTAGGGTGGCCCACATAAGGGTTCATGTCTGAGAACACATAAACTCCTCTTGAAGAATCTGACCGTTGCTTCATTGCCACTTGCTCATTGAAATACCTAAAGAGTGATAGAGAATATCATACATACTTTCTAGCAGGGACAACATTGAAATAAGTTATCAATTTGTATTTTTTTCTTGCAGCAAATGGTTAACTTACTCTTCATAGGCATTAGCCCAATCATCACCAGTGCTTTCTCCAAAAGCCCCTTCAGCAACTTGCTGTCCAAATTCATCCGCCCAGTCATTCACATTCAGTTTGGAGAATTCATTGACCCACTGATCATCAACAGACCGGTGCTGCTCTCTTTCAGTGGCAAACTCGCTAGCCCACTGATCAGGCCCATCATGCTGAACCTGTAACAGAAAAGTAATACTCAGATGTTGAAGCTCACAGAAGAAGCAAACTAGTCCGAGGTACCACTTAGAATTTTAGAAGATTATCTTCTATGTGAATATGGACATCAGACATCACTCTAATGGTTCCGGTTAAGTCTATATGCTCATTGCTTACATATTCATCAGCCCAAGAAGGACCAGCATTATACTGTTGCTGAAATTCTGAGGCCCAGTCCCCTGATGCTGGCTTTACTTGGTTATCATCGAAGATAAGCTCACCACGGCTCATTTTGGACACAAACTGCAGAAATTTCGAATTCTGCAATGCCCAAAAAAAATATTAGGAAACCAGTGGATGTGAATGTGATGCAGAGTGCCCAAGGAATCAACATAATGAATCTCCATACCTGGAACTTTGGGTCATTGTTTTGAGCTAATGTGTGAGCAAGCATTCGTGTCTGCTCCATAGCAGCTACATTAGGAACATTTGTGCCTCTCATTCGGTCTGTGGACATCAACTGAGAATGTTCCTGCAAACAAGAATATATCAGCCAACTGTGTTGTAATCAGGACATAGCATATATCGAGGAGAATTATCCATTTAAAGGAGACAAATTATGAAAAAAAAAATGATATTGTCTTGCCTGCTCAAATTCGGAAGCCCAGCCATTAGCACCATGCTGCTGCTCAAACGAGTGGGCCCAAGACTCAGGATTCCCATGATTGACTCTTAACTGGTTAAATTCATTGGCCCATCCATCAGCAACATGAGGCCCAGGCCTCATCATACCCTGCGACTCATTCCAGTAATCCTCCATCTCCCGGAATCTCCCAGGAAGAGGCCCTCTTCCACGGACATCACTATCAATGTCCAGAGAGTGTAACAGAGCATTCACCTGGAAAGACAATAAAAGGCGTATGAGACAAAATTGAGCAATATTCAAGCACAAGTTCCTAATAGACCCTCTGGATGACCTAAGAGAAGATTAAGTGTTGAAGTTAAGAATAAAATCCCAAAAGAAAAAAGAAAAGTTCATACCTTCAAGCTATCAAAGAATGGTCTTTTACTCATGCGTAACCTTTACCAGAACAGAACATAACATTTGACCTAGATAATCTATTTTTTAGGTTTATTTTGTTAAATAGGAAGTACCTGGGCATTGATGAAGTCTTCGCTTTTATCTGCGAAAAAGTGTCGAGCCATTATAGTACTGCGATCACGTATACATCGCTTATCCCCCTCAGACAGCCCTAACATTGGAAGTTGAGCAGGACGAAAAGGAATGCCTCCATGGCTACTGCCCACAAATGAGTGGAGAAGGCCAGACAACATTCTTTGTGGTGGCCCTGCCATTAGAGTTGAAAGAGCAGAGTGCACATAAACATTTTATGAGAATATATATCTTGATCGTTCTCTAAATCATAAAGCGGATACAATGTGACTAGCCAAGCCCTGTAACAGATGCAACTCTAGAAATACTTTCAAAGAGAAAACCATATGGAAATTGGTAATAATGCATCAACATCGAAGAGAAGAAGCAAATTTTCCATATGCTAGGCTCTCTTGCTCACATAGAAGCAAAGACAAACAACTCAACCTTGACTCTTATGTGGAGGAAGGAAAAGATGATTACCTTCTAAAGTCGGTGGAGACTGAGGAACGGGCCCAACTCTCATATCAGCAGCAACAGGAGGAAGAGGACCCGGCTGCACCTCATCCCAGGCATCTGAAAAGTCATTCTGGTATGCAGAGCGGAAGGTTCGCATGAATGCAGACCCCTGAAACCAAAGAAATGACAAGAGGATAATGTCAGCTCACATGATATCCTAACAGAGAAAAGTCATCACCATTCCCAAAAATCACAAAATCATATACCTGAGCATTGGGTGGCAAAAACGCCCCATCCAGTTCAGATCCGGGGAGGGCTCTGAGATGCTCATCGGGTTGAGGGAAGAACTGCTCGGGGCCAGTGGGCGTCGCAACCGGAACCTCCTTGAGCCTTTCCTGTTAGAATTGAATTAAATAGTTCAAAATTACAATCACTGCCAAGTATAAGCATTAGATAGAACCATAACCAATTACTTCCACCTTCCACCATCGAAATCGAAAGCAAGAGACTTTCAACGAAGTGCTCGACAATCTCAAGACTTGAACTCAAAACTATATTTGAAACAGGGCAATTCCACCAAAACTGTGAAGCGGAATGGGGATTCAAGTGTATCCATGTCAGGATTATCTATAGCCCAATAACCTTGTGAGAAAGAACTCAATTGGAATTTTTTTATAAAAAAAAAATCATCTTTTATGGGGTTTAAAGAAAAAGGACCCCAAAAGAAAGGGAAGGATAATAGGGAAGACTCGCATCAAGTATCAATACAGTTAATCAGCTGAATTCCTCCATAGCAACAACCCCAGCAGTCAAACTAGCATGGCCGACAGCAACTTAGAATTTGGCCCAGAAACAGCAAGAATTGAGCTGGAGCAAAAGGAAGCAAGCATGGGGATTGACCTGGGTCTTGGAAGAGGAGCCGGTAAAGGCGTTAGCGAGGGCGGCAAGGGGATTGGACGAAGAGGACGAGCCGGGCACCGCGCAGGCGGCTCCGCCCGACACCAGCTCCCTCATCGCCATGTCCGCCGGCAACAATCGCCTCCTTCAATCCCAGCTAAGCTAACTGGGTTTCGTTTTGTCTCCTTCCGTTGCTTTTGCGTGCGCGAAATCGAGCTGAGCTCAATTCCAATCGGGAATTCTGAAGAGGTAGAGGATGGATTGATTGATTGGCCCTTGAAGGGTAAGTGCGCTCAAGCGAGCTCGTCTGGTCGTGAAGTGGGAAGAGAGAGAGAGAGAGAGAGAGAGAGAGAGACTCCACCGTCTCCTCTTCCCGGAAATAATAATAATAAAGGAGAAAGTTCAGCGGATGGTTCCTGTTACTGATCGATTTCTTTGATGAGATGAGAACGATTGCTAGATGATATGTCTTTTCTTCTTCTTTTTTTTTTTGAATTAGTTTTCCGGTCCATCCATCTATTTACCAAGATCACAGCCTATTCTCAAGCTACTAAAGCAATTTTTTTTTTTTAATTAAGTGATTCAATGGTCGTCTTTCTTAAATAATGTCTTGAGTTTGAGTCTTGTGAATGGAGAAAATTTATACTTTATGAGCTTTTAACCCTTAGTGGATCGACTGGATTAGTCGGATCCAATTAAATTTTCGAATATCATAGTTGACATCGAAAAAAAGATATCTTAGTATCAAGTCATTGATTCATGTCACTGCACCGATCCCCTCGTACGAGATGATTTTTTTTTTTTTGGCTGAAGCCATGAAATGGTTTTGATAAAGGCAACTTGCCAATCTCGTATTTATTGTATTTACTTATTTGTTTATAATTATTTATATTTCGTTTGTTGGGGATGATAGGTGTAGGACCGGATGACATATTCGTATCACACATTTTTAGGCGGAATCTTTTAAAAAAGGTTTTTCCGGAATAATAGTTTTGGAAAATAAGAAGATTCTCATTTTATTATTTATAATTCATTTCTCTGGACCACTAACACATATTGTGTTACTGTAATTCTTGGGGAGAAAGCTTGGCTTTTACTTGGGCATCTGTCGGCTCTTTTTTTCCGTTGCTATATTACTAATGGAAAAATCAGATAATTTTCATTGGTGATCATCTTCTGTAGACTATGTAAAGAAATCAATTCTAATCAAAAAGAAAAAAAAATGCCTCTCCTGATATTAGAGGCAAGCAAACTTTCAAATGAAATGAGTCTAGGCGATTAAGTTGAAAATACCTGTAGACTAAAAAAAAAAGAGTAAAAGAAATCAATTCCCAACATTATTCTTCCAAAAAATGGAAATCCTCTTATTATCAATTTTCTAATTAAACCAGTCGAGAATTCGTGCGTTGCAAAGGACATTATAAATAAAAATTTTAATAAATTTTTGGTGGAGAAAATATTATCAATATATATGACTTAAAACTTATTAGAAAAAAATTTAAATATTAGGAAATATAAAAGGAGATAGCTAAATAAATAAAACAATCTCTATACATGTATCTTTTTCATATCCCAGTTCTTTTAACATGTGATAAATATTGCAACACCTCAAAATCTATCACGCGATTGATAAAATAAAAGAATGAATAAAGAAAAATTCTCATGCTAATATGTGAAAAAAAGAGTATTGAATTAAAATATGTGAGCAAATATATCAATAAAAAATAAATAATAAGAACATCTGTATAGAGCTGCCAACAGAAATATACTGCTACAGGTTCCGGTACAAACAACATCTATATATATATAGAGCTGCCAATTTATATATAATGTAAGTTTGTATGCAAGCGGCCAGTATATAGGTTTAACTATATATATGTTCCCGCAATGTATCAAACAGCTATATATATAGCTGCTAATATAAAAATTACACTATTTATCTTATTGTATCAAAGTATATGTATATTCCTATAACGCAATAGTGTATATTATCTTAGCTGCCATTATACAAAGACATTATATATCGAATATTCTATTATCTATTTATTATATATATATATATATCAAATGTATCAATTATACTATATAATATTTACATAATTAAATCAACAACATGGCTGCATGATAGAATCTATAAGAAATGACATGCATTTACGATGTTTCGATTTTAAAAGATGGCTGCTCGAAACGGGCAAATAGTTTGTTATTAATATATATAATATATATAGAGCGACAGATTTGTTATTTATTGCAATCGTAAATTTTGGTTGAACACAGTATTATTGGGTTCATATAATTGAAAAAACTCGTAACTGAAAATAAAAATTTAATTGTATAATTAATTACACTATTGATGTTTATTATTGTATATCACTATAAAACGAAAGATATATATATATATATATATATATATATATCGAAGTGGTTTGTCCAGTAAATAAATGGATCCCTGAGTATGGTTGTCTCGATAAATCAGTAGGAGCAAACAATGAGGGCCCAATAGGCCCATATCAGAAGCGGAATCCCTTCAGTTCTGGTTAAAGAAATCTTTCCGGGCTTTGCATAGCCTTTGAAAACTTGCATGTCGGGGCCCAGTTTGGGCTTTGTGGGCCAAACCGGGCTTCAATGTATGGCCCAATTAAACTGAAAGGACGGGACCGCTAACCTGCCTACGAATTTCCGGTAGGATGTAGGATGAGCGGAGCTGCTCAAGCTCAGTCTGGTAAACACTCGAGTCCGGCTCGAGCTCTCGAAGCTCGTAAGGATATCAGGACCTTATTAGAACTATCGTTACGTTGCCATGTTCGGATCGAAAGCCTAGTCTGGGCTTCGGACATGGGATTTTACCCAAAGGAAGATGACAATTAGGAGAGTGGTGCTCAATGGACTTGGATCGAATGGGCCGAGCACAACTAAGAGCCTTCAACTGAAAGAAGAGCTCATTCGAGCCTGTGCTGGAGCGCTTAAGATTAAAGGATCACCTCTCGAGTACAAGCTCCACTTCGATCTCGAGTAATTTAACAATAGTTCTCATCTCGAGAGTGCTGATGCTTGGCTCGGCCGTGCTATAATACATCGAATTGTGACATACACGTGATCGATCCCATACGATTCGATTAACTTGGTTCAGTCTTGCTAGAGAATTCTCTTGCACCCATATATGTTTTCCTGTTAATTGGTACATTAGTTTTTCTGAGTAAGGACGAGAATTATTAAATCTTGCAATATAATCTCTAAAAATGCCAAGCATACGTGAGATTGAGCATCTCCTAATCCGTTGACCCATCATTTTTTTTTATAATAAAATCCAAAATTTTGTATTAAAAAAAGAAAATCAAAGATTTAAAACCCCTGAAGTGAACTAAGCTAACAAACACAGGTGCATGAAACTCGCACAAAGGGACAACATAAACAGATGAGCATGAATTTATCATATCTCATCCGTGAAATTAATTAAATCATATAAGGTGGACTACAAATAGTTTTTTTTTTTTTTGGGCGCGGGTTTACTGTCGAGAATCCGTTACATCATTTTTTTTATCGATTAAATTATTCTAAATGAGTTGGACTTTACAAATTAATGATATTTATAAAGTAAATATCTCGTAGATAATGGATAAAGAAATTGCTAAGAGTTGACATGCTTTCAACTCCCCGTTGGATTTTAAATTATGCAAGATTTGGGCAGGAAATTGATGCCGACGAGAAAACTAACAAAGGCCCGAGATGTGGACATGGATGAATATCTATTTCCAAATGAACAAAGCTATGGAAATTAAGAAATGAAATGAAGACAATTTCGCAATTGTAATTCATCGATTGGGAATGGGGTGAGGTTCATGGAGGAGAGGCACTTAAGGTGCTCCGAGGCCTAAAGAGAAGGGTACACTGATGCGTTACACAAGAGACATTATTTAAGATTATTTATAAAAAAAAAAGTCATTAATTTATAGCATAATTTATATTATCTCAACAATAGAAATCTTAACCCGAGAACATTTTATCCTCATTCTTCTCTTCGCGGCTGAAAAACATCGAATTAATCTGAGACATATAGATCATCGTTCACAGCTAAGTCATGTGCCAATCCTAAAGCTCAATAGAGAGGTGAGGGACATTTCTTTTACTAATTTCTTCCCCCCCTTTCCACTCGTGCAAATTTCCTGCCCTAATTGAAAAAGAAAGACGTGGTGCAGGTTACTCATCTTATTTAGGAATTAAAAGATTTTATATTCGATTCTTACTGATGAAATTATTTATGATTCTTTATTTAAATTTTTATTTTTTTATATTAGATTCGTGAATTTATTATCACAATTGGAAAAAAACAAAAACAAAATCGGAGCAATCCTTTCTTCGGGAAAAAGAATAACCAAGTCACGTGGAAATTGATCAATTATTAATTTTTCCCACTTGGGACATACATAATTGCAGAAAAACGAAAATGATGAACACCTAAAGAAAAGTGAAACAGTTAAGTTTTATTTAGTTTGATTTGAAAATATGAAAACAAAAGTATGTGAGAGAATTTGAAAAAGTAAATAAAAAATAATGATTATATTGTTGAATTGAGAAGAAAGTATTAAAATTGAGAAAAAAAAGTTGAATAATTGAGAGAATTTAGTATTAAAAATTAATTGTAATGATACATAATGAAAAAGTATAAGAGAAAATTTGAAAATAATAATAATGATTATATCGTTAAATTGAGAAAAAAGTAAAATAAAATTAAGTTAAATTTGATTTTATAAATAAATATACCTCCTTCGATTTGGCAAAATAGAGGGGGAAATGGAACCCAATCAAAGGAAATAGTGGCGCCCATGATATCTTGCTTTTGTACGAGGGAAGATTGCAAACCCTAGCTAGTTGCCATTATTACAAGCAAACAAAAGGGTCAAAAGGAGAAATAATTGCTAGCTATTTTGAAGAACTACAACTTAGATACATATCAACCACGTTCTTCATTCATCGCGACTGGATAAATGCGCATTGTGTGAACGGTCATGATGCAAATTGAAAGACGGAACCATGAAAATGTCATAATGTTTGTTGAGCCTATAACAAAACCGATATCATGTGACATATATCATCGTAAAACTCGACGAATGACCATATCTCCTATCAGATATAGATATAGATATAGATACGAGAGTCACGACTAGTTCATAAGAGCGATCGTCACTTCTTTAGGACTAAACGCCAGGTCCGAAGCGAGCAATATGACCTTGGACATAGCAGAACTTCTGTGATGTGGAACTTGAGCTTGCACTCTCATCAAAATTTGTAAAATTTCCGTACAAACTTGGATAACTCGTCATAAAACCTTAATTTTGATAAACTCGCATAGAAATGCGATTTTATTTAGCAAAAACAATGGAAACTCGATTCCACGAGTCAATAATTCAACTAATTTATTACCAACTCGTTATCCGATTTGAGAGCAATAAACTGGATCCTATGATTGATTTATATCATGCCCAACTGAAAAAGAAAATTGTAAATTAATTTATGATTTTCTCTAACATCACTTTTTATGCAAAATTGACATGTAAATGCATAAGGAGGAGAAAATATTCATTTTACTTTATCAGATATATATTATTATAGTAATATATATGTTGAGTGCTAAGTTCAATTTTTGAAATTTTTTTTTTACCAACATGGGTGGATTCGAGCTGTTCGGCGCTTGTTCTCCTTAAGTAATGTATCGGATTCGAGTCTTGTGGATGTAGAAAATCAACACTATGAGAGTTTTACCCTCTTAGCGGGTCGACCCGGCTCGAACTGAATTAATCGGATTCCGTTATGTTTTCGAATGCCAAAATACACATCAAAAAAAATATTTTCACAAATATAGTCATAAAAATATTTTGTGAGCACCATTTTCATTTTGTATAAAAATATAATTTTACGATTTGATTTCATGGAACCCCCGTTATTTCTAGCCATGATCTCGATTATGACTACCTTGGTCATCGGTTGGTACCGGAGAATTGGGATTTAGGAATAGCCAAAGGAGTAGGTTGCGGTGCGGTGCCGTGCATAACGAGTACAGTTGAGACTTGAGGGAGAGCCCCGCACGTGTGGGAAGAAATGGTTGGAAGAAACATAGAAAAGGGAAACGTCGTACTCCAAAAGCCAAACAATATTGCGTCCACCTCACAATCAATCACGTACACGTTTTAATTTAAAAAGGGTCCGCCCCTTTCATAACGCAAACGTGCTAAGAGTCAAATATTTCGGATTTAATTTGCACCGATTGAGCCGAATTGACGTTTGATTGATTTTCCTCAGATAGGCCCACTCTCATAATAGCCGGGCAAATCGCCGCCGGTACATCTTCCCCGGTACCGCCGAGTAGGCCCCTAGGCGGGTGGTTGGGATGGATTCCGCTTAATTAGATCGGAATAGATATATGAAAAAGAACTATGCTTTTAATTTTTATCATCGCTGGTTCATGAAGTTTGTAAAATGAAGTTCTTCTGATATTTTAGGTACACCGAATAATGAACGGGCGTACATTCATTCTATCGTAGAAAATTTACAGTTAACACATGTCACACGCCGTAAAGAATTCAATTAATTCATTCATTCACTCTCGAGCTGTAAGAGAGATTTCGAAATTTCGGATCAAATATTATGAAAAATAGCCCATATGACATATGAGTTTACTCGTACTCTTACGATCTTCTAAGTTTATATTTTGACATAAAGTTGTGAAGAACAGTCCTATAAGCGCATAACGATAGGCGTGAATAGTCTGCTTGAATCGGCGCGGGAGGCCAGACAAATGTCGATTATTATTGTAATAAGGAGGGAGACAAAGACAAAATTTCAAATTTATGGAGAATAAGAAAATAGAAAAATTGACCTCGTGAAGACAACGCAAAGGTCTAATTAGGGGCCTTCTGGCGGGCCGGAGAAAAATAGAATAGAGGGGAGGGAGGGAGGGAGGGGACCCATTGGCATTGGGAAGAGTCCACCTCAACCTTCCCTCCAACACAATTTCTGGCTTCTTTTTTGACCTTTATCTCTTTTTTCTTCTTTTTCTCTTTTTCATATTGGGCTGGGCCCACGTCTTTCCTATCTCAAAAGAACAAAAGGCAATATGTAATTATTTTATGTTTTTCTTTTTTGATGGATGAAATTTTCGGATATATATTAGTCGTAATTTCGAGAGATTGAATTTTAAAATATTATTTTTCTCTTTATGAGTGTATTTTTTCGAAATCGATCTTGTATTTCTCTTTTTACAAAATTAAAACTGTTTATACTCTCAATCAATATTTTGTTGGTAATTTTTTATTAGCAAAAAAGTAAAATAATACGTATAATAATAAACGTATTGGACGGTCCAAGAAATCGGCCCTCCTTTCTTTGCGAGGATTCCGCTCTTTGCTAAGCCATTAATAATATCATTATGCTAATATATGACCATCTCTTTTAAAAAATTTCGGCTAAATCCACACCTCGGTCCATCCCTTTTATGGTAAATTTAAAAGTGAGCCTCATATGATTGGATTTTATAAGGTAATTTTGTAAATTTATTATAAAAGGGGTTGGTCCTAGCCATAGCATATGTGGATTTAGCCCCCATCCTTTTGAAAATAAATTTTGTTTCATTTAAATGGGCATATATGCTGCCCTCCCAGTTCCCATAGCACAAGTACTAAACTCAAACAAACAAATGCACTTCCATGTTTATATATATATACATGACTCTCATCAGAATGAATACGAATTGAAAGATTTTATGACAGTCTAAATTATAATATGATACTATTTTATCATTAAAAAAAATTTGTACCGACAGACGATGGGGTCGTAATTATATCCGATATGAAGTACGAGATGAAAGATTTGTTTTGTGTCATTATCGATGATGGAATATGGACATCATGCCATCATGTGAATGGTGATGAAGAAAGAAGATGCCGAGAGAGAGGTCCCTAGCAAAAGGAAGGATGAGCCGCTCGTGTGGTGTGCACGTAGAGACAAAAATGCGTCTCCCACGCACAGCTTTTTTGGGCACACACCGAGGATCCTCTCGAACCCCACCACCCCGCGCCCCGCGCCACTTTGTCCCTTCCCTCCCTTCCTATTATACCTCCCATGGTAATATTTTATTTTATTAATAAGTATTGGTGATAATATTAATGTTGTTATTTTATCTAATTACAATATATAATAATATTATGTAATTAGCTACCTATATTGTTCCTCATTTTCACGCATAGATGGCAATCAATTTATAGAAGAATAATAACTAAACAATAAAAGACTGAAATTATAGAATTGACTATGAACTTTAGCTCCCTTCCTTTTCTTTTTGAAATTTTTATCCTTCAATTATTAAATATTGCATTTTCTAAACCTCAACTTTCGAATTTCACATTCTAATCCCGGGCCATGCAGTATTCATGGAAGAAAACAACATCTTAACTATCATGCATGTACTTTTCAAGGAAATCTAGTACATGATTGAATGCTCACATATATATATATATATATATATATATATATATATACATACACACATGTATAACTAATTTCATGTTATCTTTTTCAATACTTAAATAATGCATGAGTTCCATTTATTATTATAGCTTCATTGTCATGATGTAAGGTTGAGAAGGATGCATCATAATTTCTTCTTTTCAGGACAAGCAACCCCACTAACCTAAAAGAACTAATTAGAGTCAGTTGCTTGGCATTTATAAGGGGGTCAGCCCAATCAAGGATGCACGGCTCCATCCTTCCCAAATCCAAACCGTTTAAGAAGGGTCCGCCTCCAAACCCTCTATGAATTTATTGAAAATACCGCAAACCATTCCCAATAACTTAATAGGTTTTCACTGAAAATTCTCTTACCATTAAAACACTCGTGTCCATCGTAGAAAAACTTGAACATAATCTAAATGACGGCCACAACAAACGAAACACTCAAATTTATTGAACAAAAATATTGATTAAATTAAACGAGTTTCAAGGAATCAAATTTATGTGACAATCCAAAATAAATTCGAACAATTCACTCCATTTAAAGAACTAAACTCATTCAAACGCATAAAGCTCTATAGACATAATCCTCTATAAGCTCTTCAACGGAGGTATTTTAATAGTTTTAAGCTTAACGGGTTTGGAGTAGGTTTTCATGCTAAAAATCTAACCCTTCCCAAACTCTACGGGGTTTTGACGATAAATTCTTAAACCCTTTCCACGATTCAATGGGCAAAACCCTTTTATTACCCATTAGAATCTAGATAGGGTTGAAACCTATTTTCTGAAACCCATGAACATCCATAATCCCAATTCACCTCCTTCTTCCCTTTACTGCATGGAAACTCATTTCTATTTGGAAGTCACATCCATTTTTCTATTATGACTTTTCTCGATTCCGGGGTTCTTCTACAAAGTCATGACTAGCAGATGCTGATCCGCTTGAGTTCATCCATCTATTTGTTATTTTTTGAATTGTTATAATATTCTGATAAGATATTACGGTACTATTGTCTTCTGAGGATGCACCAAGCTTATTCATTTGGCTGCATTTTCATGTCTTGTCATGGACTCTAATTAGCCTTGATTTTGGCCCTTTTCTTGGTGTTTGTTGGTAGACAAGACAAGAGTTGAATTTGAAATTTGAATGAAGCAAGCAACTGAGCTGTTACAGGGAATATATATGTTTATATGGAAAAAGAAGTTTTTGGCATTTCTTTACCCACCTACCATCACCAGTGCTTTGACCGAAATAGAAAATCAAATTTCGAAAAAAAAGAAGGTTTAGTGTAAATGGATTATGTCTCATCAAAAAGGATTTATGCACATTATGACTTTCGTTATAAATAAATAACTTCCTCATGCCCTACTTATCAAAAAAAAAATATAGCCGCAAGAAATTATATATCGATACTAGCCACTTCACCCGCATTATGCGAGATTATTATTCGACTATATATAAATCATTAGATGATATATCTATTATATTTTGCATGGAATAATTTAATATTATGGAATAATTAGTGTTTTATTATTTTTATTTCTTTTTGGGAATTTACATGGTTCAATTTATATGGTGGTTTAATTAATGCGATGGGTTAATAAATTTCAATGTAATAAATGAAAATATTTAATTCATGTAACGGGGTACGTGAATGGCCATACCATGAGAAGCTGAGGATTTGTAAATTGAAGTAACGACATTAATCTTCCAAATCAATTTTGCAATTATATATTATACATAGATGTGAAATTTTCAAGATAATTTTTAAAGAGTGGAGAATAACTTTTATAGACAGTGCATTTTATTGAGTACCCAAGAAAATGAAAAAAAAAATCGGAGGAAGAAAGAATTAAATGCTTTCATGCATTCTTCGTGATGGGAAATACAGAAACACAAAAGAAACAGAACCCCTCGTGCTGAAAATGACTACACTCATTCCACTAGATTCTTCTCAATTTTATTGTCAGTTTTACGAGTTTTTATTTTTAATATTGATTGATTGGAGCACGGACTAAAATTGAGAAAATTTCACACGCTCTTGCAGTGGAAAAAGAAGGACGAGTTATTTGCGCATGAAGACTGCATGGAATCGTAGACATAAACTAAAACGTCGAATCATTACTCTCATCAAAAAGAAAAGAAAATTTTAAATTAATGTGTACATTTACTTTGATTGAAAGATAAGTATAGAGATGAATTTAAGGGCTACTTCCCACTTGTTTGATGGAAAAGTAATAATTAATAGCAAAAACAAAATAATTTAATCAACTGTTTCTCAAAGCATGTAGATATATATTTTGTGGAAAACTTAGAAAATCCAAAATAAAAGACGATAAATTATTAAACTAATATAAGAATGTTAAAAAACAAGAGAAAGGAGAAAATCGAGGGCTCGTGGTTCGGATCCGAACTTCCAGAGGATTGCCGGGAAGGGGGCAGTGAGTCCTCTGCCCTTAGCAGACAATTGCTATTTAAATATACCATCTCAAAAAACTAAAAGAAGATAATATTAATAATAATAATAATAATTCCAAAAAAAAAGGTAAATAATAAGTCAAAAACACTTGGAAAAAGCCATTGAAGGAAGAGTCACTTTTTTTGACGATATATCTAGAAAAGAAAATAGGCAGTGGAACGAGTCCAAGACAGGCTTTGAAAACAAAAAATAAAGTGTCATTTTCTCTTTAAATTTTTGTAAAGCATAAAGGGGTCGTGTCGTTGCATTTGTCTTCATACATTTTTTAATAATATTTACCTATTATTATAATTATTTTCCTCGAGTAATTATCTAATAAAGAAGAAGAGAAAAAAATAAAAAGTAAAGATAAATTTTATTAATAAAAATTGAATTCTAAAATTTATAATTTTTTAAAAGGGTTTATTTATTTACTTATTTTTGTGTTACTGGGGATTTGATGTAACGAGTTGCACCGTATGGGGATATCCTATTTCCTCAATTAATATTTAGAAAAAACTGTCAAATATATCTTTAAAGATGGATTTTATATCAAGTGTGCTTTCGAATTATTTTTTATATCATATAAAACCTTGACAGTTAGAAAGCACACTTGAAGAGACATTTCGTCTGTCTTCTGTCAAGAAATAACGGAAAATGCTTATGTGATATTTTTTAATCGTTCCCCAAATTTTCTTATTATTCTTCTTTCTTATTTCTCATTCCCTTCTTTATTAAAAAATAAAACCAAAAAAATTGAAAATAAAAAAACCATCTTTGCTTATAATTACAGGAAAGGATGGAGGGGTGGGCCCGGGGGAGAAGATTGATGATGATGGGGGCACCCCAACGGAGCGACATCTCCGGGATTGAAGCTCCGGGATGATTCCGAGCTTGAAGCTCCGAGATGAATTTCAAGCTTTAAAATGATGAAAATGACGATGAGGAGGGAGAGAAGGAGAAGAAGCGCCAAAAGAATTCGAAGGTCCCTCAAAATTCATTCGTCGGGTAATTTTTGTTGAGTTTGCCTGCTGCTAAGAGTTTTGTCACATTAAGAGTTTTGTCTTCCTCTGATTCAGGTTGGAGGTTGATTGTTTATATGGACTCGAATGCTCCAACCTTGAGTGGAAACATTGAAGGGAATAGTCAATTGAATTCGATGTTAGGTTTATCGAATTGTTGGAATTCTTCGAAACACTTTGAAATGCATAGAAATGTGCGAGATTCGTTCTCCGAGCTCGGTCCCTTTAAAATGGACTCTTGAGTTAACATACAGTGATTTTGCCTATTTTCGAGCTTTGGCCTTCCTTACTTCTACCTTTGTTGTTTGTTTGTCTCACTATCCAAAACTTTCTTTGTTTATTTTCGAATCACCACCATGATTGCTCCATCGCTGATCTTCCCCACCACAGCCTCGTCATTTGTCTGTGATTTGTTGAATGTGTTTTTTCTTTTTATTTTTATTTTATAAATTGAAACAGACAAATAAAGATTATAATAGAGAAAGGAATACTAAAAAGCGAAAGGAAACAATAAAAAAAGCAAAAAGAAATAAATAATATCACATCGCACAATTTCGTTCATTTCTTCATGGAGGCCAGACGGAAGGCGCCATCGAGCGTGCTTTCTAACTGTTAAACTTTTATGTAATGTAAAAAATAATTCGATAATATGCTTATTGTAAAGTTCATATTTCGAGATATATTTGTGAGTTTGGTCTAATATTTATTACAGGTAATAAAGGAAGTCACGAAAGGAGACGTACGTGCAGGGCAATTCACCCAATGGAGGCGTAGCTTTAGGGGGGAGGGCGAATCAAATCCATAGTTTGACTCCTATCGCCTCCAATGACTTGACAAAAATAATAGGAAAAAAAAAGTGCGACAATAATGGCCGAGCATAAAGAGCAAAAAATTTAAAATAAAAAAAGGGAAAAAAAATTTCTTTTCCTTTTTTTTTTTCCATCTTAGTAAATCTAACACAGTCCTCATAAATTTGATAAAAAATCATTCATCATCACAAATTCAAGACCTATTCTCAACGTGTTAGCATAGTCATTCATTTGCTTGTTGCAACGATTTAATTATTATTTTCTCATATTGCATGGCGAAATAGGATCGCTGAAGAATTCCTCTTGCCACGATCTTTTTTGTTCCTTTTTCTTTTCTCTTCCACAAAGAGACTTTGACGTGAATCCCATTTTCTTGTTCTCTCTGCAAGTGCCCTTCCCTTTATAAAGCCTCTCTCTTTCCATCAAATCTCATATATAATTCCATAAAACAAAGGGGAAAAAGAAGGCAAAATTTTTAATTTTCAATAAAAAAGAAAAGAAAAGATTAAAAAAAAGGAAAATCAAATATCTTAGCGGGGGGTGGGGGGGGCATTGTTTCTCTTCCTTCCCACTCTGCGGAGCAAAAGTAAGCAGTAAATAAGGCTCGGTTAAGCTCCATCTCCTATCTCGCTTTCTCTCTCTCTCTCTCTGATCTCAGGGGAAGGAAGCAGAGGATTTTGTCTCTGTCTGCAGCTCTCTGCTCTGCAAAAGATCGAACCTTTGATTCCAGTTGTTGGGGGAGAGACCTCAAAGGGGTCCCATTTGTGGCCATCATCGTACTCTGTCTGTCTCTCCCAGGTTCCCTTTCTTCCTCCCCCTTCCTCACCTCAGACACCTTCCTTCTTTTGTTCGTTTCAAGCTTTCGCTTTTTACCAATATATTCGGTTCTTGTCACGAGTCAAAGTTCGGTTTTTGGATCGTCTCTCCGGGTGCTGACAGTGATCTGTGACTCACTGTTGATTGCTTGAATTGATTCTCTTTCTCGAATTAATTTTATTCCCTTGTCTGCTTTCTTGACCGGCAGAGGAAAATGGGGTCTTGTCACTGTGAAGAGATCTGAAGAAGAAGAAGAAGAAGAAGAAGAAATGCAGCAGAAGAAGAACAAGAAAAGTATCAGCTGCTGATGAGATTGATTCCACGCCCCTCCACCACTGATAAATAACAATAAATTTTCATTTTTTAAGAAAAAAATCAATTTTTTTTTCTCTTTTGAGTTCTGTCGGGTTAGTTGGGTGGTGAATTGTTTGGAGCTTTGATTCTCTCTCTCCCATGGACATCTGACTGAATGCTTGCAAGAGGGGAAGAAGAAGAAAGAGAAAGGGCCAGAAGATGAAGGACAAGGCACAATGGAGGATTAGTGTGGCTGTGGGTATCTTTTTCTGTTTCCTTTCCTTCTTCCTCGCGCCGTTGGAAGCCCGGCAGCTTCTGCAGCAACAACAGGGCAGCAACGGGTACGATGATGTCCTTGCCCTGCTGGCCTTCAAGAATTCCTCGGTCATCTCCGATCCGAGCGGACTCCTCTCCGACTGGAAGCCCGGTTCCTCGACCCCGTGTTCGTGGCGAGGCGTCTTGTGCGGGACCGACAACCGCGTGCTGGCCCTCAACCTCTCCAACTTTGGCCTAGTTGGGCAGCTCTACCTCCCCGGCCTTGCCGGCCTCGCTGGCCTCCGGACTCTGAGCTTACGAGGCAACCGGTTCTCCTCTGGCGACCTCTCTAGCCCTTCCCCCTGCCTCCTGGAGACAGTGGACCTCTCCTCGAACAACCTCTCGGACCCTTTACCGGCAAAGTCGTTCCTGACTTCCTGCAGCCAGTTAGCTTCCGTCAACCTCTCCGGCAATTTGATCCCCAGCGGGAGCCTCCAATTTGGTTCTTCTCTGCTCCAACTCGACCTCTCCAGGAATCAGATTTCCGATCCGGACCTCGTAGCTGGCTCCCTCTCGGCATGCCAAAACCTGAACTTCCTCAACTTTTCGGGTAACAAGTTCAGCGGGAAACTACACCTGGCTTCTTCCTTGTCTTGCAAGAACCTCGAGGTCCTCGACCTCTCGCACAACAACTTCTCCGGGAGCTTCCCGGGGCTCGATTTCACGGGTTTCAGAAACCTCACCACGCTCGACCTCTCACACAACCTCCTGTCAGGTACTGGTTTTCCGGAAAGCTTAAGCAACTGCCGGCTTCTAGGGGCCCTAGACCTGTCTCACAATGAGCTCCAGGGCACGATTCCTGGTGTGCTCCTAGGAAGTTTCAGGAGTCTGAGGAAGCTGTCTCTGGGGCACAACCATTTTAGCGGTCAGATCCCGGAGGAGCTGGGGCAAGCTTGCGGGACCTTGCGGGAGCTGGATCTCTCATCAAACAATCTCAAGGGGGTGCTGCCCTCCACATTCTCTTCGTGTTCGAGCTTACAGAGCCTTGATCTTGGTAACAATTTCCTCTCCGGAGATTTTATCACCATGGTTATCAGCGGACTTTCCAGTCTCCAGTACCTACGAGTTGCATTCAACAACATAACCGGACCTGTTCCCATAGCCCTGACAAACTTAACTCAGCTCCGTGTGCTCGATCTTAGTTCTAATGGCTTCGTTGGGAAAATCCCTTCAGGTTCATGTTCATCAGGCTCGTGGTCCTCCCTAGAGAAACTGCTCTTAGCCAATAACTATCTATCCAGTGCCGTGCCTTCAGAGCTTGGGAAGTGCAGGAGCCTGAGAGCGATTGACTTCAGTTTCAACAACCTAACTGGAGAAATCCCGAGAGAAATTTGGGACCTACCGAAGCTAACCGACTTAGTGATGTGGGCAAATAATCTCAGAGGAGAAATCCCTGAAGGGATTTGTGTCACGGGAGGGAACCTCGAGATGTTGATTCTCAATAACAACTTCATATCCGGATCCATTCCCAAGTCCATTGCCAAGTGCACAAATATGATCTGGGTCTCCCTCTCGAGCAACCGGCTCACTGGAGAAATCCCTCCCGGAATCGGGAACCTCCCCAATATTGCGATCCTCCAACTGGGCAACAACTCTTTGAGTGGGCAGATTCCAGCAGAGCTAGGGAAATGCCGGGGCTTGATTTGGCTCGATTTGAACAGCAACAATCTCACAGGCCCCCTCCCTCCTGAGCTTGCCGACCAAGCGGGCCTGGTCACTCCAGGCAGTGTCTCAGGCAAGGAGTTTGCATTCGTGAGGAATGAGGGTGGGACAGCTTGCAGAGGAGCGGGTGGGCTGGTTGAGTTCGAAGGTATTCGCCCCTCCAGGCTCGAGAGCTATCCCATGGTGCACTCCTGCCCTTCCACGAGAATCTACACGGGCCTAACAGTCTATACCTTTGCGAGTAATGGCAGCACGATCTACCTCGACTTGTCATACAACTCCTTGTCGGGAAACATTCCTGAGAGCTATGGGTCGATGAGCTTCCTGCAGGTGCTGAATTTGGGCCACAACGGGCTGACTGGAAGCATCCCCAACAGTTTCGGGGGGCTTAAAGCGATCGGAGTTCTTGACCTCTCGCACAACCACCTCCAAGGATACATCCCCGGATCATTGGGGTCCCTCTCCTTCCTAAGCGACCTTGATGTCTCGAATAACAACCTAAGCGGCGTGATCCCTTCGGGAGGTCAATTAACAACCTTTCCATCATCAAGGTATGAGAACAACACGGGCCTTTGTGGGCTGCCTCTTCCACCTTGCGGGTCCAGTGATGGGTCACGCCGGCCAATGAGCTCAAATATCCGGAAAAGAAAGCAATCTTTCGAAGCAGGGATGGTGATTGGGATTTCATTTTTCCTCGTATGCATTCTCGGGCTAATGGTCGCTCTTTATCGGATTAAACAGAACCAAAAGATGGATGAAAAGAGGGAGAAGTACATCGAGAGCCTCCCGACTTCGGGGACTAGCAGTTGGAAGTTCTCTGGTGTCCATGAGCCATTGAGTATAAATGTTGCAACGTTCGAGAAGCCTCTTCGGAGGCTAACCTTCGCCCACTTGCTCGAGGCCACAAACGGATTCAGCGCCGAGAGCCTTATTGGGTCAGGCGGGTTTGGGGAGGTCTACAAGGCCCAATTAAGAGACGGGCATGTTGTTGCTATTAAGAAGCTCATTCACGTCACAGGCCAGGGGGACCGGGAGTTCATGGCCGAGATGGAAACGATCGGGAAGATAAAGCATCGTAATCTCGTCCCGCTAATGGGCTACTGCAAGATTGGCGAGGAGAGGCTCTTGGTCTACGAGTATATGAAATGGGGGAGCCTGGAGTCGGTCCTCCACGACCAGGACAAGGGAGGACTGTGCCTGGGCTCGAAGCTCCTCGACTGGCCTGTGAGGAAGAAGATTGCCATCGGGGCAGCGAGGGGTCTAGCCTTTTTACACCACAGCTGCATTCCACACATAATCCACCGGGACATGAAGTCGAGCAATGTCCTCCTCGACGAGAACTTCGAGGCCCGAGTTTCCGACTTTGGGATGGCAAGGCTTGTAAATGCCCTGGACACCCACCTCAGCGTGAGCACCCTCGCGGGAACTCCAGGCTATGTCCCGCCCGAATATTACCAGAGCTTCAGGTGCACTTCGAAAGGAGACGTCTATAGTTACGGAGTTGTCCTACTCGAGCTCCTGTCAGGGAAGAGACCAATCGACTCCTCACAGTTCGGGGAAGACAACAACCTTGTGAGCTGGGCGAAGCAGCTTCATAGGGAGAGGAGAGTTAACGAGATTCTCGACCCTGAGCTCCTGACAGATAGTAAGTCCTGCGATGCGGAGCTTTACCACTACCTGAGGATAGCCTTCGAGTGCCTCGAAGATAGGCCTTACAGGAGACCGACTATGATTCAAGTCATGACCATGTTTAAGGAACTCCAGGTGGATTCTTCGGAGAGTGATATACTCGATGGTTTATCAGTGAAAGATTCAGTGATCGATGAATCGAGGGAGAACGAAGTTTGATACATTACAAAAGTTCCACTGCGGACTTTACTTCCTCTGCAATTTTTGCTTGCTGTAAATAACAGGGCTCCTGCCAAGACAGAAAAACGGCCGAAGGAAATCAAACACGGAAATCAGCTCCCTCTCCTGAAGATCATAATCATGCTCTTATGTTAGAGATCTCGGATCCCTTGTTGTGTAACAGTTTTGTTTTCGGATGTTCGTGTTCCGCTGGGTCTTACACTGCCCACATTGTTCTTGTCCATAGGATATATTAGCAGGGGACATTAGCACATGTTCCTGGATTTTGTAAAGTTGTAGCATTAGTATTAATTATTGTTCTAAAGTGAATCCACAGTTCTTGCTCTTAATCGATCTTCTTCGAGTTTGTCATCGACTTAAATTACAAAAGCGAAAACTAAACCCGGGGTCAGGGCTGCTCCAATCCGATTTCTCGGGATGTTACTTTGTGTGAGTCATGTCGGTGAATGAAATGAGCCGATCCAGTACATGATTAAGATACTAATGAGCTACTTGGAGCCTAACCACCGAAATAATTAGTCTCCACTTAGTCATCAATAACATAAGTGATCATGAGTACACCCTAAACAACTGGGCTTACTGAAAGTTCAACGGATCAATTTCATTCCATCATGACCGTAAGGCCGATGCAAAAGTCTTCCTGATTATGGGCAAAACAGATTGACTAATGCACACGTAACGTGAAATGCTTCTCGTGGTGAACGAGACATGAAATATTATAACTGGGCTCGTCCGTGCCCGAAATGCGGGAGTTGAACCCATGGCAAAGGCCCAAGGCCCATAATAGACCCAGCAAGTGGCTAACAACGGGGAGTAGTCAACTGGTGGAAACACTGCATATTCTACTGAGTCAATGGAGAGGTCCCACATGGACATGGCCCAGTGAGAACAGAATACATCAAAGACCATATTCGGTGATGGGAAACTAAAATTGAATGGAATAGAATTTTTTTGGTAAAACAAAGACTTCATTGAGTAGAGAGTTGACTAGAGTCGATATGGAATAGAATCGAATGGAATAGAATCGTTATGTAAAACGATCGGTATTTTTTGGTGGCTATTCTGTTCGATTTCCTTTTTGTGCTTTCGTGTTGAACATACGGTTAAGAAAATAAGTAGAAATAAATAGAGATTGGAGATTAAAATTTTTTTTTAAAAAACAGAAAATTCTACTAATAACCGTCCGTTTTTCTCAATTTTTGCGAGTATTCTTTGGGTCCCCCTGGAGTCAAAATGTAGACTGATGAGAAATTGACAAGTGAGGGATAGAAAATTCTTGAGGAAAAAGGCGTTGTCTGATCTAACAAAAAATTCAACGTTAGAAAATGTTGTCACTGCCCCCACTGAGGTCTCAATTGCTGCTTCTGATGGTGTGATCGGGTCCTAGATGTTGAAATATCAGGTTCCATTAACTAGACTGAACTGATAATTCTCCTACCGGGGACATGGATGAGAAAAGACGTTCGTAAAGAGCATCATATAGTATCAAAAACGATCGTCGGGGACTTCAATGAAACCAGAATATTCAATGCCAAGAACTACGATTATAATTGCGACCCCATGTACTACAGCCTCCACGAGATCTAACACTGAGGATATCTGGGCACGAGCAGCTCTAAAACTAATGTTAATAAAACGTTTGTCTTGCATCTCTGTTATCACATCGAATAACTTCAAATTGGAATACCGAAACTTGGTTCAATGAGTTGTTTTATTTAGCATGTGAAATATGATAAAATTTGAAATGATCGTAATTCGCAGGGACGTGATGAGAAGAATTAATACGATTTCTATGATTAATAACTTTCACGGTAATTATATAAGTGACTTACGATATTTTTTTAATGGAATACACCTTTTAAATTTCTTTATTGTCCGGCGTTTCATCTCAATCCAATTTCTTTCGAGATTTAGAAAAATAGAAAAATAAGTTTAAAAAAGGAGGGTGCAATCCGGAAAGGGGGACGTCCGAAACGGCCGGTCTGACGGGATTATGTCAGAAAAAAAGGACAAAGAAACGGTCAAAGTGTCTTTTGACCGCGCGGGAAGGATGAGACCCCCGTCTCCTCATTATTATATTATTCACCCCAAACCAAACGAAATTAATTTATTTCTTTCGCTTCCATCTTAATTATTATTGCATTTATGACGATTAATTATTATTACAATTATATATTATAATAATAATAATAAGAACAATAATAAATTTATGGAATGAGGATGGAAGTCACATGAAGAGGACAAGACCGAAGCTCTGTTGGTTTGCTTCCGGAACGAAGTGGAATTGTTTCCCCTACAAAAACCTCTTCTTTTTTGTGCTTCTTTTTGGATCAGCAATCAATCAATCAAATTTTAAATTTTATCAATGCAATCTTAATTAATTCTGACCCATTATTATTGTTATCCCATAACACAAATCCACACCGATCTTTACGACGATCCCTGCTTCCTTAGTTTCACATGTTCGTTCTTTTGCACCGGTATATATTTGCACCCCATGCGCATAGATAATTCGTCGACTCCTTTTATACCAACACGCGTAAGCGAAGATCGAGTACATTGGTATTATTTGTTGTTTCTCCACGCATATAGTAAAATTTCTTTCATCATTTTGTTCCTGAATATGAAATCGCACGCTCGGATCGTTCATTAAATCCATTAGGAATTTCAGCTCCCAAGATTCAAGTTAGGTCTCTAAAATCTTGAGCATACTTTGATTGTTTCAAGTAGCTGAGTTTTTTCTTTTCTTTTCCTTTTTACGTTGTCGGACTAGCGAGTTAATATTCTCAAAAGAACTAATAGTCAGAATGCAATATAACTAGCGAAGAATTCAAGTGTCAAATGTATCGGCCTCGATGTGATGTCTTGATTAATATGGAAGTAAATTGAATAATGACCAAATGAATTATAAGGGTCACCGGTAAACTGATTATATTTAACTGATATTAAATATTTTTCGTGGCTAGCAAATAGTCGATAGCAATAGTGGAGATGATGGGATCTTTGTTCCTGTGTCTACATCTAAAGGGGAGGAAACAAAGATATTTGATCTTAAAATTCAATGAATTTGATCCAATTGTTAGATGTGTGTATAGATATATAGGGAGGAAGGATAGAGATGGAGGAAACATGCAGAACTTTCACAAGCACATGCGTTGTTTTGAGATGAAATTGCTATAGCTTCTCAATCGTGTGTTGGAGCTTTCTCCGTTCATTTTCCCCTTTATTTGGTGTCTACCAACATTATTTTGATATCCACCCAACACCTCCCTTTATCTCTTTTCCACTCTAAATGGAAAATAAACCACTAAATACGCCTTCATATATATATATATATTGCGCGTGTTTTCTCTCAACTGATTACAATAACGTTACATGCTTATAACATACTTAAATCGTATCGCGTTAGTAGGAATTTTGACTGCTTAAAAGCAATCGACGGAAGTAATATTATTGGGATCTATAAGACCAATAGATGTATTATTGGGATCTATAAGACCAAGAGGTGTTCTTTCCAGTGTTGACTGAAGTCATATATCTTGATTTTGGCGCTGTTTTCCTCATCCCTCCATTTATATTACATCTTCCTTTTTTTTGGTGGAATTGCATGATTGATTATTATAAATTAAAGATCCTTGGAATAACTTTAGGAGGAGTAGGCAAGAGAAACAATTAGGACCAAGCAAAAACCAAAGGAGAATATAACCGAAAAAAACCAAAGGAGGATAAATTAAAATTGCTATTTAAAATCTAAATTAATAATAATAAAAATATCACATAATAGGAAATAGAGTGAGGAAGAGGAAAAGATGATCAAAGATCGGATTAGCTTTTTATATGTCTTTCATTGAGGATCGAAGAATACAATTTTAGGAGATAAATATATATTTATATTATATATATATATATGTATGTATAACAAGTGACAGAAGAATAGTAAAAGGGCATTTTAACAATTAAATAATTAATGGTAAATTAATTAATTTTAAATCATCCCAAGCATATATATATATATATATAGTTCCAAGCAAATAAAATTGAAAATGAGAACCTTGATTGTCATTTTCAAGTCATCATTTTTCGTGGGATAGACGGCCCTCCGTGATTTCGATTGCTTGATTCTCTCCCTTAAATTCCATTCACGTACGCACCGGCAGATGAATCATCGTTTTCTTTATTATTTATTAACAACAAGCGAATTAATAATAATAATTGTGATTCAAACAACATGCCTCGACGCATAAAAAATTTTCAACTTATTTTCACTGGACGAAAACTGAACATGGTCTTAGAGTCACCCAAGGCTGGAAGAGGATCCTTATAAATACGTAGCAAAATTTCAAAATTATCTTAGTTAACATTCGATGGTTTACTTTGACAAGGTTATGCACTACGGCTCATTTTTTGTGTCTTTTTTTTTTTTTGTTTCGACCCATAGTCTTTAAAATAATTTTTGGGCATGTCTTATTTCACGGAAATCATTGAACAGGGACTCCACGCAACACATTTTCCGTATGAGAAGCTACGAAGGGAGCAAGAATCCTTTTCTAGCATGAAATGGGGCATGCCTACATTAAATCACACCGTATCAACATCAGTGCTCAAAAAGTGTTTCTGCTGAGAAAATGTTAAATGATCATATCTCGTATTGACGTGACGATAAAAAATTAATAATAATTATTTAATAAAAAATAATTATGATAATTATTCGAATTATTAATATTAATTTTTTTATTTCATACAATTTAATTGATATTTTCTCGTATCACGTGCCGATATAGAATCTCATAATAACTAACGGTTTTGGCTAATCTATATGAATGTCTGCGGACATAAAGTCTCATCTCGAGTCCAGTGAACCAGTCCACTTGCTTTATTGAGGGGAAGCAAAGAGGTTATCTCAGATGTAATAAATTTTCACACATTAGAATAGTTTTTGATAAATCGATCTATCGCGATGTTATTAAATGATATTTGTTTTTACAGGGAAAAAAAAAGGAGAGGAAAAGGTGAGGTGGGCCCGGAAAAGAGAGATTTGCCACTTGGGGGACAGGCAGCGATCAGATTGTCATTGGAAGCTCCGATCATCCTCTAAAAATTGCAGAGGAAGGAGAAGGGAATTGGCCGTCCTTCCTCTTCACCTTTAACCGACTGTCCTCCGGAAGCCCCAACGCGTGTTCTTGATTCCATGGCTTCACATTCCCCACGTCCTCCCCAATTGCATTATTTTCTTGCTGGCTTCCAAAGCGAAAATCATTATGTCCCGTGTGATCTCATATGCCCGCGAACAGAACTAATTACAGTACAATATTAATTTTATTGCAAGGTGGTTCTGTTATCTTCGAATAGTTAGTATCTAACGTATATAATTATAGATCTTTTTTATGCATTTTGTTCGATGAGTTGTGAGGAATCCCCCCGAATAATGTTCTTACTATTATGTCATGTGTGCTACACGTTTATCAAAACTTGCATGAATTTATTGTTTTGCGTGGATAATTTAGGGGTGTAGGCAGGGGCGGAGTCAATGTATTGGCAGGGAGATAATTCTCCCTTTAAACTTTGAATTTTTTAAAATTTTGTCCTAAAAGTATGTTTATTTATGAGTTTTTGTATGTAAAATTAGTATTTTGCCTCCGCTGAAAAAAAATATATTTGTATATTATTTATATTAAGTAATATTTTTACCTCACTGGATGAAAAATCCTGACTCAGTCATTAGCATCATGACTTGGGGTGGTCTTATCGCTAACGCGATGCTCTATTTTGTCCCAAAATAAAATTTTCAAGATTCTTGAAAGCCACTTGGAAAATGATGGTGATTTGCATGAAATATCTAAATCATGTCTTCGTGCATGGTTCTCAGTGATACAGAATAATAATCCGTCGTCCGAACATATAAAAAATTCGGCAGCCAACAATGTGTTGAAACTTTGAAAATTCGCATATCCTCCTTTATCAGTCTTTTCATCCATTTCTCTATGTTGCTCTCAATTCAAAGCTGCTGAAGAACTAAGAAGTCGTTCCCTTTGGCACCGGGTTGCCACTCAATGTACTTGTAAGTAGTGGTGGGTAAGATATGTCCGTAAAGCTCGACTCAGAATGACTGCACGGACTGCCGAGAATATGCTCATTTTGAAATGAATTGGACCACGAACACGGCACGACTCGTTCACGAGGCGCATCCCGATATGGATATACATGGGAGCGGGGGGGGGGGGGGGGGGGAAGATGGTAACATGAACTGTAAGTTACTAAAAAATGCTGCAGGCGGTTATAACACCCTCTTTTGTTATCTCACTTTTTGGGAGGTACAAGTGTTGGGACATTAGCTTGACAGCCCAACCCCATTAACAATTTTTCCTTCTTATAATTCCCCAAAGAAAAACACAAATTTAATATAAAAAAAATTGCAAAATAATAATTCACAACTTCCACTCACGAGACTTTCTCTTATGACCAAATTACCCCTCCCGTTAGGATCGCCATGCTCGACGTGTCACCCCTCGATTTGGTGTCAGCAAGGGGTGCAGCAGGCTAAGGTGGAGCCGCTCGCACCGAAATGGGATTAATTAGGCACAAAATTAAGATTAAAAATACAACAATAAATGAGACAAACGGATCATCAACGGCAATAAAAATAAGGGAATTTCCACACTTTTTTTTCCCCCTTCAACATGGTCTCACAATGTTTTTTTTTTTTTTTTTTGTTTCTTGCGGTGATGAAATGAAAGTGAAAAAGGAAAACTTGATTTGATCTTTTTTCTTTTTACGCTCTCTTCAAAGATTCCATCCATCCCTCGGACCGCTTTTCCTCCTTTTAATATAAAAAACAGAGGAGCACCGTATAGTTTTTCTTCCCCCCTTTTTCTAATAAATTTCTCAAGAACACAATCATTCATTCATTTCATCCCATAGAAAGAGACGGAGAGAGAGGGGAGAGAGAGAGAGAGATCTTCTGGTTTGAAGCTTTTTCTGTGAGACCCAGAAGGAGAAAAGCAGAGAATGAACAGAATATAGAGTGGGAGAAGAAAGAGGACAGAGAGGAGGAGGGAGGGGGAATTGATTAAAGGGGGTTGGGGGGGTGGGGGCTGAGTTCTGAGGTCTTTGTTGAAATCATCTTGGCATTGACTCTTACAATCAATCAGGTAATCATTTCCATCGTCTGTTCCCAGTCAATTTATCCGTTTTGCCTTGCCCCCTTTAGCTCGTGCTCCTTGGCCCCCCTTATGCTCATCGCCACCCCCATTTCTGGGAAATTCTTGAGCTTTTTTCTCTTTTTGGGGTTTTATTCCCTGTCTTCCATTTTCTTGCCATCTCAGAAAATTTTGCAGTTTCTGGGTTTGCTGGATTCAGCTCAACAAAAGCGTTGTTCATCGGGCAATATTGGTTTTTTTTTTTTCTTTTTCTCTCTCTGTTTGTTGCAGATCTTGTTGGGCAACTTGGGAGTCCGTTGATTGGTAATGTGATCTCTTGTCGGAAGAATATTTTGTCTCTTTAATTTTATTTTTTTTTCAGGGCACGATGTAAGGACCAAAAATGCGAATATTTTGAGCTGTCTTTTTCTGGTGAAATGCGATCAAAGATTGGAATTTGGGGGGAAAAAGAACACTTTTCTGGGGTTTTATTTCACAATCTTCACGAGCTTTTGGATGAAGAGAAATGGAAATATCCACGATTTCCCGGAAAGCCTTGCGTTTCCCCTCTTGTGTTTTTCTCCTTTTTCGGGTAGAATCTTCTGTGATTCGAAGAAAATGATAAATCTTTGGCCCTGCAATCTACAGAAAATTGGTTGTGGACAACACTTTTGGTTGTCAACAAATTCCTGGGAAAAGTCGAAATTTTCCACTTATTTTCACTAGAATCTCTGAGTATCTATTCAATTTGTTTGGTCTTTACATTTTTATTTTTGAATTCTGTAGGTCAACCCGGTAGAAACAGATTGATGATCAATTGGACTGCGACTGCCTTTTTCGTTTCGTGATCTGCAAGTGAGATTTTATCTGATGATTTGGTTCAATTTCCCTTGGTTGTAGGCCGGGCCATCCTGACTGACCATGAGTGGGATGGATGATAATGTCGTGATAATCGAAGAGTGGGTGCCTCCTAGCCCTAGCCCAAGAACCTTCTTTTCGGCAATGTTAGGTGACGACATTGGCTCAAGATCAATTCCTGATCCTCCTTCTCAGAATGAGACAGAAGGGTTTGTTATGGGACCGAAAGACAAGTCAGTGGTGGGGAATTCCGACAAGAAAGGCACTACTTCCATGGATCATTTTGCTGAGTTCGGTTCCTTCTCCGAGCTAAGATCTGCCCCTCGTGGAGGTCTCGGTGACCGAATAGCAGCAAGGGCTGGGTTCAATGCTCCGAAGTTGAACACTGAGGGGATTAGGCCTAATGATGTTCTGAACCCCGAAGCTCGGTCTCCTTTCTTGATGCTCTCACCTGGTTTAAGTCCTACAACGCTGCTTGAGTCTCCCGTTTTCCTCTCAAATTCATTGGTGAGTAAAGAAGTTTGAACTTAATTTTACTTAGTTCAGTAATGGAAGTGAGTGACAGAAATCTTTTTCTGCTTGGCATCTCATAGTTCATGTTTGATTTAATAGCACCTTGGAGCAAGATACTGTGAAGTCTGATGTGATGGAGTGTTTGGTTTGAATTTGTCGAGGGGTCTCCTTCGATTTCCTCAAACTTGTTTTGCATTGTTTTTCATGTTCTTTCTCCTCTTATGTCAATTCTTGACAGTGCATTATGCATCTGTAAGACTTTAACTAGTATATACGTGAATTTAGGTTCAATATTTCTGATGTTCTTTTAGGTGATAAAGTAAATTCCTAGGGACCAATAAATTTGAACTCGGCTGGAATTCGGGCCTGAGTATCTAGATTGCTTCGATTTACCCAAAAATGATATTTGCATTAGGAAGTTAGTTGGCTTAGTGCATATAAATCATGTGTAAATATTCATAGAGCAGCTAAATTCTTTCTCATGTTAACTGCATCGTCCAAGTAACCCTAGAGACTTGATTACTGGAAAAGGAAAGAGAAACCAGGTAACTTGCTGATTTGTATGTTTCGGATTGTTTCATGCAGGCCGAGCCTTCTCCTACGACAGGGAAGTTCCCTTTTCTCCCAAATGGAAGCAACCGGAGCTCAAGATTGGTGTCAGACTGCCCTGATAAAATCAAAGAGAACAGCCTTTTCGAGGACAACGATTCTTCATCGTTTGCTTTCAGGCCTGGTGCAGAACTAAGTCCCTCCTTTTTCGGCAGTGAGCCTAAAGTAAGTGTCTCGCTTAAGTAGTTGAATTTTGATACCTCTGGTTTCTTGTTTGGAAAAAGTTGAGCATTGTCGTTTAGGATCTATTTGATCGCAAAAAGTATCTTGGATTACTTGTTGGCACAGGTAACACCGACATTTCCCCAGCAATCCTTCCAGAGAATGGAGGTTTCAGCCCAGTCGAATACTTCTTTTCAATTACACAATGCCGAACAGCCCAAACTCCAACCCCAGGCAGATTTCTCTAGTTTGTTGATGGAAAAAGATGCAGGCAATAATAACAATGGTGCTGTTCCATCAGATCAGAGGATGTCAGATAATACTGTTGTTGGAGCTGATCACTCTTCGCCACTCGATGAGCCACAAGACGAGGAAGGGGATCAGAAGGCCAATGGAGATTCCGCCATTGGGGGTGGCGGGTCCCCATCTGATGATGGATATAACTGGAGAAAGTATGGGCAGAAGCAAGTTAAAGGCAGTGAGTACCCGAGAAGTTACTACAAGTGCACTCACCCAAATTGTCAAGTAAAGAAGAAAGTGGAACGGTCCCATGAGGGACACATCTCTGAGATCATTTACAAGGGGACCCACAATCATCCCAAGCCTCCTCCGAGCCGCCGAGGGGTCATTGGAGGTTCAGACATTCCAGAGCAGGTGGGAGCACAGGGTGGCACCGAGGCTGACCAAGGTTGGGGCAACAACGTGCCTAAGACTTCCACTCCTGAGTGGAGGCAGGATAACTTCGAGGTGACCTCATCGCCCTCTGAAGGACCAGAGTTCTGCAACCCTAATACTGGACTGCCAGCTCAGAATGGAGCCCAGTTCGAGCCCGGGGAGGCCGTCGATGCCTCATCTACTTTCTCAAATGAGTATGAGGACGATCAGGCAAATGGCAGCATCTCATTGGGTTATGATGCGGAAGAAGATGAATCTGAGTCGAAAAGAAGGTAGCTTGTTATTGATGCTGTAGTGCTTTCTCAGAAAATTCCTGTTGAGGCCTTGTTTAAAGACCAGTCTCTGTAGGTCGGATCGCACATGACCATTGATATCTGTAGAGATCAAGAGTCGTGATGGATCAGGCCTACAAATATTCTTTAGACTGGTCCGGACAAGAATGTTCCACTTATGCAGAAACGGATTATGTACTTTTGACATTGTATCATCTTGGGGATCTGATGTTTGGTTGGTTTATTAGGAAAATCGAAGCTTATCCAGCGGATATGAGTGGGGCCACAAGAGCTATTCGAGAGCCTAGGGTTGTGGTCCAGACAACAAGTGAGGTGGACATCCTCGATGATGGGTATCGCTGGCGCAAATATGGGCAGAAAGTCGTGAAAGGAAACCCCAACCCTAGGTGAGCCGAAGATACTAGTTTAATCTTCTCATGTATTTGAATGCAAGAATTGGCGGTTAGAACTTTTGTGGCTCCTTTTTCCCTGTGCAGGAGTTATTACAAGTGCACAAGCACAGGATGTACAGTGAGGAAGCACGTGGAGAGGGCATCCCACGACCTCAAATCTGTGATCACGACTTATGAAGGGAAGCACAATCACGATGTCCCGGCTGCTCGGAATAGCAGCCATGGGAACTCCGGCCCTGGCTCAGCCCAGCCCATTGCCTCAGGTGTTCAGGCCCATGTCCACCGGCCTGAGCCTGCCCAAGCTCACAATGGCATTCCGAGGTTTGATAGCTCCGGGCCTCTTCCCTCATTTGGGCTGCCAGGGAGGCCACATCTGCCCCCTCACGGGTTCTCTTTCGGGCTGAATGCCCCGACTGGCCTGGAGAACCTCACGATGGCCGGGCTGGGTGCTGCCCATGGCAAGATGGCGATGCTGCCCATTCACCCGTTCCTAGCAGCACAGCAGCAACAGCAGCAGCAGCAGCAGCAGCAGCAGCAACAGCAGCAGCAGCAGCAGCATCAGCATCAGCATCGACAAGTCAGCGAGATGGGCTTCATGCTGCCAAAAGGGGAGCCCAAGCCTGAACCTGTCTCAGACACAGGCTTTAACCTATCGAACAACTCTGCCGCCGCAGTCTACCAGCAGTTCATGAGTACGCTACCGCTTGGGCCCCAGATGTGATGTAAATTATTTTTTACCCTCTCCTAAACCTTTTGAGGAATAGAGATATATTACTTTCACATATATATAATATAATATAATATGTATGAAATATATACATAGGTGTTTTAATAGGGGTACACTTTTGGAATTCTCATTAAAACTTGAGAACTGTTGTTTCTCTGGGTATTTATTATGGGTATATAGCCATCAGTATCCTTTTGTTCCTCGTTGCTCTAACCTTGTTCTCTTTTTTTTCTGGTCGACTCGACCGTCTCAGTTTTCATCGTTGTGTTTTGGTCTCATTGTATTCATAACTGTGACTTTCTCGTAATGTTATTATTTCCAAGAATGCAGCACATTTCGATTATAAACTGAGGATTCAGCATGTAGCGATGATCAATTATATTACCAGGCATCGAAGCGCCAAAGCTGTCCATTAAAGGCAGCATTCCGGACAGCATGAATTGCAATATCAGAAAAAGCTTATACATTTCCAACCAAAAAGGAGGACAAGCTTATACATAGGATTTTTATCGGTCTTTTCACTGAGCTGTGTAACAGATGTGTACAAAATGTAGCTATCCCGAGCGCTCTGCCCCGCTTGGCACTCCCCGGTTAAACCCACTGAAGAAAATAACTGTGGAGCTCGGTTATATGTACCCCACTCACAAAGCAACTGCCAAAGGCAAACATTACAAAAAAACATGGAAGTGAAGTTGCTCACAGGCTGCAAGTGAGTTGCTTTTACCGACTAATGGGGGTTTACTATGGCAAGCTCGAGATTGTCCTCTCTTTGCCGTTGATTGACTGCTTTTCGGTGCTTGATCTCTTCCCTGCACAGCACATGGAGCAGCAGTTCGGCACTATAAGTACACTTGCAAGAGAAACTGGAAACCCAAGGAATAAGATGGAAGTCTCTGGTTGTAAAGCATCCAAAACTCTGGAAAACTACCCTGACATCTACAAGGAATGTATGCAAAAAAACCTTCATTAATGAGACCGGTATAGGCAGTGAAGATACCTGAGACAGCCCCAGATCAAATCATAGTAAAGGATCGCGACAATCCTTCTCTTCCTTCCTTTCCAGGGCTCTCCACCACGCTTGACCACTGGCAACTGCTTTATACCCTTTGCCTCCATCAATTCCTTGGCTATTTCCAAATCCATCTCGGGATAACAGGTTAAAAGCCCACGCTCTTGCCCACGATATATTATCTTCCGTGTACAAACGGAAGCAACAGGGCATGTAGTCGCCTGCAAAGATATGGGGTTGGTTTATCAGATGTAGGAATCATAGTGTAAGGAACCATATTCAACAATGATCTTTTGATTCTCTAATAAGATTGATGCTTAGAGAGATTCACTCGCTACATACATCCTCATAGGCCGCATCTCCATTGGAAGCTTTGGAGGACTTCTTGGATAAATACCTTCTTATATCGCCGTAAGTCAATATCCCTTCCAGTAAATCTTCATTATCAACCACAAGCACACATTTCTGCTGCCCATCGAGCATGCCTTTGGTGGCATCCTTCAGGGTTGCAGTGAGAGACACCTTCACATAATTCTTTGACATGGCATGAGATACCTACAAATAACCCCCAATTCTCCAAATTAGTGATCTCATATAGTATAAAATTACCTCGAGAGGTTTCAGTTATAGAAATCTAAGAAAGCGGAACAGGATACCTTAAGATCCTCGAGAAGTTGATCTTCGTTATCTGATTTGTGGTTAGAATCATTACCAACGACAGAGAGTTCTAAACCATGTCCATCAGTCTGTCCCCATCCAACTTCATTTTTATCTTCTGCATGTGAAAGATGAGAATAACCTCGTCCCGAGTTTCGAGCATCAGATGCATCAGGTTCCTTGTCCTGATTCGTCACTGAGGGAACCCATATTGCTAATCCAACAGCTCCCTACTCGGAACATCAATGATGCAAATTAAAATTAACATTAAGCTCTCAGCATTCAAATTCCAAATGATCTCATATTGCATGTAAAACCATAAATATCTCCTATTTATGACTAATCCAAGTAATAAATAAAACAGGGGATGTATTAACACTTTTTGCTAATACAACAATTAAACAAGCATACACAGAATATCATCCCACACCGAGAACATAACAAATTCTCAGGCAGATTATGAAGCTCAACAAATATCAAGAATGATTAAAAGATAGTTACCATGAGAGGAAGCAATATCCTGTAATCTTTTGTCAGCTCAAACAAGAGCAGAACAGATGTTAACGGCACTGAACAAACAGAAGCTAAAGTAGCAGCCATTCCCACCTGCAGCAAGAATTCAAAACCGTTCCTTCCATTAGCACAATTCAAATCTTGCCTACGCTATCATGAATAGAACATTTGAAATCAAGAAGTGATAATTCGCGATCCCAACCCCACCCCCAGCCCAAAAGAAAAGGAAAAAGACAAAGATAAAATGTAAGCATACCAATGCATATGCCTGCGGCTGGGCAACAGCAGCATTGCCAGGAATAGCTTTATTGATAATTTCAGCAGCTGAGCCTCCGAATACAGCACCAACAGCAGCACCAATCATTAAACTCGGAGCATAAAGTCCACCAACAAGCCCAGAGCCCTTGCAAAGTGCAGTAGCCACAACTTTGGCCCCCACTAGTTGAGCCAGAAGCCAAATTCCAGGAGCAGATGCAGTTTTTCCAGTATGTAAAATCTCTTCGACATTTGTGAAACCCCAGTAAAGGATTCCAGGATATTTGAGAGCTATTATTCCCGCACCTAGACCGCCCAAGGCAGGACAAACAATAGCCGGAAGTCCAAATCTTTCTCTGATGTATTCGAAAGATTTATTGAACCAATTAACCAACCGACTGAAGGCAACACTTACTACACCACATAGCATGCCCAGAATTAAGTAGAGAGGTAGCTCTGAGAACAAAGAAAACAGCAATTAGATGGAATCAGTCAATTACAGTTCACATTGCATAAGACAAATGAATAAACAACTAGGCACTTTGAATTCGCCCTAAGGTGATGGCTGCATCCTAGATGGAAAGTTCTTCAAAAGAGGAATTATGATAAGGGAGCGAAAATACCAGCAGCAGATTTCAAATCATATGCAGGAACAGTAAACGCTGATTGTGTTCCCAATAACACATTTGACACGGTAGATGATATAACTGATGCCAAAATTATCATTGCCGTCGTAAAAGGAGGTGAGTTTTCCGCTCGTAGAGGCCTTAGAACAGTTTCAATTGCGAAAAAGGATCCAGCAACTGCAGCATTAAAACCTGCAACATGAAACAGGGAAAGCTTAATTGATATCCATATAGGACTCCCATTGGCAGAGAAGACAGATTAATGTTACACTTCCAGAAAGATTATTGCTCTAGTCTCTTCCGAGAGAACACACTGCACAGCCCACTGCCCATTTGGTTACCAAGGAATTAATTCATCTACCATATTCAGCCTTACAAAAATTATTGTGGCTGTCCTACATAAATAAAATCAGATCATGTTTCTAAATTATGAAAAAACTGCTATCCTCAAAATAGTTTGGCCAGTAGCTTATTTCACTTTGTCCCTAAGACGATTGGCAAAAGTAATTGAGTATCAAAAGTTTACTACACTTAAATGTATACCTGATGCAATTCCAGCTGCCGCACCAGCTGCAACGAGAGCTATCTTCCTCTCTCTGTTGTTTTCCATCATTAATGAGAATCCATAAGCACAAGATTTTCCAATATCCACACTAGGGCCTTCAGGACCCAGAGAGCAACCGGTTCCCAAAGTAATAGCAGCCTGAATGGCCTTTACGGCGGGGAAGACTCCGGCAAGCAAATCAATACCCTGTCCTTCAGAAGATGTGGACTGCTTTATCTGATCCAATATTTCAAGTAAACCGTGCATCATGCCAACAATAACTCCTCCTGTGACCGGAATCAGAAGAATCCGATGCCACGTATCGGCCAGTCTCTGTAGACGTAGCCATGCAGCACCCTCGTTCGGAGTGCCAGCCCATGCCCATTCATGTATCACATGCACCTTGTGTCAAAAAAAAAGATGGATCAGACAGGAAGAAGGTATGAATAGAGGAAAAAGAAGAACATAGTTCCGCCCCGTAAGAGAAGACATAAATTCAAGACCTTTACGAAGCAGGTGGACAAAGTACAGCCCAAGCAAGCCGATGGTTCAGTATTTACCTGAACAACTGTCCCACGGCACAATAAAGATGTAAAATAGCTATCCTCAGAGACATGCCCATCATACAAAAAACAAAGTCTTCGGTGAATTTCAGGCATCAATGTCGATGCCTCCTATACTGATAATTGCATTGCAAGGCATTATAAGGAATCTAAACCCAGAATTCACTACTCCTGTCCTGTTCGTGTTTTAAAAGTTCAATGGGCAACTTAAGCGTACAGGCAACTGAACTGTTGGGTCCTAACCACATTGACATAGATATCAGATCCAGATCATGCAAGAGAATTAAAATTGAGCTGAATGCCATAATAGAGACGCACCCCATTGTTGAAGGCAGCCACGAAGAGGCCGGTGGCGAGGCCGAGGAGGCACCCAATCAGCAGCAACGCCCACTCCGGGGGCGCACTGTCCCCCAACACATCCCCGCCGCTATCCAAATCAAGGTGGTGATGGGGGTTATGATCTCCCCTCGTCGAACTCTCCCTGTCCCGGGCACGATCGAGCCGCTTGAAGCTGTGGCGGCGGTTGGAGAACCCGCGGTCCAGACGCTTCAGCAGATCCCTGAACCCTCCTCTTCCGCCGCCGCTGCCGCTCCTGGTGAGCTGTGCTTCCACGTCGCCGCCCTCCCCCACTTCGCGGGAGTCGCTCGGGGATGCATCTCTGAGCAGGTGGCTCTGATCGCTGAACTCCCCTCCTGACATGCCCAAAAAATCAGGAATCCGCGTCCCCCAACAACTTCGATCACCGGATCAGCATTCCCTCTGCCTCCGCGATCGAATCCCCTCGATCTGAAGCTTCCCCGGTGAATGAAAGAACTGATATTTCAATCAAATTTCAAAAATTGACACCCCCTCTCCCTCTCTCTCCCCCTATCCGATCTTCGTCTTCGTCGGAATCGTCGCCGTCGTGGCGATGAAGGCAGAATGTCAATCTCCGTTGATGACAAAAGGACGGACTGTTGAGGGTCGGGGGCTCTTTGTTCGTTGTTCTCTCGGATTAATAATTTTTTATAAAAAAAATAATAAAATAAATAAGATCTGTACAGTGAGTGGAAAATGAAAATTATTAATTAAATTCATAATGATTGGTCGGATTATTGGCAAATCGTCTACGCAAAGTTGAAGTCAACTCATTTGTCCCTGGGGATCAAATGGTAGTGGCGCCATGGATTAGATTGTCGCAATTAGATGCTATACATTTCAATGGTCGTGAATTGCATGTCATGGTGGCATCAAGTCGCTGTAAAAAAACTCTATAATGGAATGAGATGAGCTATAAGTGGATACAAAAACAAAAACTTTTACTCTTCAATCTTGGAATGGTTCCCTTATTTTTCCACCACAAGATTAGTACTGGAATCATTCTGACAATTGAAAATGATATAAAGGAGCATTTGAAAAAAGGACATGTGAATATTCACCAAAAATAAAAAATAAAAGACATGTTGATGTTTCAACGAAAACGTGCATTTTTCTTATTGAATTTTATATCGAATTAGATGGATTTATTGATATATGCATTTGCTAATTCTCGAATTCGTGATACTGCATGCAACGATGCCAATGCCTTTCTTATATATATAACTAGATGAAAACACGCGCATTGCGCAAACGTTCTTGTTGATTAAATATATATATATATTTTTTTTGAAATATTGTTTACGTGAATATTGAATCACTTGTATGTCCATATATGGGTTTGTATGATTTGTTATTCATCAATATCAATTATTGTTGCTTTGGTTGTCACTCTTTTCTCCTAAAAAAAGTGATTTTGTTAAATTTAAAGATTTATAAATGTTACATATCATATATGAGATTAATCACTTTCTTACCTATCTAATTTCTTTAGACTCTGTCAATATTTTTCTATTGAATAATACGAGTAAAAATTGATATTGAAGAAGAAAAATTAAAAATTGGCTATAAATAAAAATTCTAATAATATAAATGATAGCATGCAAAATATTATTTCAATAATAAAAATATATATAATTATGGCAAAGAAATCTAAGATGTATAAGAACGATATTTAAGAGTTTAAGAAATCAAAGATATTTAAGTGTGTGTGTAAATATATATATATATATATATATATCCAAACAAAATGTCATAATATGTAATGTGAGAGGAATTAAAAAGGAATATGTATTAATTAGAAGATATATCCCTTTAAATAAATATATATTTGTTATATATAGATATTGTTATATTATTAGGCAACTTATTTAGAATATTATATATTAGAAAATCTTCTAATATATATTATGAATATATTATATAAAATGACATAATCAAGGAGAAGAAATCATAGAATGTGTAGGAAGTGATAGTGGCGTGCGGGTCTACGTACTTTTTTTTTCACGATATGAGAACCATACTCTGTATGGGACATGTTTCAAGATTTTAGAACCGGATCCTATCATGTTGGAACTTGAAACCGGAACTCGAATTATATTACAGGTTCCGGATACCATATTGGAACCTATAATTTTTTTTTTCTCTTCAAGCACAATAAACGAAATAAACAACTATCATTGAAAAGATCTCATTCACAATCATGTAAAACAAATAAATGTCGACATAGATTAATCAGATCACATCCATCAACAGAACAAAATGAGTATGTAACTCTCCTTTTGATTATGTAATAGACAAGGCAAATATGCAACTAAAAGATTATGTAGCTATTTAACAAAAAAATAATTATGAAATTCTTCTTAGTAGACAAAGCAATAAGCTCTCATTTGGATTATGTAGCTACTACATCGCACATAGAGGATAATGTAAATATAAAATATTTTTTTCAGAAAAAAAATAGGTTATGAGTACCGGTTCTGTGTGTACCCTCTATATTGGAATCAGAACCGGTACCTATTTTCAACGGTCCCTTAAATTACTACACGGACCATACCCCATTTTCAATTGGAGTTACCCTGACTCTACCATAATTGATAGATTCCGGATATACTTTTTTTTTATGCAATATGATTAGTCCTAATATAAATCCATCGCCTTGGAATTTTTCAAGTTATTTATCATATATATATATATATATATATATATATGTCTAATGGTCGTATTGTGTGAGAGGGATCATATGTAGGGCATACTAATATTTTGATAATATTACTAATTAAACCATCCAATTGAAAGGAAATAATTAACGGAAATAAATCAAATAATAATTGGAGAGCAAATCCTCAATGATAAAAATTATTTGTTTCCTATATAATACATTGCCTTTCCAATAGTTGTTCAGTTTCCAAAATTTGTAAATTGGTGTACACTTTGGTGCCAGTAGAAGTTGAAAGATTGTATTGTCTTACATATTTTCAATGAAGAGGTAATTTCAAAGAAAGAATGCGAAGGATGTAATAATTTATCTAAATTAGTTTATTGAACATATTTTATATCCATAAAATATCAATTTTTAACATGAAATTTTAAAAATTGCATCATGAATATAAATTACTGGTTAATTTCAAAAAATTAAGTAAAAATTATACTCAAAGAGTAATAGCTCAATATTTATTATGTGGGTTAGGCTAGTTACAGTTTTAACTTTTCCATTGTCTCCAGAACACAAAATTTTCGAATTACATATATAGGAAAAATACATATATAAAATATAATAAAAATAAAGCAATTTCAGACTGTGAAAATTCCAGCAAGAGTGCTGATTTACCTCAGCATTTATTGGGTGATACTTCAAAGCTTTTTATTGACGATGTATAAACCCCTTACTTAATAGAAGAGATCGGAGTTACCTTTACTTACTCACGTTGCGCTCCAGATTATTGTTATGCTTTAAAAGATCCACGCACTATATATGTATGCATGTATATAATGTAAACGGTATGTGTACATTACAATATATTTATTATAATCTATATACATGTAAACAGGATCTATATCTATATTATAAACGTCATGCATATTTATCTATATTATAACCCTTTATTGGGTATATTCCATTATATATAATATCTATTTGGCGATGTATATTTTATGTTAGATTATATATGGATATAATCATTATATTTTACTATATATGAATATATTCCATTGACTTATGTGTGGATGTAATTTATATAATCTACTATATAATTAAATAAGAAAATATGATGAATATATTCAATCAGAATAATTTATACGAGAGTATTTTATTGGTAAAATAATATAAAAATTTCCTTAATACACAAGTGATGATGTGGCAAAATAAGAGAGTTCCGTTTCTTATTCTTTATGATGTGACGGCGTAAGACTTGAGTTTGTGCTTCGTTTATATATATATATAAACGGATATTTAGCTTCGCTCACAATGTGGGAACCTCTACCAGCTTATGGGGCCTCAACTCAAGGATGGCCTTGAGCTAGCCGCCTGTCTTGGTCGCTCGACTTCCCTCATGGAAGGACTGAAGTGACTGTTGGTCACGTAATAAATTAACGTTACTTCGCACTTATCTTTGCTAGTTCTTTTTCCTTCCGATTGCTTCTTAGTTTGATTGGACTGTTTTTGTAGCTCGTGTTTACGGAGAATGCAATGTTTGTGCTGATCGACCCGCTCAGAAATCGCTCGAGTTCACTGGGGACTTCATCACGTCACTTCACCACCGGAAAGCATCCAAGGCCTACTGTCTGGCGATATCATTGGGCTTTTGCATAGTTTAGTTTAGTGTTTAGTTTATGTTCTGGCTGTCGGTCCCTTAATTCAACAAAAAGAAGAAAAATAAATGAAGGTGATGTGGGCTAAGGGGGGCAACAAAATGGGCTTTGTTGGGCTGCACCCGAGAATGGGCTTGTCCAATGATGAGCTCCATTCTAATTTGATGTCCCGGGTTTGGGCTTCCTACAAAATATTTAAAAGAAAATATATGCTTCTTTTTTTTTCGGATGCGATCATTTTTCTTGAATTCTTTTTTCAAGAGGAAAATGCAATATTTAGCTGCATTTCTCTTAATTTCTACCACGAGTTATAAAGAAAAATACCCTCATTGTTATGATCTTGTTAAAATCCCAACTATCATGTATCTTCTCATTAACAATCGAGTGAATGTACCTTTTGGCAGACTAACTACTCGAGATATGTTTCGTGATTTTTTTTTATGTTTACATCAATGTATAGGATGGTTACTTGGCATGAATGTCTTAGACCAGCTATGGTACACATATTTGCTACCATATAAATGGATTGTGATTTATGGCCAGAAATTTGTATGTAAGAAGATTTTTTTTTTTTAATAAGTTGGGGGAAAAGGCAATTAATGGGTTGTAATTGAAGAGAAGGAAGTGACACTTCAAAAGAATGCCCAAGCATAAATGGAAGTAATCTTTTTAATAAGTGGCATGAATGGAAGCAGAATTAAGTGGAGATGTTAGGAATCCATCTATTCCAATGGACCTACCTCTAATTTCTTAATATATCTCTTTGGGTCAATCTCTTAGTAGGACGCATCCCGTAAAGAAATGCGAGGTATCAATTTTTGTTTCAATCTTTTTCAATAAAGTGTTTTGAAAAGAAAAATCATTTTTCGCGTGTTTATAGTCAAAATTTAGTCGTATTTACAAGTGATCACGCTTCTACCAACGACAATATAAACATTTTGTTTTAAATACTCTTGGGGCCCATAAATTGGCCATCAACCGTGTTTAATGGTTGATCTAAATCCGTCTGGTCTCTATTATTTGAAAAATAAATAAATAAATAAAAATGATTATCCTAAAGCTGCTTTATGAAAATAATAAATTTCTTTCAGTAATAGGATAACTTGATGATGTGACCAAAACGCTCGACCCATGATAAAACATGCAAAAGAAAAAAGCCAAACGAGCAACGTTTATCAGCAAACGAATAAAACGTACAATATAGTCAAGTTCATTTGAGAACTTTCCATCGATATCTCCGAAATCAAGCTTAACATAAGTCATGTCCATTGCATTCCTTATTTGAATTGGATACTAACAGCACGTCTTAATAATCAATTATTTTCGAGAAAAACTACGACCCGATAAATCGGTTTAAGACTCCTTAACAAAGTCGTTTATCAACCAATTCTTAATCAAATTAATAAAACCGCATTTAAGGAGGAATATCCCACCTACTATGTCCACTCTCGCAAGAATTTCTTCCCTCACTTCATTACGAAATATTTATTTTTATTAATAATTTTCCTATTATTGTAATTTATTCTCGTTATGTTGTGATTTCATTTCATTTACCATAAAAATCATTGCAATTGCGGGAAAATGGAAATTCCATTGGCGCGTGACTTATCAACCTTATTCCTCACGTGTGAAGCATTGCAAGAAATCAAAATTACCCACCGAAAGGGCAAAAAAAAAAAAAAAAAAGAAGAGAGAGAGAGAAGAAAATAAAAACCAGAACCTTTTTTTGCTTCGGTTCTCATCTCCGTGAGAACAACAACAGAAGTAAGATAAGGAATTAATGTTGTCGGCCTCCGGGCTGATGTAAAAATCCCCCCTTTGTATGCTCTGTTGTATGTACGTATACCTGTACGTATACGCCGGGATTGGTCGGATCAGCTCTGTGGCGAGGTTCTCGCCCGGTATATGTTTGTTTTTCAAGAATTTGACTGGTAAAGGGCCCCCCTTTGAATGCGAGGAAATGGAGGTAGGAGGAAGGAACGAACTTCTATGGGGTGATCTCTGATGTGGGTTTTGCTCATCTGAAACCCTAGACCTCTTTACTCTTCAGCTGGAGGGTACGTCCCTTTGGCCCTCGATTGAAGGTTAGGGCTGTGATAGTGATTCTGCGGCTCTGAGCTGAGCTTTTAGATCTATTCGGCTCGTCACCGCTTGGTGATCTTGGCCCGTTCTTGATACTGAACTCTGTCTGTAAACTGAGGAATTGGAGGGTTCTTGTATGCCCGATTGATGCTGCTGCTTTCCATTTCTGGTGCATCTTGGTTGGTTCTGGATACAGATTAAAGAATTGTGTCTGTAACCTGAGGAATACACAATTTTGCTGAAGAAGAACCTCTGTATAGTCTTACAAGGTAACTGGGTATATCAGGGTTCGGTTTCTTGGAGGGTTTAGATAGACCTCTGCTCAGCAAATTTAGATGTAATTAGTTTTTAATGGACAGTGGTGGAAGTTAACAGTTGTGTAGGCATAGGAGTTCTTGCGTTTATTTGCTGCAAGTCAGAATTTTTTTCGTTGTTTTTATTGTAGTCTGAAGTCTATTATGCACCCGAGGCACCGGAGTCCCGGAAACGGGTATAGGTCTAACCCAATGGGGATAGGCATGGCCTCTCGGATATCCCCAGAATCTTCGGGGAGAGGTCATAACTTTTACAACTCAGAATATCGGAGCTTCAATCGGAGCTTCGGCCGGAGCTATAGCCAACCAAAACCATTCCACCCCTCGCCACCACCGCGGCCACCACAGCATCCTGTGGCGGCTCCTCTTAGAAAAGCTGATTTATTCATGGAGGCCGGTAGGCTTGCAGCTGAGTACTTGGTGTATCAGGGGATGTTGCCGTCTGGCGCACTCTTAGGGAAGTGGCAGAATGGTAATTTCAAGGAGCCGCAGGAGTTCAGGTCTCAAGAAGGGGATGCTGGTCATAACATGCAATTTCCAGTTGAGGGCCGAGGATCTTCTCTTGGCAGATCGGGGGATTCGGGAAGTGATGGGGGACCAAGCAGGAGAAGGTATTCTGATGAGTATGGGCCTGCAGGATTTAGAAACAACACAAAGGGGAAGAGGAGAGGAGGATCATTTAGGGGATATAACTCCGAGTGGGGCCGCGAATATGGAAGGAGCAGCTCATGGTCTGATCGGCGTAGGGGGTCACCCAGTATAGATGCTGATCGTGAATACAATTCAGGGAACCGAGAGGAGCAGTCTGTTACCAAAAATGACGGCAATTTGATGCAGAAGTCAAGTAATGAAGTGATGAAGAATGAAGAAAGCGGTGGAGTTCAAGAATCTGAAACTAAAGAGCACGAATCAAAAGCAACCTCTTCTGTTTCCGAGAAGGAAGTCCGAGATGAGACTGATGGAGCAGGAGGAGGAGGAGGAGGAGGAGGAGGAGGTGAGCCCCTGAATAAGAACGATGAGTTGAGTATCCCGAAGGAAAATACTGATGAAATGAAGGACAAAGATGACCCTAGTGATGGAGAAACTAGGAAAGAGATCATTTCTGAGGAGTTGCTTGAGAACAAGCCCTCAGAGAAGCTCTCAGTAACTGATTTACAGAGTCTCTGCAAATTTGCCAACATGCCCACAAAAACCCGATCTGTGAGGGGCGCGAGGGTGAGCGAAGAGGAGAAAAATTGTGATGCCAGTACTTCTCAGGTGTCTGAGGTCTTGATGGAAGATAAGGCAGTTGATAGTTCCATAAAAAATGTTGGTGAAACAAGAGGCCTTGAGCTTGAAATCTCTGAAGTGGGGACTCTTCAGGCTGCTGAGGTAGTCAATCCAGTGGATAGATCTTTGATGCTTGACGACAATCAGGAAGTGAGCGAGAAGAGAGGCGAGAAACGGGTGATTGAAGAAAGTAATACCAATGAGGACATTAAAAGACTTAGAGAATGGCTCCCTTCGATGGATGCTGAGGTTGCAGGCGGGCCCACGACTGATGAGAAACCAATTATGGTTGTTGAGCAACACCAAGAGAGCACAAAGAATAACCCTCAGATGTCTGAAATCGGTGAGGAATCATTTGCACAGGAGAAGCAGCTCTTCCCTAGCTCATTTAAGATCTGTGACCTCAATCTCATGGAAACTTCTGATGCGAATGAAACCCGCGACAGAGATCCGATCTTCATGTTCCCACCAGTGACAGATTTCAAGAAGGAAGTAGGGCCAGTCGACATTGACCTCTCGATTAGTAACTCTAGCATGTCTTCTCAGCCTGCTAAGAAGGTGGATGACACTGATCAGGCAATTGAAGTGATCAACTTGGATGAAGACTCTGCTCCAGAAGACAGGGAATTCGACATCACCGAGAGAAAGTAAGTGCTCTAGCAATTTTGTTTGGACGGAAAAGTTTTAGTATAGACCCATTCTAAAATAAAAGATATTCCTGTAAACATGCTTAAACGAAATTTTCAATTGCTAGTTCCCATCTTTACTATTATGGGATGAAGGTCGAATCTTTCCCAGACCAGGTCTCGGCAAAGAATCTTTCGTGGATTGGATTCTTGTTATTTAGGCCACAAGAATTTTATCAAAGGTTGTGGTTAATTTGTTTTTATTTGCTTCATTTACTCATAGTGTTTAGCTGTAATATGTACAGGCCAGATGTTGCATTCACCGGCTTGGATGGGTTCTCCACAAACCCCGTGCAGAATGCCACTGATATTCCCGATAATCAGGATGGATATGGGCTCATGATATCTGAGCTGCTGGCAAATGAATTTTCTGGCTGTTCATCGGTGCCTGAGGAGATAAATCCTCTAGACAACATGGGCCTCAATGGTGGAGCGGTGAGTTGCATTAATGAAAAACAGCTTTCTTTCTCCATTTACATGTTTAGAAACACATTTGAAGTCATTTGCTAAATTGCAATTTGACATACCTTTTTATGTATGCCCCCTCTTCCAAAATAAAGAAAATTATAATACTAAAAGCCTTGTCTATCGGGTTCTATCCACTGGTGCAATTTCTTGTTTCTCTCGGGTTTCACTTTTTCTTGACATTCCTTTTGCCTGTTTTCCTCCTTTCAAGAAAAGGGAATGGAAGATCAGAAACCTGGTATTTTGGCTCTACACAGTTGTTCAGTTTTCGCAATTCCGGGCTTGAAACGTGAAGGAAAAAGGGGCTAGATTCCGCTACATAAAGTGTTTTATGATTCAATGCCATCTTGTGATTCGTGTCTTTTCCCCCATTTTTTATAATTAAAAAAAATGATTAGTGGAACGTTCCGATTGTTTTCTAGAGCCAAAAAATATTGTTCTTTTCATTTGCTTCAGATCATTGTAAATTTTGCACGCACCCATAACCAAATAGACTGTACTGCTATTTTTATTGATTTTTGGACTTTAATGTATTTATTGTGGAAAATGATGTTTTCTTAGATGTACCCTGTTATTATGGGAATTCTGGCAGTCAATTTGGGATCATTCTAATAATAGTTGCAATAGTTTATCATCTTGTCAGTATTCCACGTCTTCTGCTTTAAATTTATATATTAGTGATTGTAGTTTCTTTATAATTGTATCAGGGTCCTCTGGGAGATGATGACTCGATATACATGTCATTGGGCGAAATACCATTCTTAAGTAAGTAATAAGTTTCAAAAATATTTTGCCTGTTCCTAGTATTGACTTTTCCTGTCGTCTCTGTTGCTTGCTTGAAGTATGAGTTGCATGTCAGATCAGTTGTGATGTTCATGCTAAAAGTATAAATTCCAGTAAAAGCACTTGATGATGCAGTTCAGTAGTTCCTCGCTGCGGGTTTAAATACACTTGAGCATCAAAATCTGAACTACGGTCTAGATCAAGTCAAATATGCTGCCCTTTGATAAACTTAAGAAAGAAAATAGGACAAGATAGAAATGTTGCTGAGATCTTAGTTTTCATGTGGTAGAGAATTAGAGAGTTTTATTGGTGTATGAAGAGGATGCTACGATAAGTTGATGATGGTGAAGTGACTGCAGATTTTCTTTTCACCTTTCAGAGTAGTCTGATTTGGAAATTTAAGCAATCAAGAGGCAGTACCAAATTCCTTTTTGAAGAGCTAGAGGTAGATGGAGCTAAAGCTTTGATCTTAGAAGCCGTGGAATGCCTGATAATCCAAATACTATTTTATGAAGTATTCCCTTGTACATAATAGTATTCTTGTACATCAACGGTTTCTTTGTCGGGCCTTGACGACGTTTATCCCCGCATTCGTATTTCTGATCTGCTGACAATATATGCTTTTCGACTGTTTTCTCTTGTAGGTTTCATGCGGACGTGGGAGCAACCGCCGCCACAGGAGGATGGGAAGCCCTTCTGAACAATGACCCTGCTCTTCTTTACATAATAGAACATGCATAGTCTCGAGATGGAGCAATCAGTATATGTGACCCTGCTCCGTATTCATAGGTTTCCTCTTTCTTGCCTGCGGCAGCTACTATGGAGGAGAGGAAAACAACTGCAATTTCTCCCACAGAAGCTATTTAGAGATGTTGGATGCTCTGTTGCTGCTTTACTGTATGGACTCCAAAGTTTTTATCGTGTTAATTGATAGAGTCAGTTCTTGGAAGTCTTCGTCTTGGGATTTTGCTTAATGTCTTGGGATATGGCTAAACGACTGGCAGCTGGTGAGTGGTTCATGACCGAGATAGGACTTGAAGTATGTCTGCGGCAACTCGAGAAATTTCCGATTGCCTCGAAAGACTAACCACTTAGATCTGGGTCATTCATTTTTCATTCTGCACAAAAGGAAGGGAAAGTTTAGTAGCGGTTGCATTTTCATGCTAGAGCCAGTAGACATGGTTGGGTAGGGATTTCTTAAGGCACCAAGTACTGTACCGGTGCTTTTCAGTTCGACATGCTACGTTTTATGAAGGACCCAATGTTCTGTAGGAACCTGCAAATATTTGATGTGAGAGAAGCTCGGCTGATCTCACTATCCGATTGAACAGCATCCTCCCTGACTGTCCAAGGACCGAACAATGCCTGAACGATGACGAATTGCAAAACATCCAATGCTAGGGACTGTCCGATACGGTTCTGGGATAGAATGGAAATGGTACTAGGATTACTAGAATGGAATGATGGACAAATTGAGATTTTTCTTTTTGCTTCTTTCTAGACCTTTTAGCCCTACAGACCAGTAGTACTGTCTTGTCACAGTGCTGTTTAATGTCATGTCCTGAATCCTATGAATCTTGTTTTTCTTTATCAAACTTTCAGGAAAACTATGCGATGCCCTCAACTTGCCATCCCCGTGCCCTACCCTGCCATCGGATAGCTTCCGAGACAGAGAAAACCGGGTGATCCAACAGTACAGGGTGTGCGGGCATGGTATCCCGAATGTGCATAATAATCGATACGAACCTAGGTGAGGCCCACTCCTATAAATATATAAATCTGAGAACAGGGGAACGTAGCAAAGGGCTTGTTGGCGTCTTCTCTTCAATTTTCTACCACCAACCATTATTATTGCTGCTGCCACATGGTTATGGAGCTTTTGTCTTCATATTCATGGGGCCTTCCAAGCATTTATTTGAGGGAAGAAATCTCCCATCTCCCGAAAGCTCAACTGTCTGTTATGGACTTCTCCTGCTGTTTTCAGCTGCCTCATTTTCCTGTTCTTCCATGTTCTTAGAACTGTTTCTTTTACAGGGAATGCGGACGGCTCTCCGATTCCCTTCGAGGAGCAGTCGTTCTCAGGCGGCAGTACTACTTCACTATCGGTGACCCACCCAGGATGTTTAGCCTTTCAAGGTGGTCCTTGCTGAATTGGATGCAGGGCAGTATGCTAATTACACAGGGAATGGGCCATGATTCACGTTACCGTGGGGCTACTATCAGTGCGAACGGATATCATTACAAGTCTCTTTTTAATGCCGCCGATAAGAATGCTGTCCCGGCACAACGTTTTTCACCTTGTTTCCTATTTTCCCATGGAAAATCGAGAAATGTTTTCTCTGTCTTCCATTTTACCAAAACATAGAAAACGATGAAGAAATAGAATAGGTAAGTGCCGGACCGTAAGGCACCATATGGAGTGCATCCGATTCATTTTTCTGCTTATTTTCCCGGTCTTCCGATACGGGAAAACGGTAACCGGGAAATGTTACTCTTCTTTTGTTTTTCGTTTTTAATGCAAAACGAGAACTGGGAACAACTAACTGCTCTGCTGTGCTGTTAGAAGGCAATGGAGCTCTTTAGAGAAATAAACCATACTATGATCTAAATCTAAAACAAAACTCGAAGAACCTCAATTACATTGTACAGCAAAACTTTGCTCAGCCAACAACTAAACCCGATTGCTGAGTTGCTGACAGCGAGCTTCGTCGTCGTCGTCGTCATATTTTGCTTCTCATCCTCACGAGCTTTGCGAGAGTTTCCTGAGCAGCCAATGTCTGGGCATGGTTATGCCCGAGCATCACGGTCCTGATGCTGATGCAGGTCCTGCAGAGCTCCTCCCCGCTGTCGAAGTGCCCTCCCCTTAGTAGCAGTTTCGCCCTCGTCTCAAGAAGCGTTGCCTTGAGCAGGGTCACGTCCTGCCACACGTACTCGTCCACCCTCCAGCGAGTGCTCGCGCCCTGCAGTGACTTCTTCCAGCACAGCGACCCATGGCACCAGTCCTGTATCTGGGACACGAACGACTTCTCCACCTCCTCGAGCACGTTTGTGCAGACCTTTAATAGTTCAAGCGCAGAGTTGCACCTTGAGAAGGTCGTGAACGCCTTTATCGCGAGGGGCAGGGCCGTTCTCTTGATGTACAATACCGCATCAATGGGCTTGAGCTGGACCAATGGCGGCTCTGACTTGAACCCGAAGACAAGGAATGCAGAGGCCCAGAGGTGGTCTGAGTTCTGGACAGGGTTGCCCATTCTCCTAACTGCCTGAACCATTGCCTTCGCCCCAAGCGAGGAAGACGCTGAAGGAGGAGAACTGTCCTTTCTCCTTGCAAAGAGCTGAGTGATTGGGTGAAATTGGACGCAGTAGCCCTGGCCCCGGTTCGATCTGCGTGCAAGCCCGAGCTTCACTAGGAGGATTGCCGAGTCCTCCTCGGTCTTCCAAGCTTTCGGGGCCAAGCAGCAGCTTAAACCAAGCATCTTCGACCACTTTTCAAACTGGTTCCCAGTCTCAGGCACACTCTTTGCTGCTGCGGCGAGCAGAGTCGCTGGAACGGGCGCTGGAGCGAACCAAGCTCCAGCAAGCAGCATTTTCAGTGTGACAAGGTTCCTCCGCCCGCTCACTTGCTGCAACACATTGAAGCAGAAGCTCAGGACTTTCATCAGGAACGGGTTATTCTTGCAGAACTGCTCGTCGTTCAAGCCCATGGAGGAATGATGGTTAGTGAGCTCGTCCTCCAGAGGGACACGGTTCACTTCCTCGTAGAGAGCAGATGGGGATATCCCTAGCTCCGAGAGCATGGACCCGACAACCCACATCCCGAAGCTCACCCTGCCCAATTTCTCAGCAAATTTCTGAAGTACTTCCACCTCTCCTGCGGGGTATTCCCTCATCCTCCTTCCCCTCATCAGGACCATCAAATCGGACACGGGAAGAGGCGGGACCGGCAATATATCGAAGGTCATCACCTTAGTGAGCCGCGTCGTTATGATCACGTGTGACCCACCAGTATTCCGGGGGATCAGATCGTGCAAATCCTTCCCTTCCCACCACTCCTTCTCGGTCTCGAGGTTGTCTATGATGATCAGATACGGCATGTCCCTAAAGAGCTCTCTCTTGACCCGCTTGAATGCCTCCATCTCCTGCTCGTCGAAGCTTCTGATCCGCCCTCTTTCCTTCTCCAGATCGGCACTAACATCCAATCCCAAATTAACCGAAAGATTCAAAATATTCTGCCGAAAGTACCGAGCTTCTCCTCCAACCCACAACACCATCTTGTACCTCTGGGAGAACCGGTGTGCGAATTCTAAGGCGAGCTCTGTCTTCCCTACCCCGGGGACTCCGTTTATGCAAAGCACGCCACTGCCTATTCTCGATTTCTTGGACTTGGATGACCTCTTGAAGGAATTCCTCCCTAAGACCGGCTCGACCCAGGCCTCGAGCTTTGGTTCTTTACATTTGCTGCTGCCCACCTCAAGGTTGATGAATCTGCTGCCACGGGAGGTTGTGAAACTCTCGCTCTCCTCGTCCGCTAAGCCCTCCGACTGCCCACTTGCCTCTCCTCTGGTACCAGGGGCCGCCGGTTCTTGTTCGATGCCTTCCCCGCACCCAAACAGCGCCGCCTCGATCTCCATCATTTCCCTCTCTCTCCCTATGAAGTACCGATTCCTCGGAAAAGGGATCTCCTCAAAGGCTTCAACTACATCCTTCTCTGCAACGCTTGTTCGCCCAAGCTTTGACCTCAAAATTCTTGCAGCCCGCGCAATGCAGCTCCTCCAGTTGCCCTCATTAGCTTCAACTTTGAACTCATTACACTTAACCGACCTCTCTATGGCCTCCTTCGTGTCCTTATCGGCAGAGGAACAGCTAAGAAGGCTGAGGATCTCCGAAGCTCCGGTGTCGAAGAAGATTGGAACCAAGTTCTTTTTCTGAGTGAAGAACTTAACCTCCTCCATGCTAAGAGGGTTGAGAAAGCTGGAATTGGCAAGAACAACAATGCCGAAGGTAACCGAGCAGATGACGCGGTCTGCAATCTCATGGCTCTGCGCATCGGAGTACTTTGTCCTATCCGCAACGAAGCATGCAATGCCCTGAAGCTCAAGCTCCGACTTCAGCCATTTGCAGAACCGGACGAGATTTGGGCTCTGCCCGTGGAACCCGACGAAGACATCACAGCTCCGAAGTTTGGCATTCGCGGCGGCGGCTGGTGCGGGGGAGACTGGGCCCGGCCCTTTTGTGAATGAGACCCGTGGGACCGGGAATGAGAAGGAAATCCTCGGCGGGGCCCCCGTGGGGTCCGTGACGGGGACCTGGACCGGCACGTACGGCAGGAACTTGAGCTTTTCGTCGTTCGGGTCGTCCGAGAACTCGTACTGGTCCGAGGGAGGAGTGTAGGAGCTGCTGGGGAGGTCATCGGAGTGGCCGGACGACGAGCCTGCGCCCTTCGGGCGCTCATCGCAGGGCAACTGAGCTGCTTCTCCTCCTTCGCGCTCTTCCTCATCTTCGGTTTTCGGGGTGAGGGCCCGGGGAGAGATGTAAGGAGACTGCAAGGCCGAGACAAAGGCCGAGGACGGTGGAGAGATTAAGGAAGGCGAGTTGTATGGTGATGGCTCCACCGTGGAGACAGCGCTGCCTGCCGCCGCCACTGTTGGGTTCTTCTTCTTGCTGGAAGTGGACAGATTTGCAATCTTTATGGTCAGGCCAGAGGAAATCACAATTGCCTCTGGGGCAGCTCTGCTGCTTTCCTTCTCCTCCATGGGAGCTGTCTCAAAGCTTTCCTCTATCCAACAGATCTCAGTACCTCTCCAACTTCTTCTTCTTCTTCTTGTTCTTCTTCACATCACATTCAGAGAAAAAGGACCAATTTTTCTCGACGGTTCACCAGAGGAGACTCTGCCACAGGGAAGAAGGGGATGAATGCAAAAGTGAAGATTCAAATCTGCATGTGATTCTATCAACTCTCTCTATCTCAGGTGGGCCTCTTCTTCCTCTGTCTTTCTCTCTCTTAAACAGTCAGTAATCAATCAAAAAGACTTGTTTTTTCCTTCCATCTGGCCCTGAAAGGAACATTTTGACCACAACAGTGGTTAGAGTTATTAACAGGAGGGGAAGGGGGATTGAGCTAAGAAACAGGAGATTACAGTTAAAAAGGTGGTCACTTTCAGGCTCTTTTGAACCTAAAACAATCATTACACTGAGGAAAAACCTGTCAACGGAGGTTTCCTTCCATTAATAAAAACGCAAAGAACCCCATCAAATCATGCAGACAGATTACCGGACAGCTCCTTCCTTAATCATCATCATCATCAAGCTTTATCCCCATCCATTTCTTTAATGGCCATTAAAGAGGAGGAAGGAGAAGTAGATGAAGAAGAACCCTTTTTGCTGCAAATCAATGAGAGAGAGAGAGAGAGAGAGATTGTGGGGAATCTGAAGCTGTGGGTTGGATCTGAGAGGGCAAGACTAGAGGGGAACATAAGATATTGGGCAGTGTCAGTGCTTCAAAAGATTAAATGTTCAATTAAAGTTAGTTCAATGAATTCATAAAGAAATATTTGTTCTTGGGTTAGACAAATTTCTTTTTGTTTTATGTGTTGGATGGACATAAAAATTGAATTTTTCGCTTCAACTTTTCTGAATCACCCCCCTCGGCTCTTTGTGGCTCTGAACCCGAAGAATGGTCAGAAAATAACTCAGAGAAAGCTAGCTTTGGGAGAAGTAATCCATTGCCCAGACCATGTCTGTCTTCGCCGCGAAAAAAAAAAATTTCAAATTAATAGCAGGTTTTTTTTTCTTTTAAATTTCATTTCATTATTATTTTTTTTAAAAAAACTACAAAGTGGTGCAGTTAATAAAGTAAGTCCAACTTTAGTTGCTGAAAGAGTTCAAACTCACTCAAAGTACCATATGATATGTTTGATAAACTGAAATATACCGTGTTTCACTATATATATATATATATATATATATTAATCTTTTTTATTTTTGGTGATTTTGCAATTTTCTTTGAGATCTGTCATCTGACATGGGGTTTTGAATCTATTTGCACTGGAAATTGGACCGAAGACCAGTCAGTCCCAATACCTGAGCTCTGCCCCTTTATAATTATTGGCCCCCAATCAAAATGAGAAACAATTTGGTGCAACTGCATGCAAGCGCACTCGCCCTCCATGGTATTCTCTCAGTAATTTCGTGTCGAGCCGCAACCGTTGCGGGTGTCGTGCGTGCGCGCATCGGATGGCTGTGTCGTTGGGGGTTCCCGACCGGTCCTTCACCTGCACCGCGATCTCCTCGCGTGTTGCTTCATTCGTGTGTTCAGTTCAAGCCTTGAAGTACATGTGAATGTCCCATTTCGTCTAGCAGTTTGTGTGCCCTTCAACCGGGAGAGTGACGTTTTCCTGTTTTGGTACGATTCATGTGGAAAGCCCACAAAATCAGTCCGATTGAGTTCTAAGGTACATGTGAAACATCTGTTCTGGTCCCATTGTCATTGAGTTATTGATTAGTTTGCTATGTTGGGTTTTCCAGTTTCTCTTTCGCGATGGTGAAATCTAGTCATCACCGGTGTCTCGGTGTTTCTCGGGCAATTATTGATTACCGAAATTAAGCGTACTAGAACATTTTATTGCTGTGAATCAAGCGAGACTTTTATTAATTGGAAGTCTAAGGGTAAGAACAAAGAGCAAAGGAAAAACCAAAAAGACAAGAAAATGAACTTTAGGTGTTAAAAAGTAATAGTAAAAATACACTTTCGCCAGTAAACTTTGAAGTATTTTCATTCTCATCCCTGAATCATGCATATAAGCTATACCTTAGAAAAGCACAAAAATGGCCTATTTCCTCATTCTGTTGAAATTCTTTGGCGATCTTGCATCGTCAATCATCGACTAAATTGCAACAAATAGGAAAATAGGTGTTAGTTGCTTTAATAATTATCATAATTATTTATAATTACCACAATGCTATTGATTCGTTCTCCTTATATTATCTAGCGATATAATTATTTATGATTTTCTCATGGGTGGAGTTAGATACACATCCCATATTATTAGAGTTACTCTTTTATAGTAAATGGATAAAATTACTCTTTATCTCTTTGTAAAATTCAATCTCGTAAGTTCCACTTTTTTAATGATAATTTTGCCCAAGATGAGTACTTGATGAATCCGTGCCCTTACACGGACATCTAGCTTTTCGTGGCAAGATGGTATCAGAGTCCAGGAAAGTTTTAGAGGTCTCGGGTTCGAAACTCAAAAAAACAATGTGGGGATCGTCCGCTGGAATTCACCTAGCGCGGAGCGTGGTGGGTCCAAGATGAGTACTTGATGAATCTGTGTCCTCACACGGACAGCTAGCTTTTTCGTGGCGAGATGCTATAAAAGGGATGGTCCTAGTTATATGAGATGTGTACTTAGTTCCAGCCTTTTCTCATTGGATTAATTATGAAATTAGGTATTTATGATTGTGGAATTCTTGGTCAGTTTTCACTGTATCACAAGTAGCCTATACCCATTGAGGAAAGTGGCCCATTTGGATTTTATTTTAGGAAATATGTAAATGTAATGCCTTATTGAGAAAACATCTTCTTTTTTAGAGTTTTTTGGAGTTGTTTTCGTGGGTCCAAATGGATTGACCTCTGAGCCTACGTTGAGTCGGTTCTATCTGGACCCGGGGGCCCATTAGACTGACGAACTCGACGGTTAAAAGGTATGGGCTCTCAATTCAATTCAACTTTTCATTTTTTCAGCGAAATATGTTTGCATTTTACTACCCAAAGTTTTGGTATGAACCACGCTGTGGCCTCAAGATTCTCGTGTTCCAAAATGCACTCAAAGCTTGAAGCTTGTAATGACTTCGACATTATGTTTACCGTTTTTTCGATCTCCTAACAATGTCCAAGAACCGAGCATACGTCTTTTTAAGGCTGCACAAATGTTTATCATGTTGTGCCGGTGTGACTCTCGATCAAAATAAAGTACGATCGCATTCAAGGTGAGAATCAATTTAAAAACATAATATTTATACGTGCAAAATATAATTTGCTAGAATATCTCAACTCTATGCAAACAATCTCGTCCTTGTTAGTCTTCACCTTTCGTTGCCAGCTTCTGTACCTAATGACGAATGTCAAAAGCTAAGCCATATCGAATTTATATAACTTCTCTAGGGTAATCATCTACCTAGATTTTTCTTAAAGAATAGTGTATATATATATATATATCTACACACCATAGAATCACTGATATGCAATTACTCACTTGCAATAAGTATATTGCAGTCATTTTAGGCCATGAGATCCCCTGTACACTCACTGGATATACCATAATCGATTGACGAAAATATCTAATAATTACATTGCATTGGCTGGAAAGTTGATTGCGGTGAGGGTAATATGGTCATCCCGGAGGTGCACGAGGCGGATCTGATGAAGTTCCTTAGAGATGGCCGGCAGTGCCCACTCGCGGCGGGCTGGACTAGGCCCACAGTCCACGTGGCCCATCTTTTCTCCCCCACACCTTCTATTTCTCCCTTTTATTTATTTATTTTTTATTTCAAGAGAAGTTGATAGGCTTAATAAATAAAATAAACACAATTATGTCATCACATTTTCACTAGATAGTACGATATTTTAAAATTTTTATACAACACAACACAGGTCTATTTTTTGTCATGCTAGCATTTTCACTTATTTTCCTTCTATTTTCTGACGAAAAATATAACTTATATTGTGGCGTGAAAAATTCCAATATCTATATAGTAAAAATATCTTGAAATATGATCAGGTGAAAAATTCAAAATATGGTGTTGTATGATATAATTTTCTAAATAGAAATAGAAATTTTAATCATAATAACTAATAAAAGAGTATGAACAGTCTCAATGACTATCGAAATTGATACTCTTTTTTTTTATAAATAAAAATGTTAGATCGGATTAATAGTCCGTTATGGCTGCTCCAACTATGGAAACTTGGCAGCCACAAAATGTTTCTTTCGTCATAGCTTACTGAGACTTAGCCCAAGTTGGTCACCGCAGCCCCACCAACACACTAGTGAATTAAATTCAAAGTCCACTGAATCAAGTATTATGGGCCGGCCACCGTCATCCCATAATATACCCCATATTGTGACGAGTTCTACATCCTTAGTGATGTTCGAATTCGTAATATTCAAGTGAAACGCTTGGGGTTTAACCACCGTGCTGATAGTAAATTGAAATTTCTTTGTTTCCAAGTAAAACGCCTCTTTTGATTATTATTATTATTATTATTATTATTACTTATTTTTCATTATTATTATTGTCAGACTCTCGAATTATCTCAGATTCTCAATGCTATAAAATTGCAAATCCACCAAAATTGTAGGGTTTCCATATCCTTCGATTTTTCAATCATCAGAGCTCTGATCTTACAATCAAAGCTTTCATTAATGGAGCCGGAGGTACGCCCCTACTCCTCCTATTCTTCAATACGCCTCTTCCCTGTGACCAATTGGCTTTAATTTCACTGTGCTCGATTCCATTTTCGCCCTAGTTTCCGCAGCAGAGCTGCTGTTTGCACTTGACAAATTCTTCCGAGCTCGATTTGAGATCGAAATGCTATCTTGCTTCGAGCTTTTTGTTAAAATTATTCAATTTAAGGGTCGCGTGTGCAAAGTTCCGTTCTTTTATTCAGAATTTCGGTTGATCTTTCCAGATTTCGCTGAATTTGACCGCGAGCTGGAATGATAGTTGCTGTTCTTGATCTTGATCTGATTGGATTTGGGGGGTCGGGGTGGTGGGATCGTTGAATCGCGGCATGGATTTGGGAAGTCAATGCTCGGTCCATGAATCCGTGGAAGAAAATGAATTGACACCGGAAAGAGTTCCGCAAGCTGATCATAACACAGCTACGAGTAATTGTTCTGGTTCATACAAGGAAAAGCTGAGCTCTGGCAATGAGTGTGCTACTCCAGCTGCTGGTAATGAGATTCTGCCTGATTCAACGGCGGGAAAGGATTCCAAAGCTGGGGAACCTGTGAATTCTCCTCCTTGTACAGCTAAATCGCCTGATGGAGTAACTCCTCCAACTGCAAAGGGGTATGGGTTGAAGAAATGGAGGCGGATAAGACGAGACTTCCAGAAGGATCCTAATGCTACTGCAGATTCTAATAAGGCTCTGAAGCGAGTTTTGCCCGCCCCTGCGAACCCTAGTAAAATCTTCCACAATAGCGAGGCTTTGGTTGGATCTACGAGTGGGATGAGATATGATGGCTCGGCTGATGGCTCTGCAGCTCGCAGTTCCAGCTTGAACTCTAGATTTGCGGCTGTGCCCACTTTTGTTGCTGGCGCAGATTCTGACAATAGTGAGGACAGGAGTAGCAAGTCTTCCACAGCTGCCAGTTTTCCTAAATTCAAGTCCGAGTTGCCCTCAGGATCAGGACATGCCCTAGAAAAGAATAGGATCAAGAATGTCATCGGGAAGATTTCGAGCGGTTCAGCGAAAGGCGCTCAGCAAGGAAAGGGTCGAGTTGAGAGCAGTAAGAAGCAGAGAGGAGAAAGGATCAAAATCGAGAAAGAGAACTCTCATTCCAGCGTGGAATCCGATTCTAGAAGCTCAAACTTTGTCTTTACGCAGGCTAACTTTTCAGCAACAAGCAATGGAAAGAAAAGCGGTATTTATGACGGGGAATGTAGCGACGATGCGGAAGAGTGCGGGCCACAGTTCAGTGAGGAAGTTCAAACGGCTTACAGCAAACAGAACTCAGGTGATTATGATGACCGTTCTCAAGATGATTCTGTTGCAGAAATGCCATGGAAGGCTGAAAAGGAAAAGCGCGAGAACCATCATTCTTCAGTAGATCGTGATCCTCTTGTTGAATCTATCCTCTCCCTTCAGTCTGTGCAAGAATCGCTTGAAAGAGGTTGGTTCATGATCTTTGATGTTTCTCCCACTTTGAGTACTACATGGAATAATGATTCTTTAGTAAGAATTTACCCTTTAGCAGAGGCTCTGTGGCACTTGCTATTGTGATCTGGCATTTTTCTTAGTTTTCAGCTTTGCAATTCCGTAGCTGAGTGCTTAGCCTTGGCTATGCAAGTACTTATGATCATAATGCGCCAGAATGATTTGCTTCTAGATGCACGGAATCCAATTAGCATGGTCGAATCTGTGACAGAGAGATTGATATTACTATTGCTAAAATAAGCGCATAAGCTTGTATATTGGGCAGATGTGGTTGTGACATCCTGGAAGACTTCTCTATATAGATACGGTGTGAACCCTGATTGGAACTTAAAATATTATGTTTGTTATTTTTGGCTTGCTATAATAGATGGTGAAGTTTTTTAGTCGATTTTGAGCCTGCTTAATCATTGAAGTATACCTGGTAGGAGTTTGATGACTTTCTTGCTGGAAACTGATCCACCTTTTGAGGATCATCTGGTATTATATGTCTATTTTAAAGAAGAGGGTAATTGGTAGATGTGAACAAAGAGGAATTCTGAGGTTCCCTTCTGATGGCATGATCACTAGCCTGTATTCTTTTCTTCTGTCCGAAACTTGCCGATGCATCATTGTATTGTCTTTTATTTAAGTGGAATAGGAAAAATAAGATGATCTGCCATTGAGCCCCTGCTATGAGGGAAATAAATATTTTCTTGTTCACTACATAATGTGCACTCTGGGATGGGGATGACATACTGTGTTCATATAATCTTTTATCTACTTGTTTGTCTGCTGAGATATAATCCGTGGTCACTAATGCAGAGTTGCAGAAGTTTGCTGACATTGGCAAGGAACCTGGGTCGCCTCCTTCGGCCAATGGTAGCAGTCCACAACACGAACAGCTTGACCCGGAGCTTATTAATCAAATCCCTTCAAGCTTCCTGGAGATACAGATGTTGACCTTGACGGAGAACATAAAGAACCTAGAAGCCAAGCTCGAGGAAGCAAGAGCCACCGTCCAGGCAAAGGAAGCCCAAGTTTCTGAACTTGAAGCCGCTCTAAATCTCAGCAAGCTGCCTAAGGAAGAGCCAGGAAGTGGAGAAGCTGAGTCCGAGATCGAGGGGCTCTTCAGGCAGAAGATCGAGGCCGAGATCGAATACTTGGCCATAACTAGGACAATACAGAAACTTAGAGTTGAGGAGCAGCAGAGTTTAGCCGACATACAGTCGAATATGATAACCAAGCTTGGGAAAGTGGAGGCCAAGGCCACGGAGCTCAAGAAGCAGGCAGAAGAAGAGGCATATAAGAACTTAGTCTCTGCTGACCTCAAAGGTGTAGACGAAGTTCTAACGTTCCAGAACCGAGCCTGCAAGGCTTCGTTTTTCCTTATCTTGCAGTTAGTATTGCTCCTAGTGGTCTGTTGGCTGTTCGTCTTGAGTCTATCTCCCGAGTCCGCCATCTCTGTACCGACTTGAAGCTCGTAACGCAGATTCCATTTGTGCATCTCTCTCTCTCTTTAACTTCCATGATTTCTGGGAACCCTTTCCGGCAACATCTCAATTTGTTGTCTTTGGTGTTGAGATTTTTGCTGGGGGGGAGGGTTTTCTTTTTCCCTTTTTCTTCCTTCCTTGTCATTTGCACTTCTTAGTTTTTCTTTTCTTCTTCTTGTTTTTTTTTTTTTGGTTAAGGTGAGTGAGGCAAGTAAGATGAGGCACCAGAGGAAGAATGGTGGGGTCTTTCTGTAATAATAATTGGGGGGAAGTCACATTTTGTTCAGAGCATCATTACATGTAATGTAAATTAGTCCCTTTGAACTTGTCATTGTTGTTGTTCAATGCATTTACTTTACAAAGTTGGAAAGAAAAGTCTCGAGGAGCGGATGGTCGCTGGTTCGGTATCATCGGCCCGCATACAGTTAACGAAATTTTTATGATCTTGCGACCTGACATTATATTCCAAAATTCAGTTTAACCTAGTCATTCGAATGTTTTCGGTTGGATTAAGAGTTGTTGACTATCTCTTAGCTGATGCTGATTATTGTTCGGATGTATGCTTTGTTTGGATCACAAATTACTTCCAGTAATCATCTTCGAATTTTGGCCCACTACTGTCTGCAAGGGCTTTTGGGCCTGGGCCTCTATGCCTATCCGATGGGCCTGAATCTCTGCAATTCGGGCTCAATTTAGTAATAATTTCTGTACCAGCTAGGTCAGGTGGGCATGTGTGGAGACAGGGACAACCCGAGAGTCATGGGCATGCACTGAAGTACATGAACCAACCGTCCGTTCATTTGTATTTGTACGTGTATGAATGTACTTTCAGTTCTCTGCACACAAACGCCATGAAAAGACTATACGTATGCCTGAAGAGATCAAAAACTCGTAGTGCATTGATTCTCCTCACGCTTTGAGTATGTATCGATCGATTCGGTAATTGAATTCGAGTACCAGATATCCTCCTATTACAGTTAGAGCAATCGCTGACATAATCTCCTAAAGTCGTATTTCTTTTTTAACACACATTAAACAGGTACCTAATGTGCAAAAGAGCTAGGGAAAAATTGCGCAACTTACTACAAGACTCGTTAACATATGTCAGTTGCCATTGGTGTCATTTGATCAGGTGGATCCATACTTCTCTTCCTACTCTTCCCTGTCCATCTCTGGTGACACTGACCAACTCATCGATGACCCGATCATTTTCCTGCAGCTCAGAGGAGGAGCTCAGGCTAGGGCCACTGTCAGTGCTAACCCTAGCATTGCCCTTGTCCTCGGTGGCCTGAATCGCCCTCCGAGTCCGATCCTTGTGCACTCTCAGGTGACCCGACCTGGCCTTCTCGGATGCAAACTCCTTTGCACAATGAGGGCAGGTCGTAATGGGTTCTCTCTCGATCTTAAACTTCGAGCTGATCGCCACTACCGTTAACAACCTTTCTGTTCCTTCTCACAGTTCTTCTTCCTTTGAAAATGGATCCTCTAGTGCCCTCCCAACACCTTCCCCGAGTTGAACACCTCCACACAGAACTCGCACTTGAACTGGAATGAACCCCGGATTATTTTCTCACCAACTTCTTGTCCCTCTTTCTTCTTCTGAATTGTCGGGTTTCGGCTCAGGCGCTGGAGAAATCACCGGTGTTGATTTGTCCAGGTCATGATTGTTAATAGGATGCTCTTCTTCTTTCAATATTAATTGCAGTTGAGGTTATCTTTGACATGGACGGGCTTCGAGGAACTGAAAGCTGTCGGGTTATTGATCGAGCAAAAGGAGCTATGGAGGAGGATGAGAAGATGAAGCTCTTTTGGAAGAGAAATTAAGCTCTGATTACGGAAGCAAACTTGGAAGAAGTAGAGATGGAGCTTTTAACTAATAGAGATATTGAATTTATGATCGAAAAAATAGAGATATTAAATTTTCTTTGGACGAAATAGAGATATTTAATTAATTAAATCAAAACTCAATTCACAAATTTGAATTTTTTTCATATCACGTAATCGCATCGCATATCTACTTGAACTTTCAATTGTATTATGTTATATGCTCGATATCATATAGAGATGCCATCGGTCCATACATTGTACATCAACTGCAACTTCCCCAAATTGTGATTTTAGTATGGAAAATAACTTCATTTTAGTATGCAAAAATAATTTAATTAAAGAAACAATGGGTGCTGACGCCTCCTCATTCATTTTGCCTATATTATAATATACGGCTTCCATAAATTGGCGAATCTATTTTTGAATCCATGAGATTGTTGTACTTCATCTATGATACAATCGATATTTTTTAGTCATTTCAAACTGTCGGATCATTTAGGCTTGGTTTGTGAGTTGTTGCTGATGAAGAGGTACTGAAATAAAATTACTGACAAATAAGTGCTGATTTCAGAATAAGTTAAAGTATTTGAAAAAAAACTAATTTAAAATGAGTAAATTTCGACGGCAACCCCTAAAATTTGTGAAATGGCCAACAACATCATTCCTTTCAAATATTAGCCACTCATCACCTTTCTTTTTGCTGATGTGGCACTAAGAGAACATTCACTTTGTCACATGGATCTCATGTCACGGAACTGCACAAATCGACACGTTACATGATTTATTTATCTGAACTAAATCTGACTTGATTTAAGAAAAAATAATAAAAATCAGCGAAATGATGGGTAGTGTATGGTTAATTTTGAAAGGAACGAGTGTCGTTGACCGTTTTACAAATTATAGAGGGTTTAATCAAAATTTACCCATTTAAAATTATTGAAAGTAAAAAAGGTAATTAATAATAATTAAAATAGAATAAGCAGAAGTATATTTCATAAGCACATATTAACCTGCTTGAGAAAATCACGTTTGTAATCGCAATTTTGATCCAAATCATAATTTTAAAAATTATCACCAAACACCAAATCTGCTTAAAATTATTAGAAAAAGTGACTATGAAACCTTTCACTGCACTCCTAAACTCTTAAACATACGAATATGACGTGCAATCTAATCACTTAAATCGCAATTCAATTGTTTCAATTGTTCAGAATATTTCATCATTCTAATGTGAAGATTTTGTGCTTCATTGAACAGATTAACATCTATCAACTTCGTATAATTAATATCGGATTCTCAACCGATTTTCTAATCCATGTAGAAAAAATATAATCTACTGCAGAAAGCCACACAGCAAAAATTACAAAAACGATTCTTAAAAACGATTCTTAAATCTCAATAAATTACACGAGCAAAAGAAAAAAACAATAAAAAATCCAATAGCTCCGAAAGGCTGAAGAGCAGCAAAGCCCATGACCTGCCTCAACGACCAGTGTCTATTCCCATCTAAACTCGAACTTGAATTGAACCGTCTGTTCCAGTGACTTCTCAAAGATCACGGTATAGTGAGGGCAATATAAGAACTGATTAAGCAAATATATATAATTACAATATATAAACCAATCTAACCTACGAATACAACATTCGACGAACGCAATCAGTCATAAACCATAATATATAGGAACTCAAGCAAATATATGTTACAGTATATAGACCAATCTACGCAATCTTTCATCGAACCGTTTCTCTGCCTGGAGTCCGGAAGCAAATTATGTGAAAATACAGTAAAGCTAATTAGTTGAACGCGCAAGAAATAAAAGAACACATCGATCGCACATACTAATTAATCCACGCGATAACGTAACTCACTTAGAAGGCAGCCGATTGACCAATATTGATTGACATTTGTTTGCTCCGAACTCTACAGGTAAGGACCTTGATCGGGAAAGGCCCAGATGCAACAGATGTCCTTTTTCTTCCTCTTCTGCCGGTGGCTCGTTAAGGTCAATATCCGGGTATCTCCATGGCCTGACCACCTGGTTGCCCCTACTATCACTTAAGCTTTGGCCCTGGTTCACGCCTTGGCCGGATAAGACAATACTAGCTGGTGCAGATTCCGGCTTCGCGGGGCTCCGTGTGATCTTCTTGACCTTGTTGTGGCTAGATACATGACCACCGTATGCTTGGCGGCTTGTGAAAGTTCTATTGCAGGCCTCACAGTTGTACACTTTTATACTGCTGACATTGCCATCGTCATCTCCACCAACGGCCTCCGTTTCTAAGTCCTGCACCTTCTTCTTCTTCTTCTTCGGCTTCTTCCCGTCGATCTTCTCGGGCTCAGTTACAGCTCGTTCTAAACTCTCTTGAATCTTAGAGGAAGCCTCTAGTGGCGGCAAGTCCTCAGTATGATCATCGTCTAAGCTTTTGGTGCTCCCAAGAAGCCGATTCCTATCAGTCTCAGCATCTCGCTCGAGCTGAGAGGAGAATCTCGACGGGTTGTTCCCAAACATAAGTAGAATTTCAGCAACTTCTTCGTCTTCCAGCTTCCCTTCATTCCACTTATCATCTTCTGAATTCTCAACGTGCAATTCTCTGTCGTCCAAACTCGAGTCCGTTCTCCCACTAACCATGGGCCAAACCTCAGCATCAACGACAGACTCGTTGTCCACGTGGTCACCATCCTTCAGTTCAGACAAGTTCTCAACTGTCACGGGACCCAGGTTCGAGCAAGGGCAATTAGGGTTAGGGCTAACGGACCCAGTGTAGCCCTCGGGGGCCTGAATCCCCTTCCAAACCCGGTCCTTGTGCACTTTCAGATGACCCGACATGGCCTTCTCGGAATCAAATTCCTTCTTACAATAAGGGCAAGTCGTAATAGGTTCCCGCTCGACCTTTGCCTCGAACTGATTGCTAAGCCTCTTAGCCTTCCGCTGCTGCTTCTTCCTGGGTTGAGAGTGGATCCTCTTGTGCCCTCCCAACGCCTTCCCTGAGCTGAACTCCTTCAAGCAAAACTCACACCTAAACAGCTCCAAGGTCGACGAGGCTACTTCCTCAGCAGCGACTTGTCTTCCTCCTGCTTCTCCTCCCGCATTGTCGGGCTCCAGGGAAGCTCCCGGCTGGGGTTTCTCCATGTTGCAATCGCTAATGGGTGCGGTTAAAGCAGGCTTTTGATATACTTCTTCCTCTTCTTCCATGGGAGTGGAAGTATATCAAAAGGAGTCGATCAAAAGGATGACTAATTAACTCTGATATCGAAGGGTTTCGAGGAGTCAAAAGCTACGAGCTTATCAATTGTTGAGGAAAAGTAGCTGAGGAGAGGAGAAGAAGAATAAGCTCTTTGAAGAGAATAACGGAGCCGATATAGAGCCTCGGTGGAGAACCTGATCAGTCAGGCTGATCACGGAGCTCTCTGAAGACAGCTTGATGAAGTACTACTAGAAGAAGGCACATAGAAGCAAGCGGAAGAAGAAAATAAAGGATTTTTTTTTCCCCTAAAATGTGTGGAAAAATAAATAAATAAATAAATATATATTTGGTAAATTGATCTGTTAAAATCATTAAAAAAATCAGATCGCAAGTATATGGGCATCAGTTCAAATTGAGAGAGAAATATAGATCGATTCAAGAAGATCATTATATTTTCTTTTGAAATTTCAATATATTGATGTTGCTTATTTCTCGGTCTCACTTGTAGATTTTAGGGACTCAAATTTCAAATTCCTCAATTCTGTGAATTACGAGGTGGATCTGTATGCTCTTTCGGTAGCAAGTGGTGCACCATTTATACCGGTTCATGCCTAATAAACACGACAGAGATTGGAAGGTCCCGGTTTATAAAGTCAACCCGTGCTACTCATATCTCAATTCCATTCCACAAATGATGCTACGATCTCAATTTCTTGGGACGCTTATTTATTTCAGAATTTCATGCCAAAGATTAAAAAAAAAAAAGATTTGATAAGGTAAACATAAATTTCTTTACAGGGTATTCAAACGCAAATTTTAACTGAAAAAAAAAATGGCGATATGCATGTGTGAGGTTTCGCCCCTCTATCTCTAATTTGACTTTTTTTTTTAATATTCAGTTTCCATTAATATAAGCAGAATCTTACAATCGGCAGTTAATTTTGAAGCAGTCGATATGTGGCACGTCTAAAACTGTAGGATACATTAATATTTGTAATCAGATGGCTCAAAGATCGTCCTATAAGGATCCTTGAGTGAGTGAATATATTATCGGAGATATTATCATCAATTAAAAGACACATTTATCAATTTATTGATGTTAAGTTCAGATTCTCAATATCAATTTCCTAAAGTATGAAATTGGCATCTAAAATTAAATTCCAATAATTTCTCAAATGGGAAAATTTTATTAACAATTTAGAAAAGTTACGTTGAAATGAAATTAAAATTTTAACAAAATTAGGAAAATCGTATCCTACCGAAAGAATAGGAGAATTGTAGGGCATATATTTTACTTATCAGAAAAAAATAGTATATTCCAAAAGTTACTGATGGCCAGCTAGCCTTAGACCTTTATGTATATGCATTATAATGTATAAGTCTTCTTTCTTCTTCTTTTTTTTCTTCTTCTTCTTTTTTTTTTAATGTCGATAGTGTTCGGCGTCGTAGCAACCGACTAGTCCACCGGGCGGTGTATTGTACGGCCTGGGGCCCATCATTAAATCTCAGATGCCGAGTCCCGAGAGAATCGAATCCTGAACCTGGTCTACTACTTGTTGTCGGCTTATCAATGGATCCAACTCCTCGTTGGTATTATAATATATAAGTCGAAGGAACAAAATTGAAGCAATTTGTAGCGAGTTACAAAATAATTTCAAATTTATGAAAGACAAATATTCATTTTTCATTTCTTTAAATTTAAATTATCGACAACCTCAGATTTTTTTTTCTTGGTATGCACCGTTTGGTATCAAAAGTCAATTACCAACAAAAGTGTTTGTTGAGTGGTGAGCAGCTCACCCGTAAGGAAAAGAACACAAGTTCGACCCCCGAAAAGTGCACTGTTGGAAGGGAGAATAACCTTTAATACTCGATCTCCCGACTGGATTAGTCAGATCCCATTGGGCTCTGGATACTAGGGTACACAAAAAAAAAACGTCAATTTAGGCCCGACTGATTCAAAATTTCATCCAGATCTGCACAAGTGACGGATAATTTTAATATCAACAAAGTCATATATATCCCATCACCTATATACGCATATATATATATATATAGGTTTTTTCCGGTAAATAAATAATTTTGGATGACTGTAGATTTTTATAAATATTATATATATATATATATTACAGATTATAGATTTTGAGAAATATAAGGGACAAGCAATTAAGAACCTATCGCTGCCCATGTAATTAGCTTTAACTAGCCGAGTAATTAGTCATTTAATATGCAAGTAATTAATCCATCAATTTATTAATAAGCTGATCTGACTCTGAATAGATGATTAATTTGAGATGACTGTTCAAAACATTGTACTTCGACCTGTAATTACAATGCAACCGGTTCAGTTGTCAACTCGCGAAGTAGGACTTCAAGAGGCATCGATGTCCCTCGACATCTGCCTCCCGTCAGCCCCCTCGGTCCATCCTGCTTCGTGACTAGTCGGTAAACAAGGTGAGCATTTCATAGACAATGATAATTGCAGCTGACATTTTCAGCTTCCGACTATATTTGGCTTTCGACTATTTCTGCAACATTTGCAGGGAACGCAGAAAGAGGGATGTACAATATCGTTCATTCGCCATAAATATCTTACTACCATATAGTATCAGTGGCAGAATATATGAATCGATATCTTTCCTTTTTCACCGAAGAATAATACATTGCCGAGAATCTAATCGGAACATTTCCTGGAACAAACATATACGATAATAAGGAAACACAAGGAGATGGAGAGGAGGGAGATCCCTGATTCATTCATGTGCTTGATAGCACTGAGGCAAAAACAATATACATCTCCCCAACTCTCACTTCGTTGTCCAGTTCGGCTCCAACTGTCTCGTAATCGGAGGGACAGAAGAAGCAAAAGAAAGGTCCTAAATCTGTTTCCTAAAATTAGTTGTTTCCTACCCAAGTAAGAAGAACCTAATTCTAAGCAGGGATGTTTCGGTTTGAGTTAGATCTTAGAAGACTGGTACTCCAACATCTCGGACTTGTACCTCTCCTTATCCCGCAAGCCCTTCTCCTGATAAACCTGAGTAGATCATCAAAGGAAAACTCAAAAAACCGCAATATATATTAGAAGAAATCATTCAGATAACGAGAATAGCTATTAAGAATCCCGATTAGCAGATTTCCCACAATAGAAACTAGTTAAGATAAGTGACGCATATACATCATTCTTGCTCAGAATCTCCTTTTCTCCTTTTATGAATAATGAAACAGAACGAACCGTTTGAGACGGGAAAGTTGTTGCTTAGATCAGGACCTAAAGAGATGCCTCATACCGTCTATGAAACCTATGGCCTCTAACCATTCGTAATAGATCCAGTATGAAGAGGTCATTCCAGCCTCAGTGAAGGCAGTAATCTTCCCTAATAGATATGAAGTTAAAACAGAGACTAACCTGTTTCTCAGCCTCAGTGAGATTGCTCCACAAGTATCCGATCTTCTTAGTGATGGCCCTCTCTTGACCATAATACTGAGGTCTCAACCTTGCATAGTTCTCAGAAAAGAAGAAATTGTAGCCACTCTTGTTGGATTTGGGCCGAGCTGGGTCTCTCAGAGCCAAGCGTGATCTCTTCCTATTACGCCGAGAGGGGACCAATGCAGAATGAGTCGCAGCACTTTGAGACATGTGTAAGATTGGAGGAATATGGTAAAGAACGCCCTTTAGTTCTTGGGCCCCGAGTTTGACGGTAACAAGGTAACCATTGTCGAACTTCCCGTCGATAAAGCCCGTTACTGAAGAACCAGGATGCAGGTTTGACTCTTCTATGCACAAAAAAAGTCTGATTAGCCTTCAGTCCAATAAAACTGCAGTTTCTCTAGCTTAGACCAGATATTCTACTCCTAGCAACGGGTGCATTGGTTCAGCAGAGGCTCGATGGGCCCAATTGAATGCACAAATTTAATATGGAAAATCATCTAAATAGATAAGTTTGAATACATTTCAGAAAACCAAACCAGTTTGATGGACTCATTTGCAATTTTCTTATTCAGGACCAGTCCCAGTAAAAAGCCATGGGTAAAATATCGACTCCATAAAACTTTAGTACATTTTATCCTTACCATGACCCGATGAATTGTTTGTATAAGCACCCTCATCTTGCGAGGCAGATCCATTGACCAAACTCTCGATTCCACAATCTGTATTGTTAAAGCTGTAGTTACTCATCCAAAACTATAGGTAGAGTAGGCAGGACAGTAAAAAGGCAACAAAAACATTACAAAGTTCCATACCGGGCATTGAAATTGGAGGAACCCCCTTGCGGAAAAAATAGACCTGCTCAAAGTGATAGAGCATTGACATGTAATACTTCCTTAGGACAAATGAAGCGCTGGTAATTGTCGAGGGGAAGCTAAATCCAAAGATCACTTCCTTCCATCTCCGATCTCTAGTAACCTGTGAACAAATTCGGGATAAGGTATACATCATTTTGAATTGTAGAGGCATTTGTAGCAGCAATTCCTAAGGATGGTCCTGCAGAGGCACCCTTTAAAAGTTTTTACTACAGAAGCGAGAGAGTACACCTTTTCTATACCACCACGAGATGTGACTTCCACAAAAAGCCGGTGGAGGTCAAGAGCCTTGCCTCCTACAGTAGGAACCCTACAAGAATTTAATAAAAAGATTAAAAAAAAAACGGGAAATCATTAGCTGCATCATTATTCTTGCAGATAAGATATGAGATAAAACTGGCATCTTTGAAGAAATTGTAATTAGTAGTGAAACAACCAACACGACGTTAAGCTGATACTATTCAACATTTCTAACAGATTTTCTTGCAGGAATTGGTAGCTACTTCTTAAGGTGTTTGCTCAATCTTCAAAATCGGGCCAAACATGAAAGAATGGTTTCTGTGTGGGGAGAAGCATCATATGAAACTTTTCTTTGCTGCGATATATTTTAGCTAAAGTAATACATTGTTGAGTGTTCCTCGACAACATTGTGGCTTTTCAGTAGTCGGCACCATTGCGCTTAATAATGCGCCTTATTAAGCGAGACTAACTACGGCTGTTGGCATCAAAAGATTACCTCTACCGATGGAAACATCTTTACTAAGATGCATGCAAGGAAAATTTAGGAAAACTACTGTAGCTTAGCACATTGATTGATGAACTTCCATAGTTCTAATGAAACAACAATTCAAACAAGAAATGGAGCCAGAGCTGCCGCCCATCATCTCTGGTGTAAGCATTATCACAACTGGGAAGACAGCTTCCCCAATAAGAGGCAAGAACTCGCAACAAAGCAGCTAAAAGTTGGACCAGACACCTGTATTTATCACTGATTCAAGCAATCCTCTTCTTCTTCTCAATAATTGGTCATGCAAACATGCAGACACCGACCAAAGACCTCAGACCCACATAGGAATAACCGCCAAGAAGGCGCAGACATGGAAAAGGACCAAAACCCAGCAGCCCCAAAATCGACAGCAAGAACTCAAAGGGGGCAGCAATGGAAGAAACAGGCTCACTTGAACTTGGAGCCGTATGCGGAGTGGAAAGCGCTAAGCTTCTCCTCGAAAACCTCGGGGCTCTGGACGACATCCTTATAATCTGCCGTTGCAGGAGGGTAGGCCCTGGACGCTCCGGCGGGAGGGGCTGAGAACTGGCCATCTGGGCTCTCTGTGCCAAGTTGGTGTAAAACCATGGACATAATCTTCTTGCGTAGCCGGGTAGATAGGTAAAGGTCGGGCCTTTTGCTGTAATATAAGGTCGGGGATTAGCAGAGATTAAGAATGTGTCTGTGGGTCGTCGTAAAATTACGAAAAATCAATCAAAACTTTAGGAAGAGAATAAGATTTTTATTTTTTTTCATTGATAGGTAAGATAGATCGGATTTATGGGTATTTAGGGATTTACAGTCGATTGGATGTTTTAGGGTTGGCTTGGGGAGGGAAAGAAGGGGATGATTGAATGAATGAATGAATGGTGAGAGATTATGATTATCGATTAATTTATTTATTTATGTAGATTTTATTTGAAGGTAAAGATTATCTTTTGCTCCCGTCGGTAAGGTTTATTAATTAATTATTTAAATCAAGAAACATTGGGAGTGCTGCCTCCTAAGTTAAGGATCTCAAAACTGGGAGGACTTTATGATCGGGTCAAGTCGCCCGTCACGATAGGTTAATGTATTATGTAATTGTTGAGGAAAGCAAATTAAATGTTTTCATATTTTTCCATAAATTTAAGAGCAGTATATTATTATTTATGCTTTGAGAGAGGTTTTTGTGGTACCTCTTTATTTTTTATTATTAAGTGTCATATTTTCACACGACAAAAGAAACAGTTAATTTTCTAATAAGAATGCGAAAATAATAAGACAACCCCCCCCCCCCCCCCCCCGGGACAAAATTATTCTATTAGTACTCTATATCTAATTCATTTAATTATAAAAAACAATGCGATTTTAAGTTAATTTTTTCATGATGTTCATCAATATTAGTACTACTATCTTTTCTTTCTTTTTTTACACTTTTGGCGTGAACAAAATTTTAAAGTTTTCTAAGCCATCACACGAACATTTTATTTTTTAATAGGTTTGTAAGAATTTAAATATATCGTTTCGACAGTTTCTGTCAAAATAGAGATTTTACATTAGTAAATTTTGTAATATATTATTCATATTATTTACTATTTAGTACGCAGTGCTCATTAATATAATTGTTATTGTTTGCATAAAAAATTATATGATTTTATTTACTTTATATAGTAACACGCAAAATATTTTGCTATTTTATAGAATCATAAGATATTTGATATTAATTATATTATTATTAGATGTGAAATTTTCAGAACAAAAATATATTACCACCCATGGAGGGAGTCCTCCCCTTATTTAAATTGATATGCGTTAATGATATATATATATATATATCCCTAAATGTATATATACAACCTATTTTGAAATCGAAAACAACTTTTCATTAAAAATAAAATAAAAAAATAATCAATAAAATGTTGGTTGAGTTGTAAGCAGTTTCAACCCCTGCAAGGAGAATGACGCAAGTTCGAATCTCCAAAAGTGTACTGATAATATTTAATATTCGATCTCCCGAAATTGCGAAAGCAATATTTCTCATAATATTTTTACCAAAAATAAAAGAAAGCATGTTTGACGGTTAACCCAACAAGTAATAAAGTGATGAATAGAGTATCGTTTCGATAAGGACCTAATTATGCTGCGTTTGGTTTCAAAGTAGGATTTTAAAATCAGATTTTGATTTTGAAAATGAGTGTTATAAATGGGGTCCACCCTTTGACTTTATATGAGTTATTTTATTTTGTTGTTGAAAAAGAGTGGTATAAATGAGGCTCACTCTTTGACTTTATATGAGTTATTTTGTTTTGTTATTGGTAGAATTATGTTAGAGTTGTGATTTTAAAATCACACTCACAATCCAAACAAGCCTCTTAGCTTTACTATTGAAATTATAACAACCTAATCGAAGTCAAGTAAATCAAATATCGATTTTGTAAAATAAAAGACAAATTAAGAATAATCAATGATAAAATTGGTGAAAACGGCCTAGAACTACAATTTTCCCCAACACATAGCTAACTCGAGCTATTCCTTCTATCCTTAATTCGTTTAAAATTCTATCTACTAACCTAGGTTCTTAACTATTCTTAAAGTTCTTTCGAATCACTCAAGAAAATACTTACACTAACCGATCATCTATATTTCTATGATTATCGAATTAATGCAAGTTCATTAAGTATCAACCCTTCTGCTACCTAAGGTGAATTATTTTCATCCTACCCACAAATCAACTGTAAATCCAAATCTCCCCTAAAAACGATCTATCAAGCCTATCTTAGGCTAGTCTACTTCTAATCTATATCTAAAATTCCCTTTTCGAGTTCATCTAGACCATCGAAATCATACAATTAGTGATCAGACAATTGTAAATATTAAGTACGGAAATAGACTAAATAAACTAAAATAATAAACTCACTAGATCAAAAGAAAATAATCAAATTAACTACACGTGAGTTCAATCGCAATCCTAGCATATGAAATTAGCCCACAAAGAATAAAGAACACAAGCAAAAATTCAACATAGACATTGAAATTAAATAAAAATTCACATGAGTTTAAGATAAAATTGACACGTGAAATTAAAGAGAAATTAACAAGAGTTTTGAGATAAAATTGATACAATTGTGCAACAACCACCCAAAAACCAAGTAAATTCTCCCTTGAACGTGACTCAATCCCTTACTGCCGCCCACCTTCAATTGACGCCTATGCTCGGCTTTTATAGGGAATAAGGCAACTAAACGGGATAATCAAGCTATATCTATTTACATCTAATTTTCCTATTTAATTAAAATTCAAATTCCTAAACTAAGTTCAAGAGATATCTAATATAAAATATTCTCTTCCAAAATTTGATCTTCAAAATATTCCACCCTCCACATCCAATCCTCCACACGCTTCCGTAAAACTTTTAAAAATAACTTGGGCGCCAAGTTAAAACAAGTGCCACAGAGCTCGACCCATCTAAATAATCCTCATACTCTCTTAAATATGTCCATGAATTGATCTCAAACTCTCGAGTACTCCCAAGTACGCAAATATCTATAAAAAAAAAATTGGACTTGATTCAATAGCATGAAATTCATAGGAAATCTTGAATAATCAATTAGAAGAGAGAAAAATACTAAATAACCAAGAAAATAAAAATAAACTAAAAACAACTTAAAAACTAACAATAACTCAACTAATTCAAAGACCTATCACATCACCATCTTATAATTCTTATATGCTACCACATTACCATCTTATTTTATAATAGATTTTTAGACTATGAATATATAGTTCCAACAGTTTCTCGTCAAAATAGAAATTGGACTCTTGGTTATAATAGTTATTAATTGCTGCATAGTATTATTAACATTTGATTAGATAATTATATGATCATATTCACTTTTTTGTGCATAAATCATGGTATCTGGAAGCTCAAACGGTGTTGACTAATTCAGTTCGAGTTAGATCGGCTCACTAAGGGTTAAAACTCTCACAATCAAGAATTTTTTCCATTCCCAAAACTCGAACCCAAGGCCTTAATTAAAGGAAATAAGCATCAAGTCGCTTAAATCAATCCTTGTTACTATATTCACTTTACATAGTTATGTTTTAGACATTTGGTTTTTGAAATCTAAAATATTTTGCCCTTATTTCAATAAAGAACTAATTAAGCAACCTACGCAGGCGTCAAAATTACTTAAATATTGTTAACTTGAAAAGAAATTTCGAGAATTAGGATGAGAAGAATTGGTGAAGGAATGTGAATAAGAACTTTTGGGAATCGAAAACAATTAGTGGAGAAGAGTTCCACGAAGAAGAGAGTAAAAAATGATTTAATTGCGATCACTGAAAAATATGATGATTTAATTGCAAAGAGAGTAAATTTAATGCGATAGGTAGCTTACGTGACAATAGGGATGGCAACAGTGTGGATACAATATGAATTTTAAGAAAACCACATCAACACCACGGTCCAAAAGCGCACATCATATTTGCACCACATCTGCGACAGTATTCAAAATTGAGAACCACATCCGCCCCGCACGCAATTAAGTCAAATGAAAACTTATAAAAGTATAACAAAATATACTAAAGGTCTAGAATTTAACCATGAAATTTTATCAAAACAACCTAATAAATATAAAAGAAAGTTCATAGTTCACATAAATAAAGAAAAAGAAGAATTGACAAACTTGTGGAAGAAATTCACGAAATCTCCTTACATAAATAAATCTTCACGAAGCAGGTTGGGTTAGCAATGGACGTTTTTATTATACGTGCGAAGTGGACTTCGATTTTTATGTGCTAAGGCTAAACAGTATGTTTGTCTAAGGACTTCAGTGTAAAAATATGTTAAAGACTATGCTGTGTGGTTTTATTTGCGGTTTTTCTATGAACACGGTATCCGCACCGCACCGCTGTGGGTTTTAAATTTAAAGACCATATCCACACCATATCTATTTGGTGCGGTTATGCGGTTCAAAATTAGTGTAGATATTTGCGGATACGATTTTTTTGACGCACCATTGCCATTGGTACGTGACAGTTTCTCCTCGTACGAAAAAGCTTACGTGGCACTCCTCATTACACAAGTGGAAAACTCTCACGAGAGTAGCCCAATTTCATAATATATAGATATAGATAGATTAATTGGGTAAAAAGGTCCAATATTTGGTCATTCCAAATCTATTCCAACTTTTAAATTATTACAATATGAACGTATGGTTTGTAATCTTTGCTACTATAGAATTATACAAGCAAAAGGGCCCGTGCAATGCCGTGGATCTTAAAAAAAGATCTCAATCAATATTATTTCCATATGATAGACGTGAGAGAAATGATATTAGTAATATTGGAAACCATAAAATATTAATAAATTAACATCACTTTACTTATTTTAAAATTGATATAAGACTCTAAATTGGAAATTGTCTTAGTTTAATAACACATAGACGTGAAGAAAAAAATGAGAAACTTAATTAGATGACATGATAGGAAAGTATAAAATTGCAAAAGTTTATATGAATATTAAATACATAGATATATTTAATTTTATAAAAATTAAAATATTAATTTGTAGTTTGTAGATATAACAATACCATATTTATTTGTTTTACACATAGAATTGCCCCTATATTTATTAGCATACAATTCTACTTAATTCCTCTGCATTAAGTATATGATTATATATATATATATATATATTACTATTGTAGCTTGTGTTATAACAATATGTTTCATTTGATCCCGATACTTTTTTGACATACGATATATGCTAGAATTTACTCAAATATTATGAGGATTATTTTATTTAGTAATAAAAGCGAAATATGTATGAGGTGCATTATAGCTTTTGAAAATATGCGCCGTATCATAATAATACAATAAACTTATAAATATGAAATATTATAATTATTACAATTTTTTATCAAGTACAAATTTAATTGGAAACTCATCATTAAGAACCCCATTAATTTTAAGTGATATTCAAAATTTATTTAAAGCATCTTCCTACCACGACCAAACCAAGTGAGGATTGTCAATAGTCTGGAGTAACTTTGTATTTCATCGAAAATTAGTAGCGATTCAAAATAAAAATTTTACATGCAGGTAAATAAATTATTAAAATATATGATAAGCCTTAGACAAGATTTTATAAACTAATATAAAAATAAAAATAAAAAATAAAAATTTTATCAGCTTGAAATGTGTCCCATTCAAGTAAGGGTTTAGTTTTATTTATGGATCGAATATTCTGTCACCTACATATCTATTAAAAACTCCAGAACTATTGATATTTTTCAAAATATGATAAAATAATTTACCATTGCATTCAATAAAGAGAGTTATAGATCGATAACTATTGTTTAGTTGATTTTATCACAAGGTTTTTAGAGATTTTTTACCTTAAAAATGACCTCAAAAGAAGATCGGGGTTCCAGCTATAATCTGCTTAACTTTCAAAGATTCAAATCTATCTATACATATATGATAACAAAGTCTTGAACTAAAATCTCATATCGTCAGATGATCAAAAATATAAAACAAAACTCTCTCATGTTGCCACGTCATCATCACCTATACTAAGAAAATTATTATATTCTTTTATCGGGAAAATATTCTCATATAGATCATCATTTATATTCATAATATTTTCTTATTTACAATTAAGGAAAGTGAAAGTATAGTGGTATATACAATATATTGTTCTAATTAAGTACATGTCCTTTTGTTATGTCTTTATATATAGATATTATAGTAGAGTATATTAATAAAAGGGAAATGAATATTTTTTATTAATTATTAAGGAAATAATTTGCACATATATCTTATCTTGAAAATATTAGATTAAGAAAATTTTGACATATGCACGATATAATATTATTTACTAATTTGAGGTTAAGAATGAAATAATTCATATATGGTGTTTCATATTACGTTTTCTTAGTTCATAGTATAAAATTTTATTAAAATTGATATATAATTATAAATTTCATGATATGCTTCCTCTGCCTCCGAAGTTCTCTTTAGGTTATTTCTCTTTGTACTCTATTATTGTCAATCTTTTGTTTTCACGCAATTTTCGTTTTATTTTGATGAGTAATCGTATATTTACATAAAAAAAAGTTGAATAGTGTTTTTTTTAATCTAAATTCGTGTAGTTAGGTTATATTGTTTGAGGAACAATTTAGTATTCGAAGAGTTAATATCTAAGATAAGCTACATGACTCTTTTATCAGTATAAATTCTTTTTTTTTAATTGTAACTCTTTTATTGATTGTACTTTTGTTATGCGATTAATATATATATCGTGTTTTTTAATTTTAAATATAAGAAGATAATTTACTCAATATTAATGATAATTATTATCATCATCATCATCTTTGTTTAAGAACTATTTTCTCTACCTAATTCAAAAATATAATTTTTTAGATATATACTAGCAGTAGAATATTATTAAAAAAAATTCAATCCAACATGTTACGTGGTCATCATCTAATTTAAAAGATAAGGATCACGAAAAACAGATAAAAAAATGCCAAGAGTCTCGGTTCGACCAACATTTGAAATCAGTGGTGTTTGGTGTATTGCCATTTGAGATTGATAATTTATATTCATTGAGATAGATTCTCACTTTAAAATTATGGGTAATGTTTATTATCTTGTTCTGCATGGACTACTATTATTGTACATTTTTTAGAATTTTGCTGGTAATGTAGATAGTCATCCCATATCCTCTACTAGGAAAGTATATCGCCAGCTGTATGGGAAAGTGGATTACCATAGATATGAAGATTACTAGTAATCTGCTTTAGCTAAACATAGTAATTCAGTGAGCCTAGGAAATTTGGCTTGTTTGATTTTAAGATAAAAATTTAATTCTACCTAACTCAATTCTATTCTTCCACAAATTCAACATTACAATAATTACTATTTTGTCTTTTTCTTTCTTTTAATAATAATATCTCACTCATATTTTTTCTAACATTTTTATAATCAAATTTTTAATAATAAATTCTCTATCTACTTTACATCTATATATACATACATCTATATATTCTCACATATCAATATATTTTTCAACATTTGTAATAATTATCTTTTTGTCTTTTATTATTCCTCAAAATTGAGTTGAGTTGACTTAAAATTTCAACTCAAAAACCAAACACGCCATGAAAATCAGATTCCGAATAATCCATATGAATTAGCTCATACCAAACGCACTAATAAATTTTCCCGTATCGATTTTTTCTGCAATTAACCCGTTTAAAATATATACTCAGTGACAATTTTTTAAGAACAATAATTTCGATATGAATCATGGTATCCGAAAGTCCAATTAGGCCTGACTAATTCAATCGAGCTGGATCGGCTCATTAAGAGATAAAACTCTCCAAGCATAAATTTTCTCTATTCACAAAACTCGAACTTGAGATCTTACTTAAAAGGATCAAGTGCCAAATCATTTAAATCAATTAACGTTAACAATAACAATAATTTGAGTAGAATACCACTGTCGCTATCCACTTATTCATTAACAACCGTTTTTGCCCCAAATATATTTTTGCCACTAATTAGCCCCAAACGTTGGCATTCCGTCTACCATTTATACCCTTCCGTAACAGAAAAGTGACGGAAAAGGTAATGCCGTCCATGAATTTTTCGTTACGAAGGTTAATGAAAAGGTATAAATGGTAGACGAAATGCCAACGTTTGGGGCTAATTGGCGACAAAAATATGTCAGGGGCAAAAACGGTTGCTAATGAATAAGTGGATAGCGACAGTAGTAGTAGTCTACTCCAATAATTTCGTAAGAACGTAAAACTAATCGGGCTGGTAAGCTTCCACGTGGCAGGCCTTTGCACTCCCACATCAGCATCCGCGTTCTCTATTTTCTTCCCTCCCTTGCTTTGATGTCCCGACAAGTCAACAGTGCCATCTCTCTCAAGTCACTCACCACGAGAACTCCGTCGACGTCAGAACCCGAGACATCCGCGCCGGTGCCGGCTGTCGGAGCTTGAATTCCGGCGGAAGATGGCGACTATCATGAGGAGGATCATCGAGCTGGCCTCGAACCGCAGGGGATCGAGCTCGGACCCGGAGCGGGGGCGGCAGAGTCCGGCGGGGTCATCGCTGGGGGCGTTTGATGAGATACCGGAGGACGTATTGCTGCTGATACTGGGGCTGCTGGGGCCGAAGGACGCCGCGAAGATGAGCCGCGTGTGCAAGTCTTTGAGGTCACTCGTGTCCGACGACCGGCTGTGGGTTTTCTTCCTCCAGCATCAGGCAGAGCCTTGGGAGTCGATTTTCTTCGCAGAGACTAATCTGCGATGGGGTTATCCGATTCAGTACGTGCATGGATCGATAGAGCTTTGAATTATCTGAGTTTAGCTGCTGGGATGATTAGGCGATGAAGTTATCATCTTGAGTTTTGGCTGTTGAAGCGTTTTTCATTCTTCTTCTTGCTATTTATTGTTCGAATGTTATTTCCATGTCGTGCATGTCTACCTGGGTCTTGGAAATTAGTAAATCATGACGAATGAAACAGATAGAAATACGGGAAAGAAATGTTTTTTTAATTTTTTTCCATAATCATTTTATGAAAAATGGAAAATGTGGAGAAATTTTTCACTTTTTTTTTTGCTTGATTATGAGGAAAATGATCAGTTTCTCCGATTTCAGATGTCTTTTTACATACTCTTCAGCTAATATTTCATGGAACGACAATTTGATTACAGGGCATTCTTGAGCGGGATGCCTGAACTATCTTTCATGAACATCTACGGCAAGCGGGCTCAAGTCCCCAGTTCCATTATTATTGACGGTAATGTATTCCCAATTTGAACTGTAACCGCTATGTTGATGTTGATGATAATAAGTAATATTATACCTGTGGATGATTGTCGTGTGCACGTAAAGTATCAAATTTCTGTTTATGATGGTATGGTGCAACTACAAGTGATAGATATCTTGGCCAAGATCAATGATGTGATATGTCAGTATGCTTTCTTTCAGCCTGTTCATTTTGTTAACTGCTGGGAGTTACTATTTCGTGCTGTTGTGGTGCCCCCAATACCCTGTTTTATGTTCTTGACTAGGTGGTTCTGGATATTGCAAATTTGGCTGGAGCAAATCTGAATGTCCACCTGCACGATCAGCGACATTTCTGGTAAGGCTTTTGTTTTAACGGGCATATTAGTGATTTCAAACTTGATTTTACCATGTGGAAGATCATATTTGACATTATTCTCGAACTTTATATGTGCTAGTTCTAGAAGATGTACGTGTTCTGACCTATCTCCTCGGCAGGAATTTGGTAACATTGAGTCTCCAATGCATTCCAGGCTTCGTAATTTTTTTCTGACTATTTACAGCAGGTATTTGCTTGACCTTTTTTCATTTACTTTCACAGCTATAGTTCTGACCCAGGTGTAAACTCATCTGCAAAAAATGAAAAGAGAAAAATGAACCGCATGGTTGGCACCTCTTCTGGATTGAACTTGAATTGTGGCTTTGTATTTATTTATATTTTTTAAAAGATCGAATGTGATTCATGGCAGCCCTCACATGACATAGCTTGTCACTATGTATTTTACTGTGATTTATTTATTCTTGATTCGTTCCATATTGTTGGTATCTGTGGTTTACTGGCAGGATGCAGGTTAAACCATCTTCACATCCGATTCTGGTGTCCTTTCCTCTCTGTCATTATGATGGTAGGACACCAGTCTATAACATTTTCCAATTCCGCAGTTGACACCATTTCGGTATTTCTAAAATTGCCTAATATGATGTCTGACATAGATCCATAGGCAGGGATGGATCTAGAAATTTAATCCAAGGGGGGTGAAATCAAAAAGAGTGCAAAGGTAAAATAAAATTGTATAGTCAAGGGGGGCAGAGTATGACAATTTCGTGTAATATATATAGCAAACTCATTAAGCTATATAAGAAATCTGTAATTTTTCCCAAGTCCAGGGGGCGACTGGCCCCAGGCGCCTCCCTTAGATCTGTCCTTGTCCATAGGCATAAAAGCCTCGGAGGGCTATAGTTTTATGTCATTGTTTTAGACATCCTGTCCTGGAATTACTGACATTAAATAGGACTTGTCTTCAAGTATGATTCAGGAAATTCTTTCCAGCGGGACTAATTACACTTTTGCTTAATTTTCTTCTTCTTACTGTATGTAGATACAGAATCTGCTAAGGCATCAAGAAGACAGCTTAAAGAAGCTATCTACTCAACCCTGTTTGAGTTCAATGTTCCTGCTGTCTGTGCTGTTAATCAGGTTTTTATTTATACTCTTCTGTTCGTGGAATAAAGTACCTACTAACGAAGACCCATATATAGAAGCGAAGGATAATTTGAGTGATCTTCTCGATCAGAACCATTTTCAACACATAGCAGTTCAAAGAAATTCTTTCTACCATCTGATGGCCACTAAAAAAATGTAAAAGAGCTGGAAATCTACTTATGTAAGTCAGAAAATGGTCTTGTTCTTCGCATTGGCTCCTTAAATGTCTTTTTCGTAGAATAACTTGGTGCAAATATGGACTATTTAGGCTTGTTCCAGATATTCTTATATTGCACCTGTTCTAGAAATCTTCAACTGTTGAGGTCATCTGTTGATAGGAAACTGGTTTCTGCAAATCAGGAACAAGTTTCCTGTGCATCAGCAATGCGTCTATTCTATCTTGTAGGCCTTAATGTTGGATATTTTCCTTGGGAAGCAACATCATGTTAGAATCAGTCAATTGTACACGATTCTAACTTCTGTATCGGTTACATTAAACTGCAGGCAACTTTGGCATTGTTTGCAGCAAGACGAACTTCAGGAATTGCTGTTAATATCGGTTTCCAAGTGACTTCTGTTGTCCCCAGTAAGTTGATGATTTCAAATCTGATTGTGGTCTTTGCCGCTACACCACCTCAGGCAGATGTTATCTTCTTCTTTTTTTTTAATCAAATGGGCAACTAAGGTTGGTATTTCTTACATGGGTATACTCTTAGATAGTGTGAAGATGATTTGACTGACAATATTCCTTGCTTTTCAGTTCTAAATGGAAAAGTAATGCGCAAGGTGGGTGTCGAAGTTATAGGATTAGGAGCTTCGAAGCTTACGGGTTTTCTGAGCGAGCTCATGCAGCAGAACAACATCAAATTTGAATCTCTATGTACAGTGCGCACATTGAAGGAGGTATATACAGCTTTCATCCTTAATTATTATTGTTTGCATTCTTCCATGTCTTTCGTGTTTCTTGTTCGCCACTTTCTTGGGGGGTGTATAATCTTCAATCAAGGTAAATTGGACACTCGATGAATCCAGTCACATGGTGTTCCTAGTTTAAGTATTTTCTAAATTGGTTTTCTGAAACTAATATTTGCAGTTTATTTATGATCTTAACCATCATCTAATAAGAGTTGCCTGTTGTTCTCTTCTTATTTCAAATGAACGAGACAGAAGCTATGTTATGTTGCACTTGACTATGATGCTGAGCTACGTAAGATCACGCAAGCATCATGGGAAGTTTCTGGAGAAGGCTCGTTTATTCTTTCAAAAGAACGCTTTCAGATAGGAGAAGTCTTATTTCAGCCTCGTATTGCTGGAGTGTAAGCTTATCCCTTGGGCAAATCAGAATGCAGTATAGCAAAATTCTTCTACTAATCTAATTCAAGTAGATACCAACGGAGAAAATTAATTGAAATTGAAACTTATATTGCATCTCTAGCCATTTGTGTCTGTTCTATGACCGTTGGAAAGTACCTAGCTAGGGAAAAAGTAACATCAACGTACGTTCCAGTCAGTCTGGTGGTGGGTCCTACTGATGGTTCATTTTGTGATCCTTGCCACAGGCGCACTATGGGTCTGCACCAAGCCGTGGCTCTGTGCATGGACCATTGTCATGCCTCGGAGCTAACTACTGATGATTCTTGGTACAAGACTATAGTATTGTGTGGGGGATCAGCGTGTCTACCGGGTTTAGCAGGTAAACCTCCATAGTTTATATCGTCTCAATTGTATGGCATTTTTTGTCAAAGGCTTGGCTAATCATGGTTCAATATCTTTCTTGATCTTCTTTGAACACTTTTGACACATCTAATGATCGTTTACTTTTTACTCTGCATTCGGCTCTTTCAGAAAGGTTAGAGAAGGAACTGCATGGACTTCTTCCCCCTTCCATATCCAAGGGAATTAGAGTTATTCCTCCCCCGTATGGTGTGGATACTGCATGGTTTGGGGCAAAACAGATCAGCAACGTAAGCTTCCTCATTAATTTGTATACGAAATGTCTCCTCCAAATTTACATTTCACAAAGCTGAGATTTCCCCCTATTGTTGATTTGTTCTTGCACTTTGTTCCCCTTTTCCCAAATTTGCCCTGGAACAGTTGAGCACCTTCCCTGAGCGATGGTGTCTGACAAAGAAGCAGTTCCGAAGGAAGTCGAAGTTCAACCGTATGTGGTAGGTAAATAGACCGTACGCATTTATTGAAGAGCTCGTATATTCTCTGAGGGATAATAGTTGTAAAAGTGGTTGCAAGTGTCTTATTTATTTTCTGTTGCTTTCACATCATCGTGACGGGTATTCTTTTTGTAATATGCTCCGTCTCTCGCTGATAATCATGGAACATGAAACCCAATAATCATATGAAGTATCTTAATAATTTGAATATGTAATATTTGAATAATATATATGTATTTATCAGAATAAATACCTCAGAGAGATTATTAATCTTTTTTTGGAGATCCAAGTTCATGTACTCTGTTGTATGTTAGTTCTTCGGTTATTCTTTCTAGTGCCAGTTTGGCAGTTCTGACCCGGTTTCCAATCATGTCGTATTGCGTTACAGTTTCTTAAGACTAGCTGCTTAAACTCTTGATTATTCGACTACTTGTGAATACTTCAATTGAAGGCCTCCGAGAATCAGGAGATTTTCTCTGGCTCCTGGAGAAGTTATCATGTTTCACTTTCAAAACAGAAAGTTTTCTGATGTGTGTGACGCCTCTCCGGGAACATTACGGTTTTGATCTGTTTTCCCCTTTTCCGATTTTCCAGTTTAACAGATACCGAGATATTGTGGAGCTAAATAAGTTACCTATCACGCTAAACGAACCCGGGAATCGAAATAACAAGTTGAGGAGGCATAGGCAGCCGATCAATTATTGGATCCCTCTAGGCTGACAAAGTGAGAAATGCAACTATGGCTGCAAGGAGTGCCAAGGGAATGCATGTGATCTGAGAGCTGCTGCTTTCCTTTTTTTTAGTTTTGGGCGCCGATGACGTCCACTCGATCTCGATCATATATGAGGCAATCCACATGGATTATTGGAATTCTAATTTTAAATTTCCTGGATTCATTAGATTATCATGTTTGGCTAAAGCAAATTACCAGTAATCTACGTATTCAATTCACTTTCTCACTCAACTAGTAATAATATGCTTTCTGATCGGGAAATACGACTATCCACATTACCAACAAATTCCCAGGAATGTATAACATTACTGGATCATACTAAATATGATAATGAACATGACCGGGTAATTTTAAAGGTGTTATCTTTTTGGAAATCAATCTCAAATAATAATTCACCAAACGCCACCACTTCTCTCCCGCCACTTCACTCCCACGTCAGCATCCGCCTTCTTCATTTTCTTCCCTTTCTGGTTCTGATGTCCCGACAAGTCAACAGTGCCATCTGTCTCATGTCACTCTCAGTCCCGACAACGAGAAATCCGTTGACGTCAGAACCCGAGACATCCGCGGCCCGCGCCGGCTGTCGGAGCTTGAGTTCCGGCGGACGATGGCGACTATCCTGAAGAGGATCGTCGAGCTGGCCTCGAACCATCCGGAATCGAGCTCGGACCCGGCGAGGAGGCGGCAGAGTCCGGTGGGACCGGAGGATATGTTGCTGCATATACTGAGGCTGCTGGGGCCGAAGGACGCCGCGAAGATGAGCCTCGTGTGCAAGTCTTTGAGGTCGCTCGTGTCCGATGACAGGCTGTGGGTTTTCTTCCTCCAGCATCAGGCGGAGCCCTGGGAATCGATTTTCTTCGCGGAGACTAATCTGCGATGGGGATATCCGATTCAGTACGTGCGTGGATCGATAGAGCTTTGAATTGTCAGAATTCAGCTGCTGAGATGATTAGGCGATGAAGGTATCATCTTGCGTTTGGCCATTAAAGCTTTCTTCATTCTTCTTCTTGCTGTTTATTGTTCAAATTTTTTGGTTTCAAACATCTGCGATTTGAGGTGGTTTTGTCCATTTACATGTGCTACATGTCTACTTGGGTCTTGGAAATTAGTAATTCATGACGGATGAATCAGATAGAAATCCGGGAAAGGATTTTTTTTTTTTAAGAATCAATTCCTGGAAAATGAAAAATGTGGAGAAATTTTTCACCTTTTTTTTTTTTCAACTTCATTATGAGGAGAATGATCAGTTTCTCTGTTTTCAGATGTCTTTTATATACTCTTGAGCTAATATGTTTCACTGAACGACAATTTGATTACAGGGCATTCTCTAGAGGGATGCCTGAGGTATCTTTCATGAGCATCTACAGCAAGAGGGCTCAAGTCCCTGGTTCCATTATTATTGACGGTAATGTACTCCCAGTTTGCACTGTAACCACTATGTCAAATGATGATGATACGTCATATTGTACCTGCGGATGATATTGACGTATGCACGTGAAGTGTCAAATTTCTGTTTATGATGGTATAGTGCAACTACAAGTGATAGATATCTTGGCCTAGAAAAATGATGTGATATGTCAGTATGCTTTCTTCTTGTAGTTCGGTCTGTTCATTTTATAAACCGTCAGAGTTGCTATTTCGTGTTCTTGACTAGGTGGTTCTGGATATTGCAAAATTGGCTGGAGCAAATATGAATGTCCATCTGTGCGATCAGCGACCTTTCTGGTGAGGCTTTTGTTTTAACTGGCATATTAGTGGTTTCAAACTTGATTTTACCATGTGGAAGATCATATTTGACATTATTCTCGAACTTTATATGTGCTAGTTCTTGAAGATGTACGTGTTCTGACCTATCTGCTCGGCAGGAATTTGGCAACATCGAGTCTCCAATGCATTCCAGGCTTCGTCATTTTTTTCTGACTATTTACAGCAGGTATTTGTTTGACCTTTTTTCATTTACTTTCACAGCTATAGTTCTGACCCAGGTGTAAACTCATCTGCAAAAAATTAAAAGAGAAAAATGAACCACATGGTTGGCACCTCTTCTGGATTGAACTTGAATTGTAGCTTCTTTTTTTTTTTTTTGCTTTCTTTCTTTCTTTCTCTCTTTAAAGATCGAATGTGATTCATGGCAGCCCTCACATGACATAGCTTGTCACTATGTATTTTACTGTGATTTATTTATTCTTGATTCTTTCCATATTGTTGGTATCTGTGGTTTACTGGCAGGATACAGATTAAACCATCTTCATATCCGACTCTGGTGTTGTCATTATGATGGTAGGACACCAGTCTATAACATTTTCCAATGCCATTGTTGACACCGTTTCGGTATTTCTAAAATTGCCTAATATGATGTTTGACATAGATCCATAGGCATGGATGGATCTAGAAATTTAATCCAAGCAGGGTGAAATAAAAAAGAGTGCAAAGGTAAAATAAAATTGTAAAGTCAAGGGGGGCGGAGTATGACAATTTCATGAAATAAAAAAATAAAAAATAAAAAAAAAATATATAGAGCAAACTCATTAAGGTATATAAGAAATCTGTAATTTTTCTCGAGTCCAAGGGGGGTGACTGGCCCCAGGCGCCTCCCTTAGATCTGTCCTTGTCCATAGGCATAAAAGCCTCGGAAGGCTATAGTTTTATGTCATTGTTTCAGATATCCTCTCCTGGAATTACTGATATAAAATAGGACTTTTTCTTCAAGTATGATTCAGGAAATTCTCTCCAGTGGGACTAATTACACTTTTGCTTAAATTTCTTCTTCTTACTGTATGTAGATACAGAATCTGCTAAGGCATCAAGAAGAAAGCTTAAAGAAGCTATCTACCCAACCCTGTTTGAGTTGAGTGTTCCTGCTGTCTGTGCTGTTGATCAGGTTTTTATTTATACCCTTCTGTTTGTGGAATAACGCATCTACTAATGAAGATCCATATAGAGAAGCAAAGGATAATTTGAGCGATCTTCCCGGTCGGAACTATTTTCAACACATAGCAGTTCAAAGAAACTGTTTCTACCATCTGATGGCCACTAAAAAAATGTAAAAGAGCTGGAAATCTACTTATGTAAGTCAGAAAATGGTCTTGTTTTTCGCATTGGCTCCTTAAATGTCTTTTTCGTAAGAATAACTTGGTGAAACTATGGACTATTATAGGCTTGTTCTTGATCTTCTTATATTGCACCTGTTCTAGGAATCTTCAACTGTTAAGGTCATCTGTTGATAGGAAACTGGTTTCTGCTAATCAGGAACAAGTTTCCTGAGCATCAGCAATGCGCCTATTCTATCTTGTAGGCCTTAATGTTGGATATTTTCCTTGGGAAGCAACATCATGTCAGAATTAGTCAATTTTACATGATTCTAACTTCTGTATCGGTTACATTAAACTGCAGGCAACTTTGGCATTGTTTGCAGCAAGATGAACTTCAGGAATTGTTGTTAATATCGGTTTCCAAGTGACTTCTGTTGTCCCGAGTAAGTTGATGATTTCAAATCTCATTGTGGACTTTCCCGCTACACCACCACAGGCAGACGTTATCTTCTTTCTTTCTCTCTCTCTCTCCCCTCTCTTTTTTAATCAAATGTGCAACTAAGGTTGGTATTTCTTACATGGGTATACTCTTGGATAGTGTGAAGATGATTTGATTTAGAATATTCCTTGCTTTTCAGTTCTAAATGGAAAAGTAATGCACAAGGTGGGGGTCGAAGTTATAGGATTGGGAGCTTTGAAGCTTACAGGTTTTCTGAGGGAGCTGATGTAGCAGAACAACATCTTGAATCTCTATATATGGTGCGCACATTGAAGGAGGTATATACAGCTTTCATCCTTAATTATTATTGTTTGCATTCTTCCATGTCTTTTGTGTTTCTTGTTCGCCACTTTCTTGGGGGGTGTATAATCTTCAAGGTAAATTGGACACTCGATGAATCCAGTCACATGGTGTTCCTAGTTTAAGTATTTTCTAAATTGGTTTCCTGAAACTAATTTTTGCAGTTTATTTATGATCTTAACCATCATCTAATAAGAGTTGCTTGTTGTTCTCTTCTTATTCCAAATGAACGAGACAGAAGCTATGTTATGTTGCACTTGACTATGATGCTGAGCTACGTAAGATCACGCAAGCATCATGGGAAGTTGCTGGAGAAGGCTCGTTTATTCTTTCAAAAGAACGCTTTCAGACAGGAGAAGTCTTATTTCAGCCTCGTATTGCTGGAGTGTAAGCTTATCCCTTGTACAAATCAGATTGCAGTATAGCAAGTAGCTGCTCATTGATACCTTCTATAGCCAAAATCTTCTACTAATCTAATTCAAGTAGATACCAATGGAGAAAATTAATTGAAATTGAAACTTATATTGCATCTCTAGCCATACGTGTCTGTTCTATGACCGTTGGAAAGTACCTAGCTAGGGAAAAAGTAACATCAACTTACGTTCCAGTCAGTCTGGTGGTGGGTCCTACTGATGGTTCATTTTGTGATCCTTGCCACAGGCGCACTATGGGTCTGCACCAAGCCGTGGCTCTGTGCATGGACCATTGTCATGCCTCGGAGCTAACGACTGATGATTATCGGTACAAGACCGTAGTATTGTGTGGGGGATCAGCTTGTCTACCTGGTTTAGCAGGTAAACCTCCACATTTTATATCGTCTCGACTATAAGGTGAATGGCATTTTCTGTCAAAGGCTTGGCTGATCATGGTTCACTATCTCTTTCTTGGTCTTCTTCCAACACTTTGAGACATCTAAGTATGGGCAGAATGATCGTTTACATTTTACTCTGCATTCAACCCTTTCAGAAAGGTTAGAGAAGGAACTGCACGGACTTCTTCCCCCTTCCATATCCAATGGAATTAGAGTTATTCCTCCTCCGTACGGTGTGGATACTGCGTGGTTCGGGGCAAAACAGAACAGCAATGTAAGCTTCCTCACATATCCGTGTATGATATGTCTCCTTCAATTTTTGCATTTCACGGCCGAGTTTTGATTTGTTCTTCCAATTTTTTCCCCTTTCCCATTTGCCTGAAAACAGTTGAGCACCTTCCCTGAGCGATGGTGTCTGACAAAGAAGCAGTTCCGACAGATGTCGTGGTTCAACTTTTTTGTGGTAAATAGATGGACCATTCTCATTTACTGAAGAGGTCGTATATTCTCAGTGAGACGAGTTATATGAGTGGTATAGCAATAGTGATAATTGTCGGGTCGCAAGTATGTCTTAATTTATTTTCTGTTGCTTTCACATCAGCTGGACAAGTATTCTTTTTGTAGTATTGCTCTCTGGTCCTCTCTGATAATTATGGAACATGAAACTCAATAATCATATGTAATAATATTATAATATGAATATGTAATATTTGAATAATATGTATGTATTTATCATAATAAATACCTCATGGAGACTGATATTCATCCACTTTTGGAGATCCAAGTTCATCTACTCAGTTTTATGTGAAGTTCTCTCTTTTTTTTTTTTTTTATCTTTTTTCCCCCCCTTCTCGTGTTCAGCAGTTCCATACTCGTTTTCTAATCATTTCATTTTGCATTACAGTTCTTAAGACTAGCTGCTTAAACTCTTGATGATTCGACCGCGCTCGTAGTATTATGCTACTCTCAACTTCTTCAATTGGAGGCCTCCGAAAATCAAGAGATCGTCTGGAGAAGTTTTCCATTTTTCACTTCCATAACGGATTTTGTTTCCTGATACTTTGGCTTTGGCGCCTCTCCAGGAGCATTACGATTTTCGATATGTTTTCCCTTTTTCCAAAGTGGAGCAAATTACATTACCTATCACACTAAACACAACGAACCCCGGGAAACGATGTAACAAGTTGAGTCATGGGCACCCGATCATATATCAGATCCCTCTAGGCTAACAAAACGAGAAAGCCAGCTATGGTTGCAAGCAGTCCAAATGGAATGCAAGTGACCTGAAAGCTGCTGCTGTCATTCTCCGAAGTTGTGGGCGCCGATGCCGTACACTCAAGGCCTCGCCTGCTTTCCCTGCACTCGTTGGCGAAGAGGCCCGGAGGGTACTTCCCGTAAAGATTGATGTAGCCGAACAAGGTTGAGGCGCAGTCCGTGTTCAGGTCGTTCAGGTACTCGGAGTAAGGGCAGGCAAGCTCCTTGAACGCTGCGCAGCAGATATCTGCGGGGTAGTGGGGGCCATTGCATCTGCTCGTGATGATCGTGTAGTTGAGAAACTCGAAGTTCACTGGGCAACCTGAGAATCGGATTTAAAAGGAAACTATCAGGACGCTGTTGCTTCTCCCTGTCAAAGTATCAGACCAATAGTTCCACATTGTCTAGTGAAAAACATGGGAAACCTCAAGCTGCAGATGAGCTTAGGACAATCGAGAAGACCTGGGAAAAAGTCCGATATTATTTGTTTTCGACTATGTTGAGAAATCACAGAAGATAGAATCAGAGATTCAGCCCTCGATGTTTCTGTCCCGATGTTCCAGGAAACCTCAATCGTTTTGAGATCGAGAATAAAGAATGAAACCCATTTCCCGGCCAATTAGTGTTTAAATGAGATTGAAACAATAGATTACTGCGAATGAGATACATTGACACTCATTTTGAAGGAGAAAATCTCATTTGAGCAAAGCTGATCGCACGACATGCTTCTGCGACAGACAAGGCTTATCTCCGGCTAGATGCTTTCATGCCGAGATCAAGAATGGAATGGAACATAAAATGACGAATTGTAAAGACATTAGTCGCAAGTTTCTTTCATCAATAGAATAAAGAACTATCAGAAATTGCTAAATATGCAGTAAAGGAGAACAGGAGAAGAGAGGAATTCACTCTTCTTAGCCTGAAGAAGATGCCTGCCATTGGAATAAGAAACCTTGGACTCAGTTCCCCCATCAGACACTGAGAGAGAGATCCCCATCAGGAGAACCAACAGGACACTGAAAATCTTCGGGAAACCAATAAACCGACACAACAGCTCCATATCGTCCTGGAGACTCGTTCGGAATCTTCCCTTGAATTGAGCTGAGCTCACAAAACAGTTTTCTTCAGCTTTCTTCACGTAGGAAGACTCAAAGGATCCTGAGGAAGCGTCAAAGCCGGACGAAGACTCAGTCACTCAAAAAGATTATTCATTCAAGAAAATTATGGAGTACAGCAGATCATTATGGTTAAATACAAATTCCCCATGACTTTTCCTCGTATGGCTCGTCTCTTCCTTCCTTGCTGCTGGGGGCAACGGCAGAATCAGAAGGGCTTTTTTGGCTTGTAGATGCCGACCCTCCACCTACATCCCCATTAACTGCCCTGGCACGAGAAAACCTTACCAACTAATGGTCTGTCTGTATCGGGGCAAGGTCTTGATAAATGATCGTGAACCAGGATAATTGATAATTGAATCAGGATATGTTTCCTGGGTAAGACAAATGCTGGAGTCCATGGAAAAGATTAGTGGAAAGGCTGTTCTAAGTTCCAATACTACACTTTTGTCCAGAACTCGACAAAGTTGTCGTGTCTTTAACATATGGTAGCTCGTTCAGGAGAACCATTCGTTGTATTCCGTAAATAGCTGTTGTCATTGACTTACGTCTCCATGATCACATGCATTGTTGTTACCTTTTCCATGAACCCAACAACGATGACAGGATGTCATTAAGAGGGCACAAAGTTGGCAATGATACCAGACACTCTCCTGCTGAAGGTCAATAGTACAGTGACATTATTAGGCTTTCTTCAAACGCAAGTAATTTGTCACAGTTGCGATTTCAAAGCATGTGTTGGGAGCCTCTGTCGATCTAGGAGCCTGGGTCAATCGAGGGATCGCTTTCAACATACTAATACGAACTAGTATGGTAATTAACGTTTCAACTTGCCGTCATAAGTTGAGGCAGAGGATGAAACCGATTATCCCCAAAAAGTTGTAATATCCTTTTTCTTTTCTTTTCTTTTTCTTTTTTCAAAATTGAAATGGCAAAAAAAAAAAAAAGAGGGAAAATATTAGTGAATTTACAAATGCTCGTCAGATATACAATTTCATTCCATGGAGTAAAAACCCACAGAACTACTAGTGGTGGCTGCGGTGTAAAAAGATACTCTTCATTTCACATCTTGTTTCTTTCTCCCTTTTCTTCCTGATTACACTCTCTCGGAGTCTTTCTCGCCATAATTTCCATTCACAAGAAGAACCTCGTACAAAAGGTTGTGGAAAACATTAGCCGGCCAAAAGGGTAAGCAAAAGTCCACCACGAGCCCGTGTTGTGCTGCATGCTCGGAGTGGTCAGGCAAAAACTTCCATCATCCGATCAAATCCCGACAGCACAACTTGAGGATCTTATCAAATCCGCTGTTGAACAACTCTCTAAGCTCTCAAGCATAGCCACTTTCTCTGCTAAACCGAGAAATGCATCAGCTATAGTTTATCAAGAGAGGATGCCAAAGTGAATAATTGATGACCTTTGCATGTTCCCATATTTATATGTCACTATATTGAGAGACGTTCCAACTAAATATGTTACAGCCTCTCTCTAAGCTAATTTATAGGAACTTCATGTGATGTTTAATAGAATGGGAAGAACTCGCGAGGCCTACTTACCTGACATTTTGCTTGGCTCCAGTTCTCTATGTGCTCAGCAATCTCAAGTTGCTTCATTACTGCACCCTGAAGTACCTGTAGCCATAACATGACAATAATAATATATTAAAGAAAAACGCAGAGAACAAAGTCACAGTCACGAGTCCAAATTCATGGTCAATGATTGACTCAGAACTTACTCTCTTCGTTTTCTCCAGGTCATGCTCCACTGACTTAATCCTGTCTAGAGAATCCAATAGCATCTTCTCCTTCTCCACAGGGATCCCTGCAGGCTTGTTACTGAGCTCATCTAATATTCTCTCGAGCCTCTGAAGTCGCTCTACGCATGGACGAACCCGGTCCTCACTGACCGCTTCAACAGCTGCTGGATGGTCGCTGATGACTGTGTTGGTCTCCACCACATTAGATGGATGAATGTTGCTCTGTTTTCTCAAGAACGGGGAGTACACACACCGGAAGAATGAAACTAGCCTGACCACAAGAGCCAAGAATGTTTTTGCCGAACGCTGCAAACTCCTCATTTCGATCTTTCCCTTTATCGTGTTAAGCCAGTAATTACCAGAAGTCCCTGCAGAGAGAAGTAGTTAAGAATTAATTCCTTCAAAGATCAGATATACTTTTAAAAACATGACATGTCATTTTTCCCCTGAAAAAAATCATATAACCCATAAGAAGGAAAAGAAATAACATGAAACAGAAACCAAGATCACCTTCTAAACTAGCTTCACCATTGCAAGATGAATTTTCTCGGCCCCTGAACTTGAGCAAGAGATCTTCAGGACCCCCTACTTGGTCACTGTTAGAGGCTTCACATGAACTAAATGTGCTGTGGCAACTGTAATAGGCATCTGAGTCCGACAATCTTACCTGCATCAGTCAAAACCTTTTATCTTTAAATAAAGAGCTCATCATCCAAACATAAAAAATGTCCCAGCTAAAAACTCACTTCTTCGCAAACCGGAGAGAGACGTGGGAAACTGGAGCTTCTTTGTCCAGTTGGGGAATTACAATCATCAATGTCGGACCCTGATTCAGCAGCACATGGATCGCTAGCCCTTACCTGCAAAAAGAAATTTATATAATTACCAGATCAAAATGTAATTATTATATTTGTTCTGTTGTTTGCATCAGTGAACGAGCACAGGAGCTGCACACTCACCTTAAGCGGCCGTATCTGAATATAGGAGTCAACCTTCTCTTGATCATCAGATATTCTCGTGACTTGTCTCACAAATGTCGCCTCCCCATTGTGTACAAGCTGTAAAATTATGCATTAAGACTGACTCTTACACTCCCATACTTGACCAACAAAAGAAGATATGTTAACCAACATAAGAAGACATAGTTACCTTCATTATATCAGGATCATTCCAAGGACCTTTGCTAGATTTGAGACATCCCCCTTCAGCAGAACAAGTACAGGAGCCGCCCAAGAAGTCCGGCAATTGGCTAAGAGTAATAACAGGTGAAAGTTACAGACAAATACAGACAGTAAAATATTATCCTTACGGGAGAAATCATATTCTTGATTTTGCTTCAAATGAGATTACATCAACAATTTATGCCAAAAGCCTTATAAGAAAAGAAAACAAATAAATGCCAAAACAACATGAACCTTGGATCTATAGCTTCCAGAAGTCGAGGCAGCGCTCTGGGTTCCAAAACCTGAGAGTTCGAGAGTTTGCAGATCAGTGGAAGGTCGGAAGAATCGAAAGCATTTATTAAGTCTCAAATGTGATGTCTTTTACATGTATCTTGGCAATCGTCTTTCCATCTAGAAACTTCTGAGCAGCAGGCCAGAGCATCTTCTTGAAGCCCGGACCAGCGTTAACAACATACATCCGATTAAGTGTCTGGAGGAGAATTTAAGTTGAAGCTGTTAGAGATCACATGATACAGAGGGAGTTAACATCTCAAAAAGTCAAATACCTCAGGGTAGTAGCTGTTGTCTATTTTTGACATGGCAGCCACCAGACTCGCAGCAGTCCTAGTGAAATTCTTCATGCTCTGTAGAAATGATTTTCGACAAATTATCGTATGCAGAAATATGTAAAATGTTACCAAGATAAAATCACTTTCACAAAATGCTTCAGACAGAGACATACCAAGCCTTGCACATCCAGTATTGTTGTTGTCGAACAGATCTGTCTCTTAGCTGCGATTGAACAAGCTGGGAATTTCTCCTGAAGGGCCCTCTCAAATTCTTGTACATGGTACCTCAGGTATCGGTCGATAGTAGTAATTCGCATGAGCTTAGTAGGATGAGCCTTCCCAAGCCTCTCAATATATATTGGCCTGCCTTCTTTGTCAACGCCATGGTAGCCTTGGGGATAATATTGCAACACTTCTTCTAATTCCTCGAATTCAAAATCCTGATTTTCATTTGTTTGACAGTGGGTTATCAATCATTATGAAAAGATAGGAAACATAAGACAATGCAGTAATATTATAATGAAAAAAACGCAGTCAGCATACGTCCTATAACATTGTTCAACAAAATCTGCATGATAAAGCTCAAGCATCTTTGCAAAGCTTAATGTGATCTATTTAGTTTAATGGTTTTATGAAGTAACACAATTTCTTAGAGGGCAAATGCTTATAATCACAGAAAACCATCGTATCCTAACCAAAAACACACACAGCAGTCACTGTTTTTCATTACCTCCAAAATGGTGTCCGTTCCATATTCTTTTCTCCATGCAAGCATCTCCTCCCACATCTGGATGGTTTTATCAATGTTGAAATCCCTCGCTTTCAAAAATCTAAAACAAACAGAAACCGAGTAAGGTTTGATAGAATCTATTCATGAAGCTCAGAAGAAGGCAAACAGCTAAATAAACGCATCGAAGTTTCATCTCATCAGGTGATGAGACGATCAACTTACCTCAGAAGAGTGTGGTAATCATCATGCCTAGGTGGCAGCAAATCCCGATCAAGTAGTCTTTGACGGAGTTCAAGGACTGCGCCTTCCTCTTTAGCATCTCGTATATCCTCTATGGAAACTGAAGGGACTCTGTAATCTATTTTCCTTTTTCCTCTTTTCTTAAGAGAATGAGTGAATTTGTTCGAAGCATGCAAAGCCTTCTTCTTTAGACTTCCAATTTTAGATCTCCGCCTGTCATCTTCGAAGTTATCAAAATCCAATCTTCTTTCTCTAATCTCATCATAAGGCCCCACTCCTTCTAATCCTTCTGCACAGAAAATTAACCCGAAAAATTTGGAATCACAATCCACACTAGCAGCAATGACCACTTCAAGGGAAAATTAAACTGACTATGCCTTGTGATAAAAATGAGAAATTTTACCTGACATTTCAGTGAAATTTTGAAAAGGAAGCAACTTGGCCCTACTCTTCAGAGAAAGAAAACAAGCCCATCAGAGACCAGCCCACGTACACGCTGCTGCATACTGTCAAAGTACAGAGGCCATTAGTACAACTCCAGGCTAGGCAGAATCCTAGACAACGTATTAACTCATTCGACAGAAAGGAAAATAATTGATTACTCACTAATCCAAAACAAAACAAGAACAGTCCATTAATCAATCACTCTCACAAGAACAACTAAAACCGAGACGGCTTGACCTTTTTGGATGTGATTACTCGAAAGGACGACGAGAGGATCAATGAAAGAAAAGAGAGAACTTTTAGGTAGTTAGAACAGAGCTCGATCCAACAGAGCGAAGGAGAACAACACAGGGATCATATTGAACAGCTCCAAGCTTCTTCATATTCCTCTGCTTGCTTAATTCTGCAGCTTCGGCCATCTCCAATCCACTCAAACTGAAAAGTCCAGATCTTAACAGGCGAAACAGGAGGTAAAGGAATCCCCTTTACTTGCCAATAGATGGGTTTCTACTTTCCTTATCTGTTCATTCACTTCAAAAGCTCATGACAGCCATTCGAATTCACCAGAGATCAACAAATTCTTAGAAACGGAGACCGGAAAACAGCTGAAAAAACTGGGAAAAGCCATTGAAGAAGAAACGAGAAAGCGGAGCAGAGCAATAAATCCCAGGCCAGAAAACCGTTAGCACCGCCACTCCTCTCTCTCATTAACGCCGGCATTTAAAGCTCATAAAGCTGAGTCCTTCCTTCGCATTGAATCCCAGCAATGCCCGACGAGACCGTACGGATCTCACCCCATTTCCGTTACGCCGAACAGCACGAAAACCCAAAAAAAACAAAAGGAGAAAAACACACACAAAGCCAAAAAGCCACGCGCAGAAGGGCAGCAGCGGGACGAATCAAAATCCATCCACCCGTCACGGTTCGAGCTAGCAGAGCAAAGACGCACCTCGCGCTTGAAACACCCGGCGGGGAGCGGCCGAGCTCCGGCGATCCACGTCGTTGCCGCTGTTTTCCGGGGGAGGGGAGGGGAATGCTTGAAGCGGAAGGGGACGTGTAACAATGGCGGAAGAGGATGAAGAAAGATCTGATTTTGGTTGTTGTTTCTTGTTGTTTATTCGCTCTCTCTCTCTCTCTCTCTCTTCTGTGGGAGATTTGTTCTCTTTTTACGTTTTCAGTCTGAGAAGGAAATGGAAAATCGGAGAAATGGGAAATGGTGAAGGTTCGAGCGCCTCCTTGCTTTGCTTGAGCTTATTTGTCACTGCTGTCCCCTCAGCTGTGCCTACGTGTCACCTTTCCTCTTTCTAAATTTTCTTTATTATTTCCAAAAATTAAAATAAATTAATTATAGTTTTTAATTATATAAAATAAAATTAATGGTCTTGAAAAAAAGAAATCTAGAAATAGTTTTGACTGATGACGGAATCTATCTCTGGTTACTTTCTTTAATTACTGCAGTACGGAATTCTTATTATATTTACAGTGATTATTACATTTAATTTAATTCAACAATTGGCGTCCATATCGGTAAAATTTAGGATAAATACAAGTTTTTTTGAAAAAAAATAAAATTAACCAAGTTAAATTAAACAATTGGCATATATCTTGTCAATGGGTTTTAGCTACCTTTCGTAATCATCGCTCACAAGTTATCAATAGCTGTTAATTGATGACTCCCGGATAAACTCGATTGTTACACTTGTACATTGTTATGGTCCAACAAATGAGACTGAGCTGTACACGCATTGTTATCGTAGACAAAGCGGTCCGTATGAAGATTATTCGGAAGACAATTCAATGTGCTCGAGATATTTTCAGTAAGTGTCGAATTTTTACATTATAAATAAAATCATTCAATTGAAAGCTCAATTTACTATTAAAGCCGTAATCTCGTTATTATATCTAGATAATTTTTGTTGCGCTTATATATAGATTTTAATGATTCGCGTAGGACCTGTGGGAAGAGCCAGACCGGTTGCTCGCACCGACGGTCCATGCTACCCCCGGCCGTGGGGGGCCATATGAGTCCACGTGTCAGATCCTCTGGATGCAATTAAATGCGCGGGGGGGTTTTATATCTTTAATAATCCTACGACCAATCGGTTGGAGTTTTGTCGTTAGTCAGTTAATTTTGTTGCGGAGCCTTAATTAAAAACCTCACTCAGCTGTTCTGTTGGGACTTACTATTATCATTTTCCTCTTTTTTTTTTTAAATTTCTGGGGAAATTCACCAATTTTATCCCCCAATTATTAGTCAATAATTTCCGAATCATATCTCCTCTTTTGTTTGGCACTGCCGGAGAAAAAAGAGAATCCATTCTCTCAAACAAATTATTAAAAAACAAGTTATTCTTTCTCATTGAAATTAATATTAATTATCATTATTATTCTAAAATTATTTTATTTGGTGCGAATCTTACCACTGTAAGTTTAACATATATAGACTCTTACAGTAAGTTTGACATACTGTAAATGCGACATCTCACGTCGAGATAAATACTAGAGTTCAGGAAGGCTTCGAGAAGACCTCAATCTTTGAGCTTTTTCACAGCGTGGTTCAGTTGTTCCCTTATTACATCGCGGCGAAGCTTGACGAAATTCTCATTTTCAAAATTATGGTAGCAGGTGGGTCACTGATCCTAGATTCAAACATTCACAATGTTATGAGCCTGGAAATAAGGGTCACTAAATAAAGCTCATGAAAGGCAAGGTCCAAAACTGATATATAGGGGTCCAAAGCCTAATAATAGGAACATGTATGAAGTGTTCATTCGAATTCGAATTTGAACCCCTTTCCATGTAACCGACAATGGTTACTAAACGCTTATAAATATCGGAGGTACGCAACTTTGATGAAATTCATTCACTCTAACTAAATAATTATACTCATTTAAGTATCGGAGAAGGAAATCGAGATTCCTTTGTTATATTTCCTTTTTTGCAGGTTATTCGGGCGTAGAGTTCGAGGAGATATCTTCAACAAGGATCTGATGCCCATTCCTTAAAGACGATATCGAGCACCCCAGTTTTCCAATCAACATCACAATGTATCATTGAAGGAATTCTCTAAGATATGAGATGGTGAGTTGTGGAGGAACATATGCACACGTGCTCGATCAAGAGGGAACAAACCATTTTTTCAGCTATGTATAGTGTGTGTGTATGCATTTTATATTGTATGGTCTCATTCGCTAGGGGAAAGGGTTCATTGCCAAATATATCTTCACATGCATATTTGATATATTATGTGACATAAAAGAGACCATGCATGAATAATTGAAGTTATCATTGCTTGTGTCCCTCACAGAATGCTATGAAAGGAAACTGCCACATTGCATCATTGCAATGCAAAACTCCTTTGGTCAACACTACAAAAGTAAAAAGAGCAAATATCTTCCTAAACATTCATACTTCTGGACATTCTGATCAAGTGTTACCCACTCACAGTAGATGATTAACATTTATTGAATATTTTCTCAAATAAAAGCCCAAGACATCAATTTGAGATCGAATTACACAATTAAAGAAATATGTATACACAGTACGATACATATTTTTATTAATTATATGTTCTGTATAATGTCAGATTACTCGCTTATGCTTAATTTTTAGAAACATGTGTATATTTAATTGTAATGCCTGATGATAATGTGATGAAATACATAGAAATATAATATTGAGGGAAATGAGAATAAATAGAATGGAAAATAGCCTGAAAAATCAAATATTTTCATGAAATTTATCGATATACCAATTTTTTAAATATTGACCTGAAAAATCACAACGTTTACCTTCGTTTCCTTGATCTACTAATCCGTTAATTGACCGTCAAAATTGTTGACGTTGCCGTTAACGACATTGATGTTGCAAACGGTTTGCCTACGTGGATAGTATGTCACAAACTTTTTAACCTGAAATATCACATAGTTTACTTTGTTCCCTCATCTATTAAAATATCAATAACTTTTCTTTCATCTACCAAAATATCAATAACTTTGAAAAATCACATAGTTTGCTTATATTCCATCATCTACCAAAATATGGCTTCTTTCAAAAATCACATTTACCAAAATATGATTTCTTCGAATGATTATAAGTTTGAATTAGGAACATATACATATATATGTTGATTTGAATGTTAAAAGAACTTTTAACAAAAAAGAAGTGCTAAAACAGTTACAAGTTTGTCATTTGCAAATCAAAAGAATATCCATATATGTTATCACATTAAGTAATATAGGAATTTAGACATATTATACTTCAAAGACAATAACCATGCCAAAATAACCATTCCAATAGAACTTGTGCACACCAACATCTATAAAATTTTGGCATGGTTATTTAGTTTGGTTGAACTTGTTGGACAAAAGAATCGATTACTTTATCATGGTTCAACTTATTTTGGCATGGTTAATGTAGATATAGATTTTTGGGACCGATTGTTATTAAATTTTGATGATGCAGATATGATAAAAATACTGAAAATAGAAATTCATCGTATCTGCATTATCAAAATTTAATACCTAAACTACAAACATAAAAATTGAAAATTCCTAAAATTCTAAAAAAAATTATGTGCGATAAAAAATAGTTGAAGAACTTACTCAAAAAATCTAACTGTGGATATACCTAAAATTAAACTACGTACATGTGAGAAAATAATAATCACTTCAAATATATATATTTATATGCTTTAAATATAAAACTAAATTCATTTTCCTAAAAAAATTAAAAAATATGAGAAAATAACGGCGGGTTCACAAATCCATATATATATTTTTAAAATTAAAATTTAAAATTTTAAAAATAAAGAAAACTCAAAAAATCGATAAAATAATGAACGGTTCTACAAATCTATAAATATATATTTCTAAACTTTTAAAATTTTCTTATTAAAAAAAGCTCAAAAGATCGAGAAAATTTCATTCATAAACGAAGTGTTCTGGGACCATCTAGTACAACCCACTTTTATCCTGCTTTCATTTATACACATATAGGAATGTAGATATATTATACTACAAACACAATAACCATAATAAAATAACTTTTCCAACAGAACTTCTGTCCAAAAATTTGAACCATGCTAAAATTTTATAGATGCTAGTGTGCATAAGTTTTGTTGGAATGATTATTTTTGCATCGTTATTGTCTTTGCAGTATAATATGTCTAAATTCATATATTATTTAATATAATAACAGCTATTGATATTCTTTTAACGCGCAAATGACAAACTTGTAACTGTTTTTTCTGCTAAAATCTCTTTTAACATTCAAATCAACATACATATATATAAGTCACTATTTCAAACTTAAAATCATTCAAGGAAGTCATATTTTGGTATATGTGATTTTTGAAAGAAGCCGTAGTTTGGTAGATGAGGATTGATATTTTGGTAGATGAAGAAAAATTTATTGATATTTTGGTAGATTGGGGAAAAAAAAACAAACTATGTGATTTTTCACATCAACGCCCTTAATGGCCACTTTAGCAATTTTGACAGCCAACTAACGAATTAGTAGATCAGGGAAGCGGAGGTAAATGTTGTGATTTTTTATATCAAAATTTTAAAAATTGATAGATCGAAAAATTTCATAAAAATAATTTATTTTTAGGGTATTTTTCCTAAATAGAAGCACCTAAAACCCTAAAAGGGACAAACAATGGAGTAATGGGTTACACAAGCCCTAGCACGTCTCTGCAAGCAAATATTTAAAGCAAAGAGGAGAAAAGATGGCCATAGATAGTGCATGGTTCTGTTCATTTCCGATACCTCTAAGCAAAGGCATTTATTAGTTTCACCCGAATAATGGGGAAACAAAGAAGCGATAAAATCATTTAATGAGATACTTTAATTTTGGCTTCAGCCTTCAAGAGAGTTCTGTGTACCTGCTATGGGCTCCTTTAATAGATTCCCTCATGACTTCCACATTTGCATATCCCATGAATCAACACCCTTTAAAGTGACCGTCAATTTTGACCTCGTAATAGATTAATGTTAGAAGCTCCAATTTACTTAGTTTTGATGTCAAAATTAAATTACATTTTGTTTTTATTATAAATAAAACTCATGAATTTAACATAAGAAAATAAAAAATTAAATAAAGAGATACAAGTGTTGATTTATATTGACAAAAATCGAATCTAAAACCTCTTGATTCCTAAACGATAGCTTGTATCATTGTACTATACCACTTTTCTTAAAATTACATTTTTTTAATTTAGATAATTTCCAAGGATAAGATAATAGTCACACAACAGGTTTTGTTTTCTCTTTATAATCAAGGAGAAACATATTTTGGTAGTATATATAAGTAAATTCAATAATGAAAATTCTAAATTACGATGAACATGAAAAACTGGTGAGATATGTACTGGAATCGGGGATCATACACAGGTACAATTCATTCGTGACAACATTTTCCTGTATTTGAATCAAAGATGATTCCATGTATAAATACATGACGACTTCATGCCCCGATGGCTCCAAAAAACTAAAATATGTCTTCATTAATTTTTTTCCCTCATCTAACCATAGAAACTAACTATATATATATATATATAAATTATTTCAACTTTACTTTTCTTGATTGTAGATAGAAAATAAAAAAGTCACTAGATAGATAATAAAAAAGGGCATACATGTAAGGCCAATAGCTAAAAGTCAATAGATAGTACATATATAAGCTAGAGTCTCTGCTCCAATCCACTCCCCTAGGAATAGAGAGAATGGCAGCAAAAAAGGTCTGATGATAGCCCCCTATCGCGACGTTACGATCATATATAGAATGTAGCATTACTTTACATTAATTCTTAGACGTCCCCGTCATATTATGGATATATCGGGATTGCCGAAGAAGGAAAATCAATCGCGTACTCATTACGCGCTGCACAGTAATATTGGCCAATGGCCACATATCAAGCATATAATTGCCGCATGTATGCATGGTACAAGAGGTTTAGATGGTAAAAGAGTCTACTCATCTGACGGATTAGTTTGGAGCGAAAAGGGTATAAGGATTTCCCCCTATCGTGACGTTACGATCATATACAGCAGCATTACTTTACATTCCCAAACGTCCCCGTCATATCATGGATATATCGAGATAGCCGAAGAATCGAAATCAATCGCTTACTCATTACGCACTGCACGGTAATTGGCCCCACATCAAGCATATAATTTGTGCATGTATGCATGGTTCGAGATAATTAATCAATTCGGTCGGTTAGCAGGCATCGATGTCAAGGCCATTTAGCAGACATTCAATGGAAAGGTTCGGATGGTGGAAAAGTTCACTCATCTCGCCGATTATTTCGGATGATGTCGACAAGTGACTCCGGTGAAAAAGCTGGGATTACATAAATGATATGCCATACTGTAGCGTCGGTAGATAGGTCGCTGTCGGGAGGGATGGAGAGACAAAGGGACCATATGTGTGTATATATTTATACATGTTGATATATATAAGCTACACTACACATATTATATATATATATATATAGATGGATGGTTTGAAATATGCACACACAGTAGATGACAGTTAGTTGTCACTTTCACTCCCTCTCTGTGCCCTTTTGTATCTTTCTTCCTCCCTCCACTCCATCTCTGCATGTGACATGTGTTCATTTAAATTCGCGTCGGTTTGATCTTATTATTTACTGCTCTTCTACCCCCATATAAGGCAAGCCATGCATATGTACGTGTACAGCGAGAACATTAATTAGGTTTTGGCGAATTACGTCCGATCTTGACATCTCATGATCATTTTATATACACCTACACGTACGAATGTCGACTGGGTTTGAGTCAATGCGATGAACTCCCGAGCTCGAACACGCAACACATACCGAATAATGTCAATGTTTGTTGAGCTAGCTAGAAACCCTAGTAGAAAGATACCATCAATCATTTAATGCATATGCGAAATGGCCTTCCCAATGTGGAAAGAAGAAGGTTTATACCTAGTAAATTAAGCTTGCTCGAGAGAGAGAGAGTGCAAAAATCAAGAGATATAGCGTAGTTGACAATCTGCACCGTGTTCCACGAGAACAGAATTTAGTTGCATGCATGCAATACATTTGAGAGTACGAAACATATTGGAAACATCCTCGAATACGAATCACGCTTCAGTTAATAAGTGGAGAAAGACACCCGGTCTCGCCGTAAAAAGGGTGGAAAAAAAAAAAGAAAAAGAAGGGAGAAGCGTGAGAGAGACAGAGGGGGAGAGATATGAGATAGATAACGGGGGCGTGCATGCCATATGCAGAGATTTTCTTGCAGAGAGAGAGAGAGAGAGAGAGAGAGAGAGATGGTGAGGGGGGAAACATTCCCTACGACCAAGAAAGCGACAATAATCTTCTGTCCTCGAGACGAGAGAGAGAGAGAGATCTTCTTGCTTTGCCCTCTGCCTTCATAGATTCTTCATCTTCTCTCTCTCTCTGCTCTGATCTGTAAAAAGTGTGTTACGTTCTTTGCTGTTAATTACCGGTCAGGAAATTACGTGATTTTCTTTGAACCATTGTTCTGATTCTGAAATGCTTTTGTGTGGTCTGTTCGACGGGGCACGCCAATTTCCACTCTGGACTATACATATACTCGGTAGATACGGCACATTATTCGTGGAAATCACTTCGTCATCGCATCTCTTTTTAGAAGATTCGAGTTCAAGACCTTAGGATGGTTGTTATATATTGAGAGGCGGCACCTCGCACGCTCGCACCAGCTTTCTATCCCTTAAATTACACAGCTAGTTTTAGGCAATCCATCTGGAATCGTCTTACTCGATTATTGTGTTTCTAATATTGCGTTTGATTTCATAATAAAATTTTAAAATCAGATTTTGATTTTGAAAAAAAAAGGTATAAATTGAACCCACCCTTTGACTTTGTATGAGTTTTTTTTTTGTTGTGGAAAAAAGTAGTATAAATGGGGCTCACTCTTTGATTTTGTATGAGTTATTTTGTTTTGTTGTTGGTAGAATTAAGTTAAAGTTATAATTTTAAAATGTGATTGGCAAACCAAACATGCCATAAATATCGTGTTTAATTTCTTGTTTTCTTGAGCTTCAGTCCCTTTTTCGCCGATAAAAAATAACAGAAAGGAAATTAAAGGAGCTCATATATATAATTCACCCCCGAAAAAAAAATCAGTTATATATATGTGTGTATGCTAAATTGTCCTACTTGTTGTCCGGATGATTTCTTGCTTCTGCTTGTTTTATGGTTGTGGATAGACTGCTGAGATTGATCGGCTCGTATAGAACACTCGCATGGTTCAAACCAGAAAAATTTAACTTGAAATGCATGCATGTATGGTACATATATATATTATGAAAAAACTTCAAGTAATTATTCACTTACAACTCAAGTAAATTATGTAGAAAGTAAGTAAATTAATGCAATATTATAATTCATACATGTCGAGCACCTGATTTCTCATATTGGACATTTCCTTATTAGTATGATATCTGAAAATTCAATGAGCTACAACTAATTCAGTTCGAGTTGAGTTGGCCCATTAAAAATTAAAGTTTTTCCTATTGTGAATCTTTTTTATTCACAAGACTCGAACATGAAATCTTACTTAAGAAAAGTAAGTATCGAATAACTTGAATTATCAATCAAGATCTTATGTATAAACAAAATTGACCTTTTCGAGACGTGCACATATATGTTGCCAAAGCCCTGCAAAAAACAAAGCTTTTCTTTCACTAGAAGTATCTAAAGGAAAAAAAAAGACTAAATATTATGTATTTGTATATGTATATGGCACACTTTCATAAGAGAGATTCTGCTGAGGATCTGTTTAAAGATAAAAGAAAAGGGAAAGATTTAACTTCATATATACATAGCCATGCCCGTGATTCTATACTCTGACAAATGGCTTTTCGGGTTTTACGAAACCAAAAGCATTATAAAACACACAACACACACATATATATATATACACCAGTCGTGAAATTTGTGTATTGCACGGGATAATTTCATCAATTTGAAAATAAAATTAGATTAAAAAGGAAAATTGTTTCGAGAATTAAAAGTGAAACAAAAAAAATAAATCAAATAAACAACTTTCACGTTTAATGGTAGAAGAACTTACTAAGATTTTTTGTATAGGGATAGCAATACTTTTCGAAAGATGAAACTCACATTGCTAATCTTGAAAAAAAATGAAAAACGTAAAAAATTAGAGAAAAATAAAAATGAAAAATTTCGATTAAAATGATAGAAAAATCAAAGCATAAATCTAATCAGCTCACTTACATGTAAAGAGAGATATAGTTTCGAGAGCTCGCGTTTAGTTGTAAACGTATTCTTTGAGACTGAATAGGTCATATTTATGTATGTGATAATTCATATTTATAACTATCGAACAAAATATATATAAAATATAATCTGATTTGTTTTCTCTTTTTTGATGAATAAATCTGATTTGCTTTTTGAAAAGAAAATATAATTTATATATATTTATAAATATTATCTAATCTATTTTTAAAAATAGATATCTGTAAAAATTTATAATTCATATATATCTTTTCTTACTATATATACTACAGGTTATCCACATAACCATATATTAATATATTTTATATTATGTATGAATATACACTAATATATATACTTATTTTGATGTTAATATTTATTTATGAAATATTAATTTTATTTTAAAATTTGTGATTATTAAATAATATCTATACATATAATATAATCTTATTATTTATTTCAAACACATTATGTTATATAGATCATAAAAATTAAAGAAATCAAGAAATTGGATTTTATGATGATATATCTTATAAAAAATACTTTTTATTAAAAAAATTCGGAAAATGAAAAATTCAAAAAATCTAGAAAATTTCATAAATGTCTAAAATATTATCTAATCTATTTTTAAAAACTAGATATCTAACAATATAATTCATATATAATTTTTCTTACTATATATACTAAAATTTATCTAACAATATATTAATATATCTATCTTATGTATGAATATATAATAATATATATTTATTTTGATGTTAATATTTATGCCATTAAATATTAATTTTTATTTAAAAAATTCAACATTATTTAAAAATATATAGATTATAAAAATTAATGAAATCAAGAAATCCTATTTTCAAATGAGATATCTTTTAAAAAATATTTTTATTAAAAATAATTCCAAAAATTTAAAATTTTTAAAAACCTAGAAAGTTCCATTTAGAAAATTCCTATTGCATTCAAGGAATATCACCATATTATCCAAAAGATTTTATGGTATTTTTAGTTTTATTAAATAAAATATTATTTCAGAAGATTTGTTGCTAATTTTACAATTATATGTAATTTAAAATTTTAAAAAACTTAAAAAATCAAGAAAATTTCATTTAAAAACGGAACGTTCTAAGGCCATCTGGGATGAATGATAACTTTTATATTAAAAAATTCAAGATTGTTGAATAATATATAAATTATAAATTAAAGAAATCAAGAAATCAGATTTCATGATGATATATCCTTTAAAAATATTTTTATTAAAAATAAATGAAAAAATTTAAAAACCTAGAAAGTCCATTTTGTAATTTCATAATGCCTTCAATTGGAAATCACCGTTGTATCGAAAAGATTTTACGGTATTTTATGGTTTTGTTAAATGAAATATTATTTCAGAAGATTTTGTTGTCAATTATATAATCAAAGGTAATTTAAAATTTTAAAAACTAAAAAAACCGAGAAAATTACAAAAAAAAAAAACGGAACATTCTGAGGCCATCTAATCATATCCACCTCGTATCTTGCTTATATATATATATATATATATTTGTACACATAAATTTGTAGGAGTAATAATCCCTATGAGAAAATTCCAAATTTCAATTAAGAAAAAGTGGCTCGAGGAAAAAAGAGGCTTTTCTTTTCTTTTCTTTTCTTTTTCCCCTGAATTAGAGATACGATTGTGGATCTTCCCCCAGTTACCGCAAAAATCTTAACATACCGGTGGTGTCAAGAAAGATTGTGAGAATCATGTGATGGTGTCCCTGATCCAACTTAAATATTTTATGTGTTTAATTCTTCATATTAATTTGTAACATTTTGTGTGGATCTAAGTACATATATTTCGCTTTTCTTCAAGAATGTACTAGTGAATACAATCGGTGCAATGCACGAAAATCATTCTATAAAATATAAGTTGGAATTTTTGTGTTAGAGATAACCTGTTATAAAAATTAATTTAATCAAACTATTAATATTTAGCAATGAAGTTACGTACACATATATATTCAATTGCATGAGTTATATTATATATAGAAAATATTAGAATTTTTTTTACCAACACGGTTTAGCTCGAGCGATTCGGTGCTTATTCTATTTAAATAAGACCTCGTGTTCGAGTCTTGTGAATGGTGAAAATCATGCTATGAGAGTTTTATTCCCTTAGTGAGCTGATCCGATTCGAACTAAATTGGTTGCAACCCTTTGAATTTTCGGATATTAGAGTACTCACATAAAAACAAAATTCTAGTTGTACTCTTAAAAAAAAAATTCCTCGCCATTGTTTTCGTTTGCAGTGAAACGGACGATTAAAAATAGTTAATTTGTTTGTATGTTTTCAGTAACAATAATCCGACGACATAGGCATTCTTCAATTTATTATCAAGACGATCGAATATTTAATTGGATTCCACTCTTCTAGTCAAACCTGACTTTATTCTTCTTTATTTAATTGCATTATGCTTACTCCTTGCATGTGATTTTCTCATGCATGTTGCTATTATTAAATTACATGCGATAAACAATATATAATTATCGGAGACATTAAAAGTTTCAGGCAAAAATTATATGATTTATTCTCACACAAATCCAGGGAATTGTTGTACCATCATGGTCAAAATTATTTTGATTTTCCTTCTCCATATGAATGTGTCTGTATATATATACATATAACAACATTAGAGTATGCATATCAGAAGTCTTCCAATTTGGTACTTTAATTATAGAAAATCATTGCATGCATGTTATGAATACAAACAAAATTGTTAAATTAGTTATTATACCAATATATTAGCTCATCAAAATTAAAGGATTCTCTCTTCTTTCTAGAAATTCTTTTTTTTTTCCAAAAAATCCATATCTTATGAATGAAATGAACACATAATATTTTTCTTTTTCTTCCGTAAAGAATTTTTTCGGTAAACTTTTTCTTAGAAATCATATGCTGATTTTTCTTTTCAACTACACAAAGGATATGTACGTACCTAATACAATGAAATAGAAATTTGTGAAAGCAAACAAAGGGAGGATCAAACCTAGACATTTTGTTTCTGAGATAAAATGTGTCAATACACTATATTCTATTTCTTGATTTTTCTTTTATTTAAGCTCAAAAACTACTTATAATTTTAGTAAAAAACCTTTTTAGTAAATCAATATCCACATTTCGGCTTCATGATTCCTTCACCAAATCTCAGTAATATTCTGCCAGAAAAGAAATTGTTTTGTAGATTATATATATATATATATATTTGATAAGAATGTAATATTCTTATAGAAAAGAAATAATATTCTTCATTATTTTTCAATATATATATATATATATATATATGAGTGTGTGTGGTCACTGAATGGTCAAAGCAAAGCATACCATGAGGAAAAGAAGAGGCGCAGAAAGTACCAAAAGTGCAATGCACGCGCCGACATCGATCGCCATTAGGAACCTCCACAATATATACAACTAAGATAAGATGCCTCAGTCAAATCTGATCATCAGAAAAAGGTCAATGCATTAATGAGACAACTTTTCTTTAAAACAGATTATTTATTTCACATTTCTTTTTGATAATCCAAAATATACATAGGGAATTTAATTCTAAAATAAATTCCCGTGATGCTTATGCTCTGCGTGAGAGCCGTTCAATGGGAAAATATAGGTGGATCTGACGTGCATCACACGACTGTCACGCGGAGTTACTCGACGCGGAGTCATATATTTATATGTTCTAACTTTTTTTTTATAAGTAAAGCAATGGTAAAATTAATTAATTAATTACTTTTATATCATATATGTATGTAGGTATCATGTATGTATTGGGCTCCACTTTCTTCCACTATTCCAGATTCGTTTTGGAGGAAGAATTTCGAGCTCACTATTCAACCCACTGAAGTTTCATATGCCCTTGGTCCGAAGGAATTTGCACTTTGTGGATTGGATTGGACCAACCATGCATTTGCTTTTTAAAAAAAATTTGCTAGAACGTCAATTTTTAATTTCTTAATATTTGCATAATTTATAAGGTTTTCTAGGTCACTCATATAATATACCTCAATAGTGATTCCACTCAATTAAGAATAAGATGATCACTCTTAAGATACGTACGGTACAAATTCCTTTGTTTTATCGACGAGAATATGTACGGAGTAGCCCACATGCCTAAAAGTCTTTAACGGGTTCTTCTTTTATGTTGCAAACCAGCCAAACTCGCCCCGAGCGATGAAGTGCCGGGAAAGACCCTTCGTGTTTGAAAGAATTGCGGCTGTACATGGGATCACGAATTTATTTTACTGTTTAGAACACAACGGCGGTGGTCCACTAGACAACTAATCAAAGATCGAACGGGACACAGGACTTTCTCGTCCGGAGGGAGGAAGGGGAATCTAGTCTTGCAGATTTTGTACAAACAACTGTCGTTGACAGCATCTATTCATTAGATTGTCTTCATCCCCATGCTTGTCCTCAAGCTCGAATCAACGAAGCCTAAAGAAAAAAAAAATTTTAAATTAAAATAATCGAATGGGTCCAAACTTCTTTTTTTTTTTTAAATTAGTGTAAATGGCCAAAAACTATAAAAGTGACATCTCATGAAGTTACCCTTCTGCCTCCTCTCTCCTCTCTCTTTCTATATGGCTCGACGTGCATGCAACTTGACCTTACTATATTATATCATGGTATAGTATATGTACACCCTTATGTGTCCTGAATAGTAAATAATGCCTCTAATTTGTCCGTCTCTCTCGGCTTCTCTTAACCGGGATAACGGGTCTCGGAACTGGTGTATGAATGCATGTTATTTCAGTACGAAAAATCCATGTTGTTTAGATATGACACCATTGTATGTGGATTGATTCCCACTTGATCAGAGAAACGATTCTACCGAATAATTGAGTGATCGAGTCATTCCGACATGTTATGCATATGTTATGGGGACATGGGGGGACACGAGGGAAGATGGATGGGTTCAATCAAGCAAAAGGGCAATCTGCCATTTGGGGAACATTGTAAGGGGTCGGTGTGTGGGTGTAGGATTGAAGATGATATCTTGCTGCATTATTAAGCTCCATTTCTCCTTCCCATTTTTATAATCATCATTACTTTTTTTTTTTTAGTTTTTGGCTCCTCAAAATGTAGGCTGATAGAATAATCAGGAGAGTATGGCTGAATAATAAATTAAGTTTTTAGTGTGTGGATTTGAACATGCAATATAAAAGAGTGTGAAATTCATTAGAATGACTTAAGGTTATATCGATACTCGAACAAAATTAATTTTCATCTTAATTTTTTTTTACCATATTTTAATCATTTAACTTAAGATAACCGTAATCTCACTAAAAGAAAGTCACATATAATCATCGCAACTAACCAACGCTTTCTTATTACAATATACTTTGGGTTATGGCATATGGCACTCCAAAAATATCTGGATCGTCAAACTATCAAAGTCCCGGATTCTTGACTATTCATCCTTTTTAGTTGAAGCCCAACATAATCCAAGGTGAGCCCGACTAGTCTAGAAACATCAAATGATTTGTGTCTAGAGATCTCAGTTGATGGTAAGCGTCTCAATATATATTTTAACCTTTTCTGGTGAACTATTGATATCAGTACATAAAGAACGACATATATTCTTAATTTGTTTTGTTTTTAGATTACACTCAATCTACTCTAGGTGCTCGAGATAACCATACTCTACTCCTATTAATTAACCCTAATTTCCTTTTCAAAAGAGAATTTATCTTTAATCTTTTCTGTTAGGTCGATGATCATTAAGCCCCTACATTATTATTATATCATATCATATACTACGCTATAGCATACGCTCTATAGTCTATAGGGTCTCATCCCAATGAAGTCTTGTGACAAGTAAGTGGTAATTAAAGGCATAATTGTGATTAATCAATTAATTAAAATTAAGGGAGAGGCAGACAGCAAACAGACAAAACGAGGCAGAAGCAATCATTCAACTGTGATTCTCGAAACGTTCTCTGTCGCGCCGCGGACCGAGAGACAGGCCCGTGGGCACGGGACCAGAGGATCTTAGCCCTCGGTCTGTGTTACTTTATGGACTTATTGCCTCAACGGGCCAAAATCTCCACCAGGGCCCAGCCCAAATTAAAAGCCCCAGGTATCTCTGAATGGTGGGCCCAAGCCCAATCTCCATAATCATGGCAAGTTTGATTAAGGGGGACAGCGGACACATAATACTAATAGTACACTACGCCATCTATATAGTGGGGGAGAGGGATTCATGAGGATTGGACGGACTTACATATAAAATATAACCGATGAATAATGAGAAACTTGAACCAAAGGAAGTCAAGAGAAATGATGAGCATGCCCTCCACTAAGTTAGTATCGGGACCACGACCGGTTGTAAAAATATCCGGATAATATGTACAGTGTTCTTAATTGATTTTCGAGATAAAAATTGTACGTATTGACATTTCCTTTTGTCCGATAAGTCTTTCACGCGTACACTTAAGCTGTGTATATCTTTGCATAGTGAATGATGAGAACAGTCTAATATGTCAACTAAAGTGTAAAAATTAAAAGAGAGAGAGATAAACGAGCGGAGAAATATAAGACGTATTAACATCCTCGAGCTGAATTAGATGGTGATAGGTCAGGCATCACTCGCTTTGAAAGTCGAATTTGAGCTCGATCCGTATCGTTATCTAAATCGTTAAAGCTCATTTAGGATTGCGAGTCTATTCATTCACGAGCCCTTCTTGAGTACTTATCAAACGGGTCCCGAGTAGTTCACGAGTAGTTTGGGGTCGTTGCGAAAGCTTTACCTCCGAGAAAAATCAAAGTCAATTGGGGAAATTGCGATTTCATTCTTTTATTGGTCGTTTTTAATGAAAGGAGCGAAGAAACCGCCCAAAATGTGAGAGAGACAACCCAACGTGGTTACTGCTCCTCAATTCATTCCCTTCCCTGCCCCCCGTGACTGTCTCTGTCTCTCCCTCTCCCTCCCAATCTCCTCTTCTTTCAGACGGGGAAAGGGATCCCCTTTTTTCCATCAAGTGGGCCTTTCTGGGATTCATCGAGCTGAAAGCTTTGGTTTTTGATCCATTAGGCTCCTCCTTCAGCTGGGAAGCTGAGAAGGTGATTGATGATTTATGTTGTGTTGTCTGTTTGGATTGTTCCATTTCCATCGTTTGTTTGGCTTGTTTTGTATATCGTTGTTTCAGTGGTTTCTTGTTTGATCATCTGACAAGAACTGCGGTATCTGTGTTGGGTTAACGATGATCTATGATGTTTCCTCTGAGATAAATTGAATGAAATCAAATCATTTGCTGATCAAAAGAAAGAATCTTTTGGTTATGTTCAGTACATCATCTGCTAGAGAGTTTATTTATGCCTGTGAGATCCCGTTTGATGAAACAATTTGCGGGTTTGATGTTTGACGAGCGGAAGCATTCGATACTTTGTGATTGTGTGAACTCTTAAGGATGTTATTGTATGTCATGGCAGGTTTCGTGGTTTGAGCAGTATATACAAGGTTTTTTCTTTGTTAAGTTGTGATGGGAGGTGTACTGGGAAAGGGCGAGTCCCCGAAAAAGGTGTGGATCCCAGAAACAAAGCTCGATGCTAAAATGGTCGAAGCCCTACAGAAGCGGTCGTCCAAAGGGAGCAGGATTAAATCGTTCAACAGTATTATCCTGAAGTTCCCGAAGATCGATGAGAGCTTCAGGAAATGCAAAGCCATATTCGAGCAGTTCGGTAAGGAATGAGATAGTTTAATCATATTCATTTTATTATTAGATAAATTTTCTCGTATTGTTTGTTTTTCGAGAAAGAACACTTTTGCCAATCAATTTTATTTGAAATCAAATCCACCAATAATTAACCAAATGAATTCAGTTTCAAGCAATAAGTTTGATACGGTTGGATACAACTGGATTGGAATGAAATCGTTTCCTGCAAATATATATTGGCATCGGTGAGCAGTTTTAAATGCGAGCTCTTCGCAATGAATATACACTTGAAATGACTTCTTTTGAACTGTTCTTCTGACCGCTCTATTATTTGTTGCTTCTTCGGCCTGAACAGATGAGGATTCCAATGGTAGAATAGACCATGAGGAGCTGAAATGCTGCTTCGAAAAGCTAGAAGTCTCTTTCAGCGAGGAGGAAATCAACGATCTCTTCACGGCATGTGACATTAACGAGGACAAGGGCATGGATTTCAATGAATTCATCGTGCTCCTCTGCCTCGTAAACCTCCTGAAGAGAGAACCTCATACTTCTGACTCTGTATCCTGACTTGTTATCCCTTACTAGTCCCTTCATCCAGTCATAAAATCTTATCCCATTTTCAAGAACATCGATGAGGAAAACGAATCACCTCCTAACTGCAAAACATGCTTGACCAGACGTTCTTGATGCATCGGACAAATGCATTTTTACATATGGATTGAGAATTTAGAAGAGGTTTTGGATATGAGCAGGACAGTTTCTGTGATCAGAAGTTACTGGAATCCACATAGTTGAGATCTTCTTTACCCTGTTTTATTTGAGCTTTCTGTTTCCTTAGCATGCTAGAAATCGCTCATGGGGATGCCGGGCCTTGAGAACACATTCGAGACGCTAGTTGATGCTTTCGTGTTTCTGGACAAGAACAAGGACGGGCATGTCAGCAAAAATGAGATGGTGGCGGCTATAAACGAAACCAATTCAGGGGAGCGGTCATCCGGTCGCATAGCCATGAAAAGATTCGGTAAGTTCGTTCTCCCTCCCACACAATTTATGTCGTATATGCAACAAAATTGTTTCAGGAAATAGCCTAACTCTCAGTTACTCACGAATAAATATATGGGCTATGAAAACTGACTGGCCGCAGAGTGCGTCATTATCATGTGTTAAGGCCCGTACTCAGTCGTGTTTGTTGTTGGTGCTATTATTGCAGAGGAAATGGACTGGGATAAGAATGGATCAGTGAATTTCAAGGAGTTCCTTTTCGCATTCACTCGCTGGGTTGGTATAGACGAGACCGAGGATGACGAAGAGTCGTAATTCTGTTGCTGCTGGCTTTCCTGCTTTTGGGTTTCTCTAAGAAACGGAGCTGTCTTGCCCAATAATAGTCTGAGTTGATAAAGACCGAAGGATTATATTTCCTAGTGTTTGTATGTAAATAGCCTTGTAGCAGAACCCTCCATCAGCATTTGCAGAACTAGTTTTGCATCAATCCAATTACCGATTTTAGTAGATAGTTATCTTTGCACATCAGAGTGGAATCGCCCGAAAGAAGTGTGTGCTGGAAAATCTACATACAGTGCTGGCAAGAACAACACACTTTGAATTGAGAGGATGATGCAATACCTTGTGACAACAAAGAATTGCCTTAAATAACAAATATAAATCATGTATCTACGCCACAGTACAAATGGAATACCAGGACAAACTCAAATACAGACACTGCCAGGTATAATAATAAATTCGATTTGCTTAAGCTACGACGACTACTAATACTACGACTACATGTGCAAGCCATATATACCGTCAATTTTCTAGCTGAAAATTGCAACAGCAAAACTGTCATCACAAGCTCCTACAAGACAAGACAAGCTGAATAATACAAGCACAATTTTGGGGGAAGAGAGATGAGAGTAGAGAGTAGTCTGAGCGAGAAGCCGAAGCTGCATTCACAGCAAAACCGTCAAATCAGACCTTGACTAAATGACCATACTGCCATTAACCATTGACCATCGCCAACAAATTGGAACACACTCCTTATAGCTATAATTAATAGATAGAGCTTAAAATGGGGCAGGTAGCAGAGCATCAGACCCCATGCGAAATTGGAGAGGCATCTGGTGGGGACAGTGGCTATCATATGGCGAAAGGAACTGGCGACTGCCTTTTACTGTGGGGAACTCATCTCTGAGAGCAAAGAGGAAGACATAAGCCGATTAACCACGGGTTTTGGCCCTTTTCATACCAAGGCTGTTCTGATACGGAGAAACAGAACCAGACATAGGAGAGCCTTCCTCACGAAGTGTGCCGTTAAGCATTGCAAGTTCCCGGAGCTGCTGTTTCTTGTAAAAATCTTGGGACTCGTCCTGTGCAAATTGAAAGCCAAGTGTTCAGGAAAAAGTTATCCTGTGGAAGCAAACATGGTCATGAATCTTGAAATCCAAAGTGAAGATGAACAGGTCATGAGATTACCACTGGTGTCAGCAGGTCCAGGAGTACATCGCGTGCTTGAATCAAACGGGCATCGATGATCTCAACTGGTAATTCAGCCTCCAACAAGATATGCAGTGGCTCATTCAGATGCTCATATCCTGGTTTGCCTCGCATAATTTCTTCCTGCACTCAACAGAACAACAGAAGCAGGTCAAAAGCCAAAATCTCATGATAATATATTCATTAGAACAGTAGTTGTTCGGGAAGAGGACACTATTTGCATGGTGGAGCGTCAAAAGCAGAAAACAAGAAAACTGACTGTCCGCTCTAAGTACTCAGCTGTTTGAGATCAGTTTGGAGTTTGCTAATAAGGTGATCGAACTCCATTCCATTTGGAAACACAAACATTAATGATCACAATCTGTAATCATTTGCCGAGTCTGAGACTGCCTCCAAACCTTGGTTCATCATGTGATTCTCAAAAACCGAGCGTTTAGAGGTTTCAATACAGAAAGTACAACTTCACATGACACACAAATTGCCTCAATGTGCAACGAAACCTATAATTCCGGATAAATCACTTTCCAAGCTTCATGATTTTAAGCACCAAAAGAAGACATACTGATTATGTTTTTTAGCTTATAAATTAACGTAGGATTTAGAGTCTGGGGATGATTCTGCAGAGGTCTGATCAAGAAACTTTGCAGAGCACAGATGACAGGTCCGTAACCTTCCATACTAGCAGAACCATGGATTGGAACAGGTTCATAACCAAGCTCCAGTGACTGCAGGGTTAACACAGACCCTTTTCACCACATTTCCAGGAAGCTAACAGCTCGTGGGTTTTCAAAGTTCATACAACATAATCTAGCTTCAAAAGATGACAATAAGCAGATATTATTACCTTAGTAGGATCTTTAATGCTACCACATCCCCTAATCAAAATACGACAATCAGTACTTGCTTCCACTCGCTTAAGAGAGTTTCCCCTGGGACCAAGCAGGCGGCCAACAAAGTTGAACTGCATCATTGGAGCGATTACTATTAACGTAGTGACAAAGAAGAAGTATCACACACAAATAATTCATGTCTTCATACATTAGGATATTTGTCCACAGGAATATCTAATCTTATTTTTTTCTTCACAATAATTCCGGATGAGCTTCCCTGAGGACTAGGCCAATTCTGTGCTGATGATGGCGGTATCAAACTCGGCATCTGCACATTCGGATCCAATACAGTCAGAAGCAATGATAGCAGATCAATGCACCTTGGAGACTCCCTTAATATGTAATGTGGGTAGACGAAAAATGGGATAAACAATCAAACATTACACATTGACTGCCCGAGAGCAGCCAATTTTAAAAATAAATGAAGGATCAAGGCAAAAGCAATTATCAAGAGAAGTGGCCCAATTAACTTGACAGGACAACAAATTGATTCACATGGACTCAAAAGTGCATGAGATAAAAATGCAGAAGTTCTACATCTAAGGTTGAGAACAACTCATATAGTAGTAGTAGCTGTATCCTGTGCATTGATAGGTTCCGAGAACATTTGGGCTTCTGGCACCGACCAAAGGTTTATATGCAAAAGAGACAATAAACAAATCTGGGTACTGCAAGATATAGTTGATAGCTATGCCACGGTATTTGGTGAAGTCAAGTGTCAGCAAAAGCAGAGAAACAATTATGTAACCACTTTCTCAAAATTCTCGAGCATGGACAAATCCAGGTTAGATTAAATATCAATGTTCACGATACAGTTCCACAGGCATGTCGCAGAAATCAATCAAAACTGTAAATGCTAGGCTAATTCTCAGCGCCTGATAATGTTAGCCTCAGCAAACCTGTCATATCATCCACACATCTAGATGGCAAGCACTCAAAAAAACAGTTAAAAAGTTAGCATAAAATGATAATGTCAGCAACGCTTCTAAAAGCAGTAAAATAGATTGAGAAGGTTATGTTAATGGTTAGTATCCATACTTCTGACGGAAACCTTGGTGCCCATCCATTCAGATCAGCTCCTCCATTTGAAAATATTCCTCCAGAAGCCAAGGGGTTAGCATGGTCAAGTCCACTTTGACCTAAAACTGACGCATTCCCCAACAGTGTAGTTACACGCAAAATTTCTGCTCCAAAAATGTCAATTTCCAAGAATAACATGTACGGGTTAGCAGTGTTAGAAAGTGGTCAGCAGTTACCATAAACGGACAGACAATAGAGGTTGTTTGCTAAGTTAGTAAAGACCAACTATCTCCTCTGAAAGAAATGAATCAGTTCTGTATGGATATGTTTTCTTCTCTTAAGTAATAAAAAAACATACATATTGCACTTTTATGCACCTACGACAAAATGTTATGTTTGATGCATGTCATAATGTAAGTTTTCCATCCTTCCGACAGGCAACTAAAATAGATCTGCATACAGTAGTGCCAACAGAAACGCAAAGAGAATTTAAATTCATTTCCGCCCACCAAATCTCTCTATAGCTAAAATTAATACAGCGCAGACCACTAAAAATCTAGAAAATATCAATAAAAACGTGAAGCTTCATCAGAAGGAAATTTGAAAAAGACAACCAATATCCAGATTGTCTAAGGGAATAGATCATCCCAACATCAATAAGATTATAGAAACTCATTAAATAGGAATTCAATAGTCAATAGAACCCAACTAGTCCGAGAGCCGACCTCATCCCAGAAGGTCTTGAAACATCTATTCAGAACAAAGGAAGGAAAGAAAATTTACACCAGCTGGAGCCTAAAAGTTAACATGACTATCTTAAAAGACGGTGCATCATAACCATCTTGCTTTCTCAACTAACCAATCTTCTTCATCATCCTACAATGACCAGATAACAAATTCTAGCCCCATATCTTCTTGCTTGAAAAAAGCAACCATCAACACTATCAGTGACACTAGAGGACAAGATCAGAAATTTGGATTCTGATCAACAGAAACAAAATCTAGACAAATCCCAGAAGCCAGAAAAAATTCAAGATAGCTGATGGCAGCAACATCCTGTAACCCCTAAATTTATTCGTTAGAAACACTATCGATGCCCATCCTCAATCACTGTCACCAACAATATAAAACAAAACCAACTTTATACCCAGATCACTCAGAGCACCCAAGAGAGAGAGAAAAAAGAATCAGCCAGCATATCCTTAATGTTCACATATAGCATTTCAATCCAATTATCCAATGATAATCTGAATATTCACCAACAGTTACGCTGTAATTCGTCAAAGAGTATCAATTCACAGTAGGACTGGTGATTTGTGCTGATATGGCAGGCTTTAAATTTATTTGCCATTGGCAATGCACTCAGACAAAACTTAAATGATTTGGAAACAACAACTATTCAAAAGATCAACTGGACAAATCATTGTCCAACTGCAAGTTATTCCTTCTTTACAAGTGCCATAGGAGCATTGCTAGCTTTACCCATTACTGTGAGCAGCAGTGGTGTGATCAGCTCACAACAGAGAAAAGAGGATGGAAGAATGAAAAAGTAGAAAAAAGTTTAAGAATCTATCATGTCACATTTGTACTTTTTATGTTTTCTTCTTCTTCGTCTTCTTCTTCATCTTCTTCCCGTTAATACTTCTGCTATTTGTCTCATACACATGTTCATAGAATTAACGCAATACAATTACATTTCATTTGTGCTTTAACATACGATAATGATGCAGATGACCACAGTCATGAGGTCTCTCTAAATTCTTACATAGGAACATAATGGGAATAAAGGTTCAATGAAGGAGAAAAACTTTAGCTTTTCAATGAAAATACAACGGACAATATCTTGAAGCCATGGCAGCTACTTTCAGCAAAGTTCAAAAAATTTCTATACCGAAGCTCACCTTGGTTTAAGAAACGAGCGCAGTGTGGCAGCACAGGCCTAAACAAGCTGAACTTTTGATGCTCCGCAAGCAATTCATTTAGATACCTGACCACCAGTAGGGAAAAAGAAAGTCAATAAAACAATATCGGATGTTTAAGTTATGCTTAGGATTCAGAGAAAAGCCGACGGCGTGATTCATCAACATCATGGACAGTACTTAAGATTACATTTTCCCTTAAACAATGCAGCAATTGCTGCCACCGGTTGAATTTTACAGACCTTCAATATTCTTTTCAGATATGGACTCCAATAAAACCGAGTACAAAGCCACCGATGCATTGAAACTGGAGAATTGTATAAACCTTGTCAACATTTAACTACGTGTAGAGCTTAATAGTTGCTTGAAAGTGTTACTTAATAAAGGGGGAATACGGTATTTGACAGTCGAAGAGGAAATTCATGTGCAACATAAGACCAAGTCCCGATGGGAGGTGATCGAACGGAGTGAGTCCCGATGCGAGGTGATCGAACAGAGGGAATCATTATTCGAGAGAAGTTTATCATCAAAAACCTGATCAGTAAACGTGGGATCAGAGAAGCTCACAAAAGACTGATCTAGTGATGCAGGAGGTCATGCTTATCAAACAGGAGTTACAGAGCTCGGGAGCTAAGGCCATCGGAAACAGTCAACAGTCAACAGTCAACACATCACTAGACGACTCACAACCACCGACGATCTCGGGTAACACAACCCGATCCCCAGCACAGACACATCATCGCCGATCTCGATGCGGACAGATGCAGAACCAGGAGTACGGACAGAGGCAGAGAGTGAGAAAGAGAGAGGAGCGGAGCTTACTTCTCCTGCTCGGCGAGAGCTGATGACGAGGAGCGGAGGCCGGAGACGTGAGGCGAGGTGGATGGAGACAGGGAGTAGGCCATGAACCTGCTGCCTGAGGAAGGCTTGATGTCGCCGCCGATCGGGGCGTCGAACTCCACGGCAAACTGCATCGGCGACGATCGGCGGTTGCTGCTATGGACGGATGAGGTCTCCGCGCCGCGCGGCGAGAGCGTCTACTGAGAGAGAGAGAGAGAGAGACGCCTCTTCGCAGTTCCAGCTAGCCTCGGTGGTTGAAACGAATGAATGAGCAGATGAGAGCGTGGCCGGTTCGACATTATATAGTCCAGGTAAATCAATAGCTTCTATTGTCTGCTCCGGGCCCATGGAGTCACAGCGCAATCCCGCTTCCCACCAAGAAATTATGTCCAAATAGGTTACGTCCGAAACCTATGCACCCGGTGCATGCAAAAATCGCAACGATTCGGCACGGTATATATTAACCAGGTAGCTTGCTGACCTTTACGTATAGTCTCAGTAAAACTCTGCATGGGATTAGGTGAAAGAAAAAGCTAAAGTTGAGTGGGTAGGTGCATAATTATCGGGAATTTACAATTGACTGCCCCAACTTTTTGTCCTTATGCAGATCATGCCCTGGCGATTGAACATCGATGCGGTGTCCCCACCAATAAGGTTTTTTACGAATCGCACCTAATATTTTGTTTTTTCAACCAACAACATCCCCCAACTGTCAAGGTGTTATGCCAGGAATAATGTATGTATCTATTAACCTATAAGTCTGATAAATCAGACCTAACCCCATTTCGGCTACCATTTCGGAACAAAAATTACGCATGCCATGTTCTTTTCTCCTTTTTTTTTTTTTGGAACTACATGCCAGGTATTTGATGGTCAAGCGGGAGATAACGAGACGTAGACAGCCACATGCGGGACTATTACCCGATTAGTCAGATCGTGGTAACTTATACCATGTAATTGCTTTTGCGAAGAAGGATTTTTTGTTGTAGTATTATTTATATGTGATATGAAGAACATAATAGAAGATATAAGAATAAAACTCGAAGTGTGATGCAATTGATAAACTGCACTTTATATGTTCAGACTTTATCTGTAACTCAATGATTTATAACTTTTTAAAAGTATATTGTTATCGGAGTCAAACCGATGCCTGAGTCGGAAATCAATTTTAACTAATACTCCGAAAATACATAGTAATTTCCTTAAAAAGTAGTTAATTAAAAAAGAAAAAGCAGAGGGGGAACTGGAAGATGACATGAAGTGAAAAGCCATCCTACATTTGAAATGGGCTCATCCGACCCTATCCCTTGGGCTCAATTTGAAGCCCAGTAACTCTGGCCCAGCCCAACCGCAAGAAGCGTCGGTCGTCTTCTTCCCCTGGAGCTCCGCGAATCCTCCGCGACGAGGCAGAAATGGAGGAAACTCCGACGATTCCCTTCAAGAATCTTCACAGCAGAGAGTGTCAAGGTCACAAGAAGAAGGTATCTCCTCCTCCTCCTCCTCGTAAGCTCGATTGCATTGGACGGAGACTGAATTAGCTTTGGAGCTTAATGAATTGACGGTTCTCTTCTTGCGAGCTGAAGGTGCATTCCGTGGCTTGGAACTGTACTGGGACGAAGCTCGCTTCGGGCTCCGTGGATCAGACTGCTCGCGTCTGGCACATCGAGCCTCACGGTCATGTAAGCTCGCTCTCAGTTCTCCGGTGGTTTTACTGTGAATCAGAGAAATTTCTACGCCGTTTGCTGGCTGCAGTAAGAAGTAGTTGAGCTAGCTTACTCGCTTGTTGATAGATTGTGCAAAGACTGCAATCGATTGCACATAAGTTTTAAGAAGCTTAAGGTATGTATGTATGATCAAATGGTACGGAATTGGAGTGGTTGAGCTTTGAGCTCACTTGTTAATGATGTGTGACTCTTTTGCTTACTCGCCTTTGCTGAACTGTTGATATGGCCGAGAAGAAATGTGGAATATTTGTCGAGTGTTGTTAGTCGTGGCTTCTGCTGTTAATTTTGTTACTCAAATATCATGCTTCTTATTACCAAAAAACAGCTATGGTTGTGAATGGTTCTGTAATACTGTGGCCTCGGGATCGCAGGGCAAGGTCAAAGATCTTGAGCTGAAGGGGCACACGGATAGCGTGGATCAACTGTGCTGGGATCCCAAGCACGCGGATCTAATTGCAACCGCATCGGGTGACAAGACTGTGCGGCTTTGGGATGCTCGCAGTAAGTGAAGTTCGTTAGGGAGTCTTTAGTTCGCAGTTCCCTTCTCGCTTCCTCCAATTTGGGCACTTGAGTGCAATTGATTTCTTGATGATATGCATCATCATTCTTTCCAATCATTCATTGACTGATAAAAGTTCTAATGTGCAAGGCTGTTAGAACGCCCATAAGGAGTGGATTCCAAGATCAGAATCATCACACCTTTCGCGATTTTTCTTCTTTTGAATAATTTAAGTTTATGAAACTGTATTTCTGAAATGTGGGATTCTGCACTACAGAAAAGTTTCTGTGTGGTTCTCTATGATTTTGTCTCCACAAGAGAAGTAACTATTTTGGCAACAATTTCCGACTGGATGTTTGAACTATGCTCTTCTGTTTTATGCAGGTGGAAAATGCTCGCAGCAGGCAGAGCTCAGTGGAGAGAACATCAACATTACCTATAAGCCTGACGGAACACATGTGGCAGTTGGTAACAGGGTATGTTCCACAGTTCATTATTTGGTGAAAGCGGTGTCCCAATGTCCATGAGCATGGAAAATATAATGATTATCGTGTGTGTTTGAAGTAATAGCTTCTGGGAAATCATTCAATCCTATTATATGTTTAGTGAGCTTACTACAGGAAGCCAAGAAAGCGTGCCTCTCTAATCTTGCTTTTCCTCTATCCTTTCTGTAGGATGATGAATTAACAATCCTGGATGTTCGAAAGTTTAAGCCAATTCACAAGCGAAAGTTCAATTATGAGGTATTTATGTTCCAGAAAAGTAGCCAGCGCTTCTAATTAATGATCTATGGGGCCTATGATTACATTTTTATTGAAAACTTGTGATCTGAACTAGGATAATAAGTTAATAACTGCAAGTCTGCAAAGTTATTACAAACTTCAGCAGTAGCTATGAAATTTACTCTCTGTGCTGCTCTATTCTAGGTAAATGAGATTGCGTGGAACATGACTGGAGAGATTTTCTTTTTGACAACAGGAAATGGTAAGAGTAACTGGCTAACTTTATATCTCTGCAATCTCCACCCGAGCATAACTCCTCATTTTTGTGCTCGTTTGGATTTGTCCTTGGAGGAAAGCCTTAACCCTTCTCATCGATTCATTCATATACTACTCAGGTACGGTGGAAGTGCTAGCATATCCATCTCTTCAGCCCATCGACACTCTGATGGCTCACACTGCTGGTTGCTACTGCATTGCAATTGACCCACTAGGAAGGTGGATCTAGCATTTAAATCATCACAGAAGTACTTTTAGGAAGAATATGGACAGCTTCTGCAGCTTAGTAGCTTGTGCTTACTTATTTCCTTTCCTTGACCATAACTTCTCGATGCCATTCAAACGCTTAAGAATCCTATAATTGCTGCTTGTAATGTTTATAACTTTTAAAATGCTTCTTGCATAAAATTCTTCATATTAGTCGACATGTAACATAACTCTGCCCATTTACTTCCAGGTATTTTGCTGTTGGAAGTGCAGACTCCTTGGTCAGCCTCTGGGATATTTCTGAGATGCTCTGTGTGCGAACATTTATGAAGCTCGAGTAATTCTCCCCAGTATTTGTTATCACTTGTTTTTTTTTTCCCATGTCTAAACTCGGTGAAGAAGTTTTAGATTTTCCTCCAGCTAAAAGGACTGTTCCTGTTGCAGATGGCCAGTGAGGACAATAAGCTTCAACCATACTGGAGACTATATCGCTTCTGCCAGTGAAGACTTGTTCATTGATATTGTATGCCATGCTCTTATACCCAATTTGTATCACTTGCTGTTCACATGTAATGCTTATCTGTAGACGTATTGATGGTTCATTAAGTTTTATCGTGGGGTGGGTGGAGGGAATTAGAAGCACGGGAAGGTTTAGACTTGTTCATTGATATTGTATGTCATGCTCTTATACCCATTTTGTATCACTTGCTGTTCACATGTAATGCTTATCTGTAGACGTATTGATGGTTCATTAAGTTTTATCGTGGGGTGGGTGGAGGGAATTAGAAGCATGGGAAGGTTTAGACTTTTTTGCAGTTTGCATTTGGTGCAGTTTTAGTGAGATTTTTTTGTTGTCAATGACAACAGGACTTCTGCATCAACTGCACCAGAATGCTAACACCGAAGGATCTCTTTTCAGCAGAAAAACTAATGGGGCCCTTTTTTTTTTTTAATGAAACAGTCAAATGTTCAAACGGGACGAACAGTACATCAAATACCATGCCGGGCTGCTATGAATAGTGTGGAATGGAATCCTAAGTGCAATTTGCTTGCATACGCTGGGGACGACAAGAACAAATATCAGGCCGATGAAGGTAAAAGAATAACTCTTACCCCACTGAAATTTCCTTCCGAGTTTGGTAATATCTGTTTGCAACCAGTGATCTCTTTTCATCTGTCTCTGCAGGGGTCTTTCGGATATTTGGCTTTGAGAGTGCTTAATGCCTTTGGGCTCGGTGTACTTTTAAGTTATCTAGGGAATGTTATATTTCTTGTATGATTTGAGGAGTTATCTTAATCGATTTAAATGAGTTCCCAGCTATATTATCGAGTATTGAGGCACATGCAGAAACTTTCTTCCTTTTTACTGATTTGATTGATATCAGAACTTCCAGATCTAGAAACAAGAGCTTGAGCATTGGCTCTGCTGACATTGTTAAGTTATCCATACCTCCTAAGCTCACTTGCACAACTTTCGGATCCATCGCTCTGTAATTGCAGAGGATTCGGTTATGATCTTAGGAGTAAGAATTGTACACAAATTGTAATAAATATCAGCATGCCTAGCCCCCACACATGGTTGCAAAATTGGTAAAGCATATCGGGACTTGAGGTTCCCGTGCAATGCAGAGCCTTGCATGAAAATCTGACTTGGGATTGAAGGGAGCCACTGATCTGAAGAGATCGATCCTGTGTTTGAGGCCCCTTTATCGAGACCCTAAAACCCGCAGAGGATGAGCTTGGAGGCGGGTGAGACTAAACCCGTGAAGCAGAGGAGGCATATTGTCACCAGGTTCTGTGAACACCAAGTGAGTGGCTTCCACTTGATCTCGACGCTCGAACTCTTCATCTTCTTGCTGATGGCTGGTTCCTTTGACAGGTCGAAGCTCGACCCTTTCATCCTCAGTTCCTGGACGCACCGGGTGAGGGCCCGATTGTCGCCTTTCTCCCTCTGCAGCTGCCTCCGGACCTTCCAGTAACTCCAGACCTTCACCTGGACTAGAGCCACAAGAACCAGAGAAGTGCAAACCGACAGGACAGTTGGGATCCACCAGTCTCTGCAGTTACGGTCGCGGCCCTCATCGACCGAGGACGTGTACAAGAGCATGAGGAAGAGGAAGTGGAAGACGGAGAAGGAGCAACAGAGCTCAAAGATCTCGCGCTTGATGGTGTCCATCCGGTTCTCCCTGAGCGCTGCTCTTCTCGCAAACAGGTTTTCTTCTCTTTGCCACAGCTTGAGGAGGAGCAAGTGCCCCGGGCTCTCGGAGATCTCCATCAGAGGGTGGTGCTGGATTGCTGTGATTGGGTTTATCGCCAGTGAGAGCTTCTTCTCGTTCTCAGCATCTATCGGGATTTCGACGAAATGCTCATCTTTGCACGAATCCGCTGGATCGGCCATAGAAGAGAAGAGCAAAACCTGATTGAACAAGACTTCGAAGGTTGGGATCAGGTAAAGAACCAAATGAGGGAAATGAAATGCGATCAGGGGATGAATTATTGTCGATTTTTGGGGTTCAAGTGGATCAGAAATGGAAGGAGATTTGGGATATTTATACGCTTATTTGTAGCTTGCTGGGGGAAATGAAGGCGCCATGGGATTCGCAACGGTTGCGTTTCGATCTCAACGGTCGAATTTTCGGCACTCGCTATCTGGCAACGGTTAGTTTTCTATGGGCTTCGAGATTGTTGGGCCTGAGCTCATGAATAAGCCCAGAGACAGCGAGCCCTTTTAGTTTGGGCCCAACAATGATAATATTGTTAAGACTTGAGGGGTTATTCCAATATATTCTGAATTAAGATATGATCTTGCCAAAGCATGATCGGAGATTTTTAGTAGATTTATGAGGGAAGGCCAGAGTGTAAGAGAATATTAACAGAAATAAATTAATATTAAAATATTAATTGAATGAAAATGGACTGTTTATAGTATATTTTTGTAATTCGAACTCCTCGTAATAAGAAATTACAAATGTTTTTGCTCTAAAAAATGTATAAGAATATGTTGGCATATATAATTTTTTTGGCCAAATCGACAAATAGAAATTGATAGTAAATTCTCATGATATACACATCAATGGAAGTGCACCAATAGTAAAAGTCGAATAAAACTAAAACGTATTTACATATCATGTATATATAAATAATGCAAGTAAACCTCACCTTAAGAATCTATAATTGGTAAGCATTAAAAATATAGAGTGAAAAATTAAATATATAGTATTAGAAGCAGAGAAACAATAGAAAAGCAAAACCACTTACTTAAAGAAAGAGGAAGTACGTGTATGATACCACACTCTTAAGATTTATGTAATATATTTTGTTCTTATTCTCTTGAATACTATTTATTGAATTTGATTCAGTAAGCATTATCTTATATAAGAGTCTCTAATTGCAAAACAAAAAAAAAAGATTTTAGGACTACATTTAGCATGCATATATAATAATTCAATTACACATTACTTCTACTTTGTTAATAAATAAATAAAAAGAACTGATTGAAAAGTTTTTTATTTAGTTACCATAGAAAATTAAATTTAACGAGTAAATAAAGAAAAAATAAGAGACACATTTAGTAGTCAAAAGTACAAAGTTTTGCAAATTCCTAACTTTACTTTAAATAAAATTAATAATTTAATCATATTTAGTAGTGTGAGAGTCAAGTTAATTAGTTTATTCATAAAAATATAGATATGTAGATGAACTTATTTGGCTTTTCATAAAAATTTGGTGATGTGAATTGATTGTATATGTATTTACGATAATGCTCCTATTTATTGTTTTGCATTCAACTTTATATGAAGAGATAAAATCATTGGGTTCAGGCATTTCATGGATGAAAAGTAGGTTTTAAATAGCAAAAATGATAATTTAAAGGACAAAAAAATATTGATATGACAGTGTTATTTCTCGAGCAAGGATGCTATTGAAAAAAGAACCAAATGTGAAATAAAGGAGAAATCGATCATGAATCTATCCAAAACCAAAGTGAATATGTCAATAGTTTCGTGCCTGCATATGTCGCAGCCTCAGATGGGTTTGAATGAATAAGTTTTAGCCATTTCCCTTAATCGAGAAGGAAACATGAAAATCCAAAACAAGAAAAAGAGTACATTCAAAATTTATAATAATAAATGTAAAAAAAATGAATGAAGCATTATTTGACGGAGGGGAAATGTGAACAAACGAGAAGATAAGATAAGCCTTCCATTTCAACTATATTTTGCTTGGCCAAAAATAGAAGTTACCCTTTTTCCTCTTCAAAATATTAATCAAACTAGCTCAACTAACCAAATCAAAATCTCCTCTTACTGACTCGTGATAAAAACTTCATATGCAAAACGAATTGAAGTGAATTTTCTTATGTTTTATGAGATTTAATACGAGCCTCAAAGTTTTTAAAAAGAGTTATCGGTATAATTTATTATTTTTTATAAATTAAATGTAGAGAAATTATATAATAAATTTAAGAGAAGGAGAGGTATAATATCATATACATGCATGCATTGTATTCTTATGAAACAATTTGATTTTTCGCAGGAAAAAAAAGAAACAATTTAATTTTATTGAAAAAAGAAGGCACGCATTTTTATTTTTTGGTTGATTTATTTATTATTTCCTCATGTGAAACCTGATGCGCTGCCGATTCAGACAGCGGTGGGGACAGTCCGAATCAGCAGTGGGCCACCTCAGCAGAAAAAGCCCATGTGAACGCCGGGCCTCCCCTTGTGAGTAAATGTAAGTGCTGACGCACACCCCATCTGCAGGGTAAAATGTTGGATGGATGACTTCAACGGCCCTGATCGTGCCACGTCATCAATCAAGGACGAGCCTCCGAGTGCGGGCGGGCTTCCATCCCATCATCCCTTCCCCTCAATTGGGCCTTCTATCGTGGGCCCCATCGATCTTCCCATTAAGGTTGTCAACTTGTCACCACTTGTAATTAACGATCAATCAATCAGAATAGTAATCATCGAGATATACGAGCACGGTTCACAAACTGCTCTGTCAGTTATTGGGTTTTAAACGAGTTTGATTCGATGCCTTTTGGAAGCACTATGTGATCAAGCTACGGCTTGGTTTGGGAGTACAAAAAAGTTAAAATATAATAATTATTAAAAAATAAGTGATAATTTCAAAATAAATAAAAATGTTAGGAAGATAATAATTTGAAATTATTAAAATTAAAATATAGAATAAATATAAACAGTTTTTAAAAATACTTTTATGAACATTATGAGAGAAAATTATGTTTTCAATTGCTAAATTAAACCAAATCATTATTTTAAATAGTTCACCAAACCGCTCTTGTTTAAAAATCAACAAAGAAGCAGCTATGCAACTATCGGTGTACTCCCAAATCAAGCCTTAGCCCGAGATTGCAGCAACAGATGCTACTATCGAGAAGCAAGCCTCTAGCAGCGAGGTCGAAAGGTGAATCCCAAACATAAAGCCAATTGGATCATATCCATGACGATAAGCGGAGTGCCAAAAACTGTAACCCGTGCTCGAGTATCCGGTGACTCTAGCGTCAACCTTTCATTTTATTTTTGCTCTTGCTTCGAGTGCAAATTCGAGACCTCGGCGGCAAGTCATATTATCGTGCGGTGAGTACATGTCCAAGCATGCCACATGGAGAAGAAGTATACTCTCCTCTCTTTGAGCTCCCGAACTCTTTTCTTGACAGAAAAGTTAGGAAAAAGGGAGAGAAGCAGTTCACGCGCACCACTATAAATAATCTGCAGTAGACCCAACTACGACCCTGGTTCGTCCTCTCCTCCTCCTTCTTCCTCATTTCTCATCTTCTCACAGCTCCTCTCTCTGCAGTCTCAATTCCCCCTCTCTGCGAATTCCTCTCCTCCTCAGCTCCAATCCCGCCGGTAATGCATCTCTACAACGCTTGGCTGCCCCCGCCGGTGGCCGAGGAGACCAAGCGGGAGGCCGAGTCGTTCTCCCAGGTCGTCCGCACCGTCAAGGAGCTCTACCGCCCGGACGATCCCGATTCCGTCTACGCCACCCTCCGATGGATTTCCGTGCTCGAGCTGTGAGTTCCTCTCTCTTCGGCTCGATTGTTCGCTTCTTGCTGAATACGGCACGATCAGCTCCGGCAGAGCATGCGTTCCTTCGCTGTTCTATCGAGTCGTCGTGTGGTTTCCTTCTGAATTTAGGAGAAATGATACGTTCGATCCTGTAAGAACTAGCCGACGCATTGAAATTCTATATTCATCCAGCGTCGGTCAGTGTCCACATAGAAATTGAGTTTGGATAAATCATCAGCTGATCATCATTCATTCAGCTAAGTCCTGTGGCGTGGAAGTACCCGAGAATAGCTTATTGCAGCTAACGATTCATGCTCCAGCAGCGACGTATTGCTGGAATTATTAGTAGCTAATATATTTTCATGAACGAGGAAGTGGAAGCATCTGGGTAGTAGTTTTCATCTGCTTGCAAATTTATCATGATCAGGTGGTGGTTGAAACGAGGTAATTTCAGTTTCATGTTTTCGGATTGAGAGGTGAACTTGTGGCAGAGCTATTACCTGTCTTCTTCTACCGTCAGTTATGTAGTGGAGTGAGCTTCAGGATTAGGTGTATCCAAGCTCAAGAAACATCTAACTATAGATAGTTTTTCCACTTCTGTGACATGGGGTGAAAGGATTGCCCTGCAGCATGTCAAAGCTAAAATCTCTCGGATACTAGTGGGGATATTACTCTTCACAGCATTTGTTGGGAATTTTCCAGAATTTAACTTTGTATATTTTTGAGAAATCCAACCTTCTGTTTTGGTGATGACACGCAGCTTCATAAAGGCAAAAAGTGAAGTTAGTCTGGAAGATGTTGCCACTCTTGTGGATATGGGGTTGGAGTTGTTTCATAAGTTACAGAATAAGCTTTATGCCCAGGTATTGCATTGATTGAATTAGGACTTTTCCTCTCAGTTCTTGTCATTGTTGCTGATGTTTTCCTTTTTTTTGGCACATTGGTGTTAAATTAGGTAAGATGGGGAAATCTTTTAGTCAGGGTTCTCAATGAGTATCGGAAGAAGTTATCTTTGAAAGTCATGTGGCGCCCCCTGTATGAAACTTTGGTTAATACCCATTTTACAAGGTGAGCTTTGGTTATGCAGTGAAGAAATTTTTATTTCGTATATGGACTGCATTTTCATAAGTCCCTTTCTCCGTGCTGCATAAGAGTTACATTGTATCCCTGCTTAAGTTGTTTGTGCCTGACCTAGTCACGATAATATTGCTAACTTAGCATAAGCTATTTGTCACAAATAAACTATTTTATGCGCATTTTATATTTATATTCTTGAACTGTTTGACATATTTTTGAAATATCTCTATTGTAGAAGCACTGGTCCTGAGGGCTGGAGATTAAGACAAAGGCATTTTGAGACAGTAACCTCCCTTGTTCGATCTTGCCGGAGATTCTTCCTGCCTGGTTCTGCCTTTGAGATATGGTCCGAATTTGAGTGAGTTTCCAAGGTTCTTGATTTTTATATACAATTAGTGAAATCCTCTGTTATTTGGTTCTGGCACGTGTACGATAAACCGGCAGCTTTTTCACCATTTCTGATATTGATCTTTTGATACATGACCTGTATAATACTTGTCATTGTTGATTTGTGCTGTTTGTGTCATTAGATGTGAACCAGCACTGAACTTACTTCTTTATCATGATAGAAAAAAATATGCCAGAGTTTTTCTAAAATCAATTTAAAAAGTTTAGTTTCTAAATAATAAGTTGATTTAATTAAAAATGTGGACTTAAAACCCCACTGGATTTATTTTGGGTTTGAAGTGGTTAATTTTACTGGGTGTTGTATATATGACACAAACTTGGTGTAATCTTACTGTTATATTATAATTTAGGAATTCAAAGTGATCAACTTATTTTTTGGTCTGTGTTATTCTCAACCGATCCCATAGGGCTCATTTGGCCTTGAAAATAGATCTCTACATTGTAGATCATATGCTTAAACTTAGTGAAGCCTAAAACTTTATAGATATTATAGTGGCTCTTACTCATTCTATTCGTACTGCAGATGTTTGCTTGAAAATCCTTGGCACAATGCTTCCTTCGAAGGTTCTGGCTTTATTAGGCTGTTTCTTCCCACAAACTTGGATAATCGATACTTCTTCTCAAAGTATGAAACTTGTATATTTGGAATTGCTATCTTTTGTTTGCGTCTCTTCACTCATTGGTTCGCCGGTGCAGATGGAATTTACAGAGTATTTACACTAGCCAAATATGTATTTCCCTTTTTGTGGCAGGGAGTGGATTGAGAAGTGCATAGCTGTTTGGGATGCCATACCCAATTGTCAATTCTGGAACAGTCAGTGGGCAGCAGTCATAGCTCGTGTCATAAAAAACTACAGCTTTATTGACTGGGAGCCATTTTTACCTGTGCTTTTTGCTAAATTCTTGAATATGTTTGAGGTAAGACTGCGAACTGTTCAAGCTGATCAATTGTTGTAATGTAATTTGGATCAAGTGTGAACATTCATGAATGGAAAGTAACCATGGATTCCACCAAAAAAGAAAAGTAACCATGCGTTTATTTTGGGATTCCAGGTCCCTGTGGCCAATGGAAGTGGATCATATCCTTTTTCGGTCGATGTTCCTCGAAATACAAGGTTTCTATTTCCAAATAAGTCATCAACCCCAGCAAAGGCCATTGCGAAAGCCATTGTAAGTTGAATGCTCTGCATTTGGCTGCTTTCCTTTCGGGAGTTAATTCCTAATGTAGCTGCTGCTCAATGCACTACTCTGATTTATTCTATCATTGCATATTCAGGTGTATCTACTCAGGCCAGGTAGCACAGCCCAGGAGCATCTTGAAAAATTGATCAACCTCTTAGAACAGTTGGTTTCTGAAACTCATGCTCTTCTAAATCATCATCACTTTCTGTTTTCTTATTTAAAACAAGAATTTATCTTTATCTATGTTGCTGGGAAGTTATGTGTCTGCTGACACGATCCCCTGATTTACACCCCTTGAAAACAGATATTACCATCCATCTAATGGGGGTCGCTGGACTTATTCTTTGGAGCGCTTTTTGTTCTACTTGGTGGGTACATTCCAGAAACGCCTGCAACGTCAGCAACGGTAAGATTTCACAGCTTATGATGTCGATAAACTTGCTTTGTTTTTCTGCATGTGTTTAACTTCCTTATGCTACAGGCATATGGATGAGAATGGTGCAGCTAGACCGGCCTTAGGAAAGCTGGAAAGGTCTTCTTTTGTCAATGTGGTGCTGAAATTGGTTGACCGTGGTCAATATAGCAAGAATGAGCACCTCTCTGAGACAGTTGCTGCGGCAACATCTATTCTGTCTTATGTTGAACCTTCTGCAGTTCTTCCCTTTTTAGCTTCTCGGTTTCATATGGCACTGGAGACGGTTAGTGATCTTCAATCTTATCATATTCTCATTCTGGTGATACTTGTCTCTAGAATCATGTCTACTGAATATAGAGCTTTAGTCGTATTTTCAAATTCTTCTTTCATTTCATTAACTTCTCCCTATCGATTTTGTCTAGTCAGATGACCGCTACCCACCAACTGAAATCTGCTGTAATGTCGGTTGCATTTGCTGGGCGGGCGTTGTTTTTCACATCCCTATCAACTTCTCATAAACTGGATGATCCTAGCACTGCAGACTCCTTTATTAACCTCTTGGTGATATCCTTGTCCAATGCATTACTTGGTATGGATGCCAATGACCCTCCCAAGACTTTGGCAACCATGCAGTTGATTGGATCCATATTTTCCAATGTAAGTTCCAGGCCCCTGGCTTGATTTCAAGAGTTTTTTATGTTGCCATATACCTGAAAAAGTTACTTGAAGTATCTACTATGCTTGTAGATGGCTACCCTGGAAGATTACACAGATGATTCGTCATTTATGTCGATGATCAGCCTTTCTGAGTGGTTAGATGAGTTCTTGATTCGTCTGTTCACATTACTTCTTCACTTGGAGCCCAACAGCGTCCTGTAAGTACCTGTGTCCTGTTCACCTTACTTTTCGTTCTATCTCCTAAGTTATTCGTTAATAGGTTCTCTTTTTGGGATTTATCTTAAATTTTTTCTTTGAAAATTGGTTATTTGTTCTCCAGAAATGAAGGCCTGCATTCTTCAGCAACATCTGGAACTTTTCTAGTTGAAGATGGCCCTTATTACTATTGCATGCTTGAAATTTTGCTGGGGAGACTATCTAAACCACTATTTAACCAGGTTTTTGTTTAAATTCGTTTTGGCTGCATGGTTTAGCTGTTAAAGTAAAATGCTGGGATGATGATGAAACTTCTTCGTGCACTGTCAATAGGCTTTGAAGAAAATTTCCAAGTTTGTGAAAACAAACATCCTTCCTGGTGCAATTGCAGAGGTTGGACTGCTTTGCTGTGCATGTGTCCATTCAAATCCAGAAGAGGCAGTTGCTTCCCTTGTGGAACCAATTTTATTGTCTGTTCTATCCTCTTTGAAAGGAACTCCTCCCACAGGATATGGAGGAGGTGGAATTTTTGATAATTCAATATCAACTAAGGTATTTACCAGTGTAGTTAACATACATTAATCCCTGATGATGTTGCACTCACTTTTTGAGAGTTACTTGGCTTTCTTTCAGGATAAACCAACTCTATCTCCAGCTCTTGAAACAGCAATTGATTACCAACTAAAGGTGCTATCCGTTGCAATAAGTTTTGGAGGACCTGCTCTTCTTAAATATAAGAATCAATTAAAAGATGCTGTAGTTTCTGCATTTGATTCACCTTCTTGGAAGGTATGCCCTGACCCTGTTCTATATCTTCTATATAGCTAAACACTAGTTAAATCTTCCCCCACAATTTTCTTTAAACAATTGGTTTTGCTCTCACATTATTGTATGCTTGCTGATTGCTTTTTTCAAATAATATAGGTGAATGGAGCAGGTGATAATTTACTGCGGGCACTTCTTGGTAGTCTTGTTCTTTACTACCCAGTTGATCAATACAAGTATGATTGTCTATTCCCAGTACCCCTAGAATTAAATTCATGTGCACTTTTCCTCTTGACGGACTTCAGCATTGCTGATATGACTTGTGGTATCCAGATGTATTTCGCGTCATCCTGTTGCCGAAGCATTAGAGAAATGGATCAGCACAAAAGATTATTCCGATGATGAACCATTGGTGGCCCCAAAATGGCACATTCCAAGTGAGGAAGAAATTCAGTTTGCCAATGAACTTTTAGACCTTCATTTCTGCTCTGCCTTGGATGATCTTTTGAACATATGCCAGAATAAAGTGCATTCTGATCCTGGTAATAGTTCTTTCCATCTTTTGAAAGCTCTTATTTAAGAAACCTCCTTCTGTGAATTGCTTTCTGAAGTCTGAAATTAAAACATATCAGTCTGTGAAGCCTGTTGTTTTGACAATGCAATTATATGTGCTGCATCATAAACCTTTGGAGAGTTCTTTGCAGTTGTTGTCTATTTGTGCTGAACATAAGGGCACTGTTTTCTAACTCGTGCATTATTATTTGGCAGGAAATGAAAAAGACCACTTGAAAGTCACTCTGTTGCGTATAGATTCCTCATTGCAAGGTGTTTTATCATGCTTACCTGATTTCAGCCCATCCTGCAAAAATGGGATTGTCAAAGACCCAGGCTTTATGCCTTTCTTGATTGCTGGAGCAACAGGACCAAAGGTTGGCAGCACTGCGCTGCGGGAAAAAGCTGCTGAGGTCATGCATGCAGCATGCAAGTAATATCTCGGCTCCACTCCTCTGATTAAGGCCATTCTGTCTCTCTTTTTGTGGTGATTTTCTATGATGATAACTTCTCTCTTTTACTCAGGTACCTATTGGAGAAAAAATCAGATGACAGCATCCTATTAATACTTGTCATACGAATCATGGATGCTCTGGGAAACTATGGTAGGTTTTTCTGATCATGCTTCTCTCTCATTTTCTGAAAGTCTTATCTAACATCTGTGCATTTTGCACATATGGCAACCAGGAAGTATGGAGTATAATGAGTGGGCAAACCACAGGCAGGCTTGGAAGTTGGAGTCTGCTGCCATAGTAGAACCTCCAGTGAATTATATTATTTCGTCTCACTCTAAAGGAAGAAGAAGGTAAAAATCATCCTTAGAGGATTTTCATTACTATGTTCTGAAACTTTGCATCAAGTTACACAAACACTAATTCCATTGACATATTCCAGGCCAAGGTGGTCGCTTGTTGACAAGGCATATATGCATACTACTTGGAGATCATCACAGTCATCCTATCATCTGTTTCGCGCGAGTGGAAATTTCTCTCCATCAGACCATCTGCTTCTTTTGATTGATGATCTTCTTACTCTTTCAGTGCATAGCTATGAAACTGTTCGAGCGTGAGTTTTGAACTTCTTTTTGCCTGAACTTGCAATTTTTACATATCCAAAAAAAAAGGAAAGAAAACCTGCAATGTTAGTAAAAATTATGCTACTGCTATTTGTACATGTCCCTAGTGCAAAAGTTTTTTGATTCAGTTGAAGTAACATCGGGATGATAAGTACAGTTGCCTCTCTTAGATAGCATTTACTTAAGTGTGATTTCATTTCCTACTAGGAATGTGGTTGGTCTGTGCAAAATTGGTGGCAGAATTAGTCAGTGCTTATAGCATACCCTAGGAACGGATAATGTTTCTCTAAAGTGATAACACAAAAATAGAACGAAATTCAAGGTAAATTATGGGGCAAATCTTTTGTTATTAGTAATGATTCTGTCATCTGCTTGATATATACTGGATTTCTATTAGACTTGTTTGTAATTAGATGGAGAGTGCAATATAATTTGGCTTATGTCTGAGATTGGTGGGAACGTCTCATATTTAAATCCATGGGATGAGCAAATTCATCTGTCATGTAGCATTGTTCCCCTTTATGTGCTGTTGTTCACATGCCAATATGGACCTATCATTTTCACGTCACAGCTCCCTGTCACGAATTTTTTTTCAGAATTGTCTACATAGTTTTATCAGTCTCTCTAATGGTTTTAGGGTCCCTTCTCATTTGATCTGTTTAACTTGGGGATCAGGAGTGCTGGAAAGTCATTGTTGAAGATGATAAAGAGATGGCCGATGACGATCTCAAAGTGTGTACTCACCCTCACAGCCAACTTGAGCGATCCCACTGCTCCAGAATATGCAGTTTTGGGTTCCTGTACAGTTCTGTCCTCGCAAACGATTCTGAAACATTTGACAATAGTAAGTAATATATGATAAAGTATTTGAAGCTAACCATAGTAGACACTGCTGATCCATATTCTTTTATTTCAGGATCCAAAGTCATTTTCAGCATATGTAATCGGAATCCTTTCAAGGTATTCTCTCTTTATACTTTCCTGAGATAGTTATGTTCCATTCAATTCTTTGGTCTTTTGATTGAGGACCATGTTATAAATTCTCATGATCTCATATTGGTCTTGAAGCTCTCATCATGAACCACTGAAAGCTCAAAAGGCAATAAATGAGGTAATTCAGCTTCTGATGGTTGATACTGGATCCACACTCATACTATATAGTCTTAATATCTGCTTTTGGCTTTGGGCAGCTCTTTGTCAAGTTCAATATCCATTTTGGGGGAGTACCTAAGAACTTTTTCAGGACAGCTGATAATAAATCAGATGCACCAAAATTTTCAGATTTGGTTTCCCAAATTGGTTCCATGAGTTTTGATTCTACAGGCTTGCATTGGCGGTAAGCTCCACTTGCTTTATAGTCTTATTGCTTTTAGACATGATATGGCCTTGCCCCTATTTACATTATTAAAAATCGAAAGTGAATAAAGTCTTGGTTTTGTTCTGGCATCTATTGGGGTTTCCTTAAGTTTAAAATTAGACAGGAAGCACTTTGGATGTTAGCTAATATTCTTTACTTTCCATAGGTATAATTTGATGGCAAACCGAGTTTTGTTGCTATTGGCTATGGCATCTAGGCATGACCCTAATACCTCTTCCAAGATTTTGAGTGAAACAGCTGGTCAGTTCCTCCTTTTTATTCTCCATTGTTCATCTTCATTGTCAAACTATTTTGCGTGAGTTATATGCCTAAATCGATCTCCTTTCAGGTCATTTCTTGAAGAATCTAAAGAGTCAACTTCCTCAGACAAGAATACTTGCCATCTCAGCTTTAAATATACTGCTGAAAGAATCTCCTTATAGACTTTCAGTTGACGAACATCGGGGACTCCATGAAGAGATGCTAAGTGCTGATTCATCTCTTGAAGGAACATTAACTCATATAATCCAGGAAGAGGGATTCTTTCATGAAACTTTCAGTAGCCTGTCCAACGTACATATAATAACCGACAGTGATGGTGCATCTTCCAGTGGAAGGCATGGAAACTCATCCTTTCAGAGTGTGGCAGACAAATCAATCACCCGTTTCTATTTTGAATTTTCATCTTCATGGCCACGGACTCCTAGTTGGATATCTCTAGTAGGAAGTGATACTTTTTACTCAAACTTTGCACGGATATTCAAACGACTAGTACAGGAATGTGGAATGCCTGTTTTATTGGCAATTAAGAGTAGCCTTCAGGAATATGCAAATGCAAAGGAGAGGTCTAAACAGTGTGTTGCTGCTGAAGCTTTTGCAGGGTTACTGCACTCTGATGTAGATGGCCTTCTGGAAGCATGGGACAATTGGATGATGGTTCAGTTGCAGAACATGATCCTAGCACAATCAGTGGAGTCCATACCTGAGTGGACAATGTGTATACGATATGCGGTTACAGGAAAAGGGAAATTCGGGACAAAGATTCCACTTCTTAGGACACGAATTTTGGACTGTCTAGCAAAGGCTTTGCCCGTAAATGCATCGACTACTGTGGTTGCTAAGCGGTATGCTTTCCTTTCAGCTGCCCTTATAGAATTGTCCCCCCAGAGGATGCCAATTGATGAGATACATCTTCAGAGTAACCTGCTGAAGGAATTACTTGATAATATGTGCCATTCATCTGCCCAAGTAAGTTTGTTCTCATAATCGCTGGCTATTCTTATCTCATCTTCCCCTTCATTTGGCTAATATTTTTTTAAGATTGTCATGGAGTGATGATAGAAAAAAATTCAGAAGAAACAACAGATTCTTATTACAATGAAGATGCACTTGTTGTCACTTCCATATTCTCCTCTCCTCTGAGGATGTGAATTCACTCTAAATAATGTCCCGTGTTCAATGAATAAGATAGGAATGGCGGAAGCCTTAATGGGTTGCCGTTGGTACTTTTCTATGCATCAAACTAAGTAGAAATTTATTCTGGAAATTATCCTGAAGTGATTGTTGATCTATTTGCGATTCATATTTACGGTTGGACAGGTAAGGGAAGCCATTGGAGTGACCCTTTCGGTGTTGTGCTCCAACATTCGGCTTTATACATCATGTTCTCAGGACCACTCACGTGATGGAGAAAAGAGTGATGTGTATGAACAAAATTGGGTTGAATATCTTTCTAGACAAGCGTCTGAGCTAGTTATAAGGATCCAGTCCTCTGCACCTTCAGATCTTATGGAGGATGCTGCAGAAACTAGTCATCAAAACGGTCACATAAGTGGCAGTCTGAAAGACGACATCAAATGGATGGAAACGGTATCATTCTCTTTAGTCATTGATGACACAATGTCACTCTTATCCAATTTCAAGAACCTTACCTTGAGCTTCCTTTCTAATATGCAGTTATTCCACTTTATCATCTCATCTTTGAAGTCGGGAAGATCTTCATATTTGCTAGATGTTCTGGTGGAATTTCTTTATCCCGTAATTTCACTGAAGGTAGTAAGATTTAAATGAATGTTCTCAGCTCTGCCCATAATGTACCTTCTCAATCTCAGATGATGACATTATTGGCTTTTGTAGGAAACATCGCATAAAGATTTGTCTACATTGGCAAAGGCAGCTTTTGAATTGCTAAAATGGAGGGTTTTCTGGCAACCTCATCTCCAGAAGGTGGTGCACGTGATCCTTACGTCAGTCAATGATTCCAACTGGCGGACTAGATCTGCTACTCTGACATATCTCAGAACATTCATGTATAGGTATTTTACTTCTTCAACGGCCTGTGCTCTTATAAACCTATTACATATACTTTTGGATTATTGACTCTGGACCCCTAATATCTTCCGATCGCATGGGCAGAGAGACTATTAAATCACTTAAATGATCATTCCTCGGCTTCTTTTCATTGTTGTTGCAGGCACATCTTCATTCTCCCTGCCACAGAGAAACAGCAAATATGGGAGGCTGTTGGTAGGTTACTTGTGGACAGCCAAGTGGAGGTCAGTGCCGCGAAGAGTTGTGATTGCTACCTACAATAATGTCTTGATAGTTGTATTCTCGGAAAAATTAATATGACAATAATGAGATCATTATTATTGAAATTTGTGCAGGTAAGAGAGCATGCAGCTGCTGTGCTAGCAGGTTTGATGAAGGGAGGGGATGAAAACTTAGCGAGCCAATTCCGAGGCCATGCTCTTGCAGAGGCCAATAATATCCTAAAGAAGAAAAGAAGGTGATATTTCACTCATGTTCCGGTCAATTATTTATGTTCAATCGGTTTATTTATTTGGCACCTTTGTCCAAATATTTAATAGTTTTGCAGAATTTCTTTTTAACATGTACAGAAACAACATTTTCTATCCTGCTTCGTAATCTTCCCTTCTTTTTCTCCCTTTAATTCGTAAAATTTTATGGAGCAATGATTACAATCATGATAAAGAAATGATGATGATATAAAGAAAAGAAATTTTGTTGGTTTTCTAGTGGAAGGAACAAAACTTGTGTATGTTATATGGATATGGCTTGAATATTGCTGCACTTTGTGTCTAAAGTCGGTTTCTCTTCTGTTATAATATTAGAGGCGTGAAATCTGGTCAGTCGATAGCTTCCACACACGGTGCTGTACTTGCTTTAACGGCTTCGGTGTTATCAGTTCCTTATGATATGCCCAGGTGGGTCCATATTGGAATTGGAAAACTTCTTATTCCCTGCTCCTATTTACTGATTTGTAGATACATATCAATTTAAAACCTGTCACTTTTATTTTAGCTGGTTGCCTGAGCACGTCACGTTACTTGCACGCTTCGCTGGCGAACCATCCCCAATCAAATCCACCGTCACAAAGGCAGTTGCCGAGTTCCGGCGGACACATGCTGACACGTGGAATGTCCAGAAGGAGTCATTCACTGAAGAGCAGCTCGAGGTATTGTATATTTCTCGATGGATGTCATTCCATCCTCAGATTATCTGCCTCTCATCAAGAACCAGACCTTAATGTTCGTTGCATATTTCTTGGCTTGGAATTCTTTCGTGCAGGTTCTCGCCGATACGACGTCTTCATCCTCATACTTCGCTTGATCGAGAATTGCATACTCCTAGTCAGAAACATGATGGTATAGGAAGAACCAGCAATCCCGACAACCTCATTAAATTTTATCTCATTTGTCTGTCGTGTAATGTATTTCTTATATATTTTTATCATTCTTGAATATGGGCGATCCTGCGCTTTGCTCCGTATGTCTCCATTGTTTAGCCTGTCGTTTATCTACCTAAATAGGTAAAACTCCGTATTGCCCGTGCTCATGTCTAATGCAATGCTGACATTATTTGTTGCTTTCACTATGCTAAACGAGTTATTCTTACATGGAGTTTTCCTCCCCGAGACTTTTTTTTTTTTCAATACCGCCACCATCCACAGTGATTCGGAAAATGTAATGTACTGATCTTATCTCCCGTATAAATGATATTCTAAGGTGGAGCAACTTACAACGATTACTTGCAAGGCTACAAGACCTTCTGCCTCTCTCTTACGTTCCAGGAGAGGCTTACTATCGAATTGGAGGATTCATTCCTCAGCTACTTTTCTCAATTATGAGTTCTGTGAGTGAACCGATGAATCCCATGGCTGACACGAGCAAACAGAAGCAACTAAATGCCCATAGAAGAATCCATTCCCTCGACCATGCCCTTACCTTCCTCTGCGCGAAGTACATCTCCACCGGAAAATAGATACTAAGGGGCCAAAAGTTGAGCGCTCCCAAGACTCCAATAACCGAGTTAAAGTAGGGGAAGAGGATCGCGATAGCAGTCGTGGACATAACATACAGTGTCCGGAAACAGATCCTGAAGAGATTCACCTTGAATCGTGGTAGGAATCTAAAAGAGTAGTCATTCAGAAATCTGCTGTTGGGGAATTTTCTCGACGCCCATCTGTCAACCGTCCCGAAGATTGGCTGACTGAAGATCTGATGTGCGAAGATTAGGAGTCAGTGGAATAGCTATCTCAACAGAAACTCCAGGACAGCGCGTGGGGGAAGAGGATCCGTTTACCTGATATCCTCCCACCAGATGGAGAACAATGCAAGCATTCCCAAGGTCGACAAGCCAGTAAGGCTCATAGAATCCGAACCCTGTGAGGAGATTCCCGGGCGTGTCATTACCGAAGGCTCCGTACCCGAAGCATCCACAGCAGAGGTAGAAGCACGTTGTGACTACTAAAGCAATTACAGAGGCGTTCTTCATGGTCTGGCTCTCGGGAGGAGGAGACTTGAGAGTGTCCTTCAATTTCACAGAATTTTATTTCAGTCTTGACCATAGGGCTCCAATTGAATTCAGGGAGGGAAAAATAATTTCCTGGAGAATAACAAGTTGAAAAATGTTTTGGAAGTTTCGCATTTTCGGTAGAAACAGAAAACAAGTAGCATCGCACTCATCATGACTGCAAAGGAAAGCACATGATCTCGACAAAACAACTCGTGGAATCAGAAACTGTAACTGTACATGGGAAAACTCGAATAAGCATTTTCCCAGAAAATGTGTCAATAAATAGAAGATGATGCCGTGCTGTTACCTGTATCTCGAGAACAATGACTGCATAGGGGTAAGCGTATGCAATGTCGCCGATGGCTTCGAATGATGTCCACAACTTTGAAGTTAGACTCGTATATGTAACTCCTGCAATGCTTCCCTTCATCCTCCCATTTTCTGTGGTCATGGACACACTGATCGATATAAGAAAATGATATCTCCACATTCTCGGACGTTATGCTATGAATACACACGATAATTAGATTCAGTTTGTCTTCAAAAAATGAACAGATAAGAGAACCGACCTATTACTTTCGCGAGACCTAGCCCAAAACCAATGGAGGCATAGGAAAACGACATAATCGCGGCAACAACAGAGAGCCATCCCATGTTGTGGAAATCCGGGATCTGTGACATTACAATCTGAACCAACCCGAAAAGAAGCATATAGACACTATCACTGTACTCACAGGGAGCATTGTGCCCTTCTCGGTGGTAACAGTTTGATTGCAAGATTGCTCTGCATTTTTCAAGGATCGATGTCAGGAAATAAAAATCAAACATAACTGATGAAACGACTCGAAAGTGAAATATATAGGCATGTGTTGTCTCGCTCTCTAAGGGCATGTCTATGATGTAGAATCAGTTGATGATGAGGCCCGTAGTGAATAAACAACAGTATTTTGGGAATTGATCTGAAGTACTTTATACTGGCAGCAGCTGTGATCGTATAAGCGATTGTAGTCCCATACAAACTCTCATTCGCAAATATGCCGCATATCCATTGCTGCCTCTCTCCTGAAAAACGCATAGCTATGATTTTCGATGTTTCTACATGCGAGGTGCTTATGAACTGATGAAGTCTGAAGCAAAACAAACTTTGGAAGCATTTTCTAAATGTCGAATACGGAGTTCTCACCTAAGTACAGCCTCACGGCTTCCATAAGAGAACGGCTCCGGGTAGCTCCAAACTCGGGATCAGGATACTTGTAGCAGTCGCAGAGAAGAAACGTGGAGAGACCGGTGATAAATGCAAAACAGAGTATGCAGATGGGACCGAGGACCCACCCCAGTTGGGCCACACTCCATGCCAGCGAGAGCACTCCTGCTCCGATCACTCCCGTTATTATATGCGCCACAGCAGTCCATGTGGTCCCTTGATAGACGGACAGAACAAGATCAATTGAACCAGCAAAGTATTAGTATCGCATCGGAATCAGAGAGATAGAAACTCTTTGCCACTCCGGTCGAACTCAAAATATTTTCAGGAACACACTGCTAGCTAGAGATTGAACATATATCTTCGAAAAGGTCTATCCTTTTCTCTTCCCAGTATTCGATTCGGGGCTCCGTTTCAACCGAAAATGCAGCTAAGAAGCATAATTTTTTAAGAGTTCCGCAATCACAGATAATGATAGACCCAAGAACCCATCTTCCAAAATGCAACAGAGCATACAAACAGACGAGAAATCAAGAAAAATGGCGAGTAATGTAATACCTGTCCTCTTCAAAAGCGGGTGCGATGCTTCACCTGCAGGACTGCTCTCAATCAACCGTGCCTGCAACTGCACATCATCCCCTTCCTCCTCACCCATAATCCTCTCTCTCTCTCTCTCTATGTCTAGATGAAGAAGAAGAAGAAGACAAGGTTTCTGGGTTTCTTCCTCTGCTCAAGAAAGGTGGGAAATTAGTGAAAATGGCGATGAATGAGATGGGATGAAGCCAGCTCTTGCTGTGTCGTCAGAAAAGCAAGCAGGAGCAGGAGACCAGGATGTCGTTCAAGTCCTACAGCATTCTTAGAAATAGCAACATCAAGGATACATTTACCGAACAGAAAGACAATGATTCTTGGCAAAAATTCGGATCCTTCTCTTGAAGGACTCGAACTCTTTCTAAAAATGACTGTTCATGACATCAGAAGCTCTTTCCTTTGATCGTTTTCACTTCCACAGAAACATTGTTTAAGGAAATAACAAAGGGTCGTAAGCTTGACAGTTGACACACAGGAAGGAAGGCGCGTAGCTGACAGTTTGGTGGAGTCGATAGAAGAAAAAAGGGACAAGCAAGTCCGGTTGGGCCTTTGCAATGAATCTTTTAGCTTAGATTTTTCAACTCTACTTCTCAAAGGCTATATTCTTCTGATCGCCAAGCTTCTGTTATTCTTGTCTTTCTTCGTGCTCGCCTTTACATGACTTACGAATCAAGAGACAGGTGTGCTGAGATTTTAGACTGCTGTGTTTGGTTTTAGAGTTAAGTAGAGTTGATGTTTGATTTTAATTGGATTGTAATAGTTGTGTTGTTGAATTATGAGAAAAAAATAATGAATAGTTGATGGGAAGTAATGATTGTGTCGTTAAATTTTTTAAAAAATAATGAATAGTTGAGAGAAAGTAATGATTAGTTGAAAAAAAAGTAATAATGGTGTTCGTGAAATCAAACCAAACGTAGGCTCCAGTGGGCACGCCGTGCTTTGGAACACGGTATTATTTTGGCTGAAACGGCATTTTCTCAAATGTTATCACAAAAAGATGTCTTTTTTGAGCATGAATTCCCCAACTTATTAGGTTGTTGAAATATGCGAAGTTAGTCCGTCTAAGGTTTTCAGAATCAACCGATTCTGTCTTGCCAGGGGAAGTAGATGTCACCTAGAAATGGTAAAAGGAAACAAGATGATAAGCATCACTTTGGAATTTGGTTTCACTTCCATTTACACATACATATGGTTGACGTGTCCATTCTCGCGAGGATCAGGTCTCGCAAGATCGTCAATGCAGCTGGTCCAAGTCTTAAATATGGAAAATTCTAAGGTACATGCACTTAAAATGCATGTATAGCACATACATATATTTCTTCTAAAAAAAATTTCAAATAATTTACTTATAACTCAAGTAAATTATGTAAAAAGCACCATCGGACCTTTGGCTGCCATTTCATATCCATATATAATATTCAAACTACGTATCCATATATCATATTCAATCGAATAGTAGGATTTCGTTTTATTAGATTTGTTCGCATGCAAAAAGTAAATTAGTAACACACACAAGAAAAATGGGAAATAATTTTCGACATGAATACATTTTTTTCTATTAAGAGGCTCAGTAGTCTCACCAACCATGATTTTTTTAGAATAAAAATTTCGGGTTTTATTTCTTACAAATGTTTTGCTGACGATGAATTCGATTTAGTTTAATTTGTTTGCCAATATTTATTGGACAATATCTTACGAAATTATGCATTTTTTTAATTTAATTTTGTGGGGGTGCCACAATAATAATGAGGGCTGCCGTATCTACATAACCTCTTGATGGATTTTCCAAAGTTAGAACAAGAAAAATGGAGTTTCTCTCCCAAATCCTATCCCTACATCAAACGAAAATTCAAGAAAATTTTCCCAAAATGAAGAAAAATCATAATGCCTTTGCTTTTCCGTGTCAATTCGTCTTGCTACCACGATAAGCTCTCGACTCGTGACATTATCTAAAATAGAAATTAAATATTTTGTATCTGAAATAATTCGACCTGCCGGTCTTCCCACCTAACCTTCCACCATTGCATATTCATACACTGTTACCTTCAACAAAATTAACGAATTAAATTGGGCCAAAGGGCCCAGTGGGCTCCACCAGCTGAGGTCTCAAGGACAACAGTTTTGGGCCAGAGGGCCCACTGGGCTCCACCAGCTGAGGCCTAAGGCTGCAATCTCACATCACAGCAAAGTTCACATTTTTTTTTCTAGGATTCCCTCCCTTAGTCATATTCAATGTTAGATGGAATATTTACATATATACATTGCTCGATACTCGATAGACCGATCTCCCGATCCGGTCCTACTGGCCCGGGACACGCTGCTTCAAGGTAATCACCGTGACTGCACTGTCCGTCAATGTACTCAGCGACTTCTCTACCGTCAAGCTCTCCCTTATCATATTCCGGTCCATCCGTACCCTTTTGTTCATTGGATCAATGAAATCTATAGTTTTTTATGTGAAAATATCATCCGTAACCGTGTACCTGCACCGATCATGTATAGTTTGTATCGTTCAATGACGTAAAAACTTGGTAAGATAGACTTCGAAATATAACCATTCTATCGCACCGAGAATGTACCATTAGAGTTTATCAGCTGAGTTTGGCACTGATTAGCTCCTCAATTGAACCAATCGTTCCCATGACTGAGATGATTAGTCCGGTGATGCTAAATGCCCTTAGAAGAATCCACTCTCTGCTCCAAGCTTCAATCCTCCTCTGGACACAGTACATCTCCACCGGAAAATATACTACAAGGGGCCAGAAATTCACGGCCCCCAACACTCCGATGACGGAATTGAAGTATGGGAAGTATATCGCTATGGCAGTTGCTGATGCAACGTATGTTGTCCGGAAAGAGAGCCTAAAGAGGTTTGTTCTGAGGGCGGATAGCCAGGGAAAGTGGACCGAATAGGACTTCTCCAGCAACCTGCTGTTTGGGTATTTCTCTGTGAACAATCTTTCTGCTGTCGCGAAAACGGCCTGAGCGTAGATCTGATGAAGAAGAGGAAAGAAAAGAGGCATTTGTTATCATGAGCAACTCAGTTTTTTTTTTTATGCAACGAATGTTTTTGTCTTTTAAAACGTGATCCAGTCTTCGTTAAGTACCTTAATTTCGCGTGTTTTTCCAGAATCAGAAATTGGAAAACCAAGATGGATTTTGTCATGGGAAGACGAAGAATGAAGTACCTGATATCCTCCCACCAAGTGGAACACGATGCAGGCGTTCGCAAACCCGACCAGCCAATAATGCTCATAGAAGCCAATCCCTGCGAGGAGATTTCCTGGAGTGTCATCGCCGAAGGCTGCATACCCAACACATCCGCAACAAATGTAGAAGAATGTGGTAATTGAGACTGCAGTCACTGAGGCAGCCTTCATCGTCTTGTTTTCCGGTGGAGGTGACTTCAATGTGTCCTGAATCCGACATGTCTTGTTAAAGCTTGCTTTAGAACTCATTGAAATTTCCTAACAGATTTTCAGAGCCTGAATGGAATACCCTCTTAACAAATAGAAGCTTCTTTTCATGTAGAGATGTGAGACCGAACCTCGATTTCGAGAAGAATGAGCGAGAACGGATATGAGAAAGCAATGTCTCCAAGTGCTGTGAATGCTGCCCATAATTTCGAAGATAGATCAGAACCTGGGACTCCTGTCATGCTGCCCTTTATAGTTCCATTTTCTGCATCCACAATTAAATGTTAGAATCTAAGTGAAACTTCACTTCCTTGCATACAAATAGGTTGAGCTACGAACCGATAACTTTTTCTAGTCCTAGTCCGATACCGATGAATGAGTATGAGAAGGACATAACAGCAGCTGACACTGAGAGCCATCTCATGCTATGGAAATCGGGTATCTGAGAGACCAGTATCTGAATGAACCCAAAGAGGAGTATATAGAAACTATCCCCATATTCGCATAGAGCATCGGGTCCCTCTCTGTGGTGACAGCTTGCTTTCAGAATTGCGCTGCATTTTGTTTTAAGCAGACAAACAAAGGAGCCACTCGTGAGCCAATTTTCTTGCTTTAGAAGTAACCTTGTGATTGGATCGGTATATTACTTTACACTGGAAGCAGCGGTGACGGTGTAGGCAACAGCTCCTCCGTATAAGCCCACTTGTGCCATTACTCCGATTATCAACTGGTCCTTCTTACCTGAGATGGAAATCCTGTTTAACAGCTTCTCCATTTCTCTTCACCTCAATTGAACTATAAACTAGACAACTTTCAAGATATCCCAGGTTTCGGTTTATGCACGTCGAAGAATTTGTTTAAAATTCTTAACTTACTTCTTTTTGGAAGAACAAAGACATTAATGCTTTCACAGTAAAAAAGCTTCATCTACAGAAGTTCAACCTAGTATTTATTACCTCATTACGAAGTTTCCAGTAAGAGGAAAATAGAAAACTAGGAAAGAAAACATGCTGGAATTTCCGGAAAGGTCATGAATTTGCGCGGGATTGGGATTTCGCTTATACTTACCCAAGTAGAGCTTAGCAGCATCCATGAAGGACTTGTTCCTGATAGGTCCATGTTCAGGATCGGGATGTCTGTAGCAGTCAGCAAGAAGAGCTGAGGAAATGAGAGTAATCGTAGCAAACAGGAGGATACAGAGAGGACCGAGGATCCACCCGAGCTGGGCTATGCTCCATGCTAGGGATAGCACCCCTGCTCCTATCACCCCTGCTACTATATGTGCCACTGCTGTCCATTTTGTACCTTATTTCCCTCGAACAAATCAAGCAAAAAGAAAAATCAGCACATGGGCATCGAATTCAAACCATGAACATAACGAACTGTCAGAATATTGAGCCTACGAAGATCTGTCTACAGATATTCTAGCCAGTCTGTGATCGCATATGTATCCTCGTTCTTATACCTAGTTCTGACGGACATCGATGAAATCCAACTCTAGGCACCTCGGCGTGTTTCTCATCCTAAACTCAGCGACACAAGCAGCTCTATATGTTGGAGTTTCGGATTCTGATTTCCTGAATGGACTGTCTATAAGAATTTCTGTGGGAAACTGAATCTCACATCTGAACGAGAAGAAGAACTTACCTGTCCTTCTGAGATGATCATCTGAAGAGTCAAAGCTGCAAATTAAGCTTGACTTCGGATCATCGACATCTTCTTCTTCTATTGCTTCGCCTCCCATTTTCCTCTCTTTCCCTACAACAAATGACTCCTGATCAGGCGACAACTCGATTATATGATTATTGCATCGGTCTACTACAGTAAAATTGCATCGATACATGAAAATGACAGGTTTAAGATCACTGCTAATATCTCACAGACGTACCAGGTCCGACGTGGGTCCCGAGGTTTTTAATCGGCATGGCTGGTTGTCCATTGATATGGAGAAAACTCCCGGGAGGTCTGACAGTGACATTTGCCCGCAACAGCAATGGAAAGGTTAGGTGAGGCTTTTCTTCATGCCTAATGAAGAGGTAGCTCATGGAGAAAAGTTCCATGAAGTAGCTGACAAACTTTATAAAATAAAACATATTTTATAATTAATAATAATAGTTACTGTCAATTCTAATCTTAAACAATGCACAAATTAAATGTTTTGACCATAACATATATTTAGTTGTCCTCAAAATTTGTGCAATTAAGGAAAAAAAAGCAGAAATAGAAGAATTGATTGCAATGTATATAATAAAAATCAAATAATAAATAATAATTGATTGGACTTATCACCGATGGAAGATGTCTTATAATCGTATTGATTAGCTCTACATTACTTCTAACGAAATTGCATACAAGAAGATTTGCTTGGCTTTTCTTGCCAACTGAAAATTGATTTATATGACATTAGTTTCTTGCTTTTGCATCGGGAGAGATACTGAATAGCCATATTTCCAAAATTGCACAAAACCGAAGTTCATATCATCAACATCATATCAAGCGTGAACATCACTCTTTACATGATAGTGGTAGGAGGGAAGTAGATCAATTATCCGAGTAAATCATGGCAAGGTCGATCAACCTTGAGCCCATGTTGTAGTTCGCCGGCTCGGCCTGCACAATTGGCCAAACTTGTCAAGGTCCGGCTCCGTCACACGGTCCAACTAAGGCCTGTCCCTTACAATATTAGAAGTTAGAACAGAGAGCAAATGCAATTCCATTACGTTACAACTCATAATTTATTTCTTTTGAATCCAATATCATTTCGTTGGGGCGAACATATGCCAATTAATTTCTCAGCTAAACTTGGCAGTGATGATTTGCTCAACTGACCTATCTAACAGTTCCCACAAATGTGATAACAAACCCAACAAGGCCGAATGCAAGTGACGCTGTCTGGAAACACAGTTTGAAGAGGTTCGAACCGACCAGTTACAATATGGGTGGCTTGAATGGATAGGAGTTTCCTATAGTAACCTGCTATTCGGGAATTTCTACGCCATTCATCTGTCTGTGGTAGAGAGAGCCACCTAATTCTAGATATGATGAACAAGAACAACCCAGATTAAACCGTTCGTTCATGTTACGTTTCATGAGACATTTTTTGGTTTTTATTTTTTTGGTTGTCAAGTCATTCTTCAGGCAAAGGAAAGTCGAAGTCCGGGCTGTTTTCCAGAACCAAATAGACTGCGAATCCCCGATAATTGATATCCTCCACCAGGTAGAGAAGTTCACAAGCCAACAGTTGGACTTTCCATGCCGTTCTATTTTAATTTTTCGCATCTCCTATAATAATCCTATCGATTTTCCAACATGCTCGAATCAACGATGGGTCTTCTGATCAGGTCCCAGTAGCTCGGACCACGCTACTTCTAGGTAATATCTGCGAATGCCATTCAAGCCACTGTCAATCAATATGGTTCGCGCAACACTTTCTAACTGAAAAGCTTTGCGCTTCTTGTTGAGACATATTGTCCCACACGGAATAACTAAAGAGAAATCCACATGTTTATAGTGATTGGCTACCACAACCGATCAACTCAAGCTTTTGGGTTGGAGATGAGCCAAATTGCTTGTAGGCCCGGTGGTATTTTACATGGTATCAGCATGGGTTACGCTGTAACGAGCACTTGTAAGCTCACACTATGCCAAGTCTAGTTTCAAGGCAGTCAAATTGCGCCTCATCTTAGTCCGGCCTAAGTGTGGCCTCGGATGGAAGTCCATGTACTTGTAGTCAGTTCTTGAGGGCGAGTATTTAAGTCCATGTGACACTTGTAGGTGAAGTATCAAAGCCACATGTTGCCACGTGAGGGCGGGTGTTGAGACATATTATCCCACATGAAAAAACTCACAACCTATCGACTCGAGTTTTTGAGTTGGAGATGAGCCCAATTTTTTATAGGCGGTATTTTATACTTCTCATTCCCCGGCCCTTCCATACCCATTTATTCAATCAACGAAAACTTGGAAATGCAAGTGGATGGATTTTATATTGCTACCCCAGATCCGATCTCCGATTCCATTTTCTAATAAATTGCATGTGAATTATTAGGATCCTGTCGAACAGAAGACTTGGGAACCACACACACGACTAGGTATATCAGTCCAGCTCAATCACGGCATGCTCGATCAATCTCAAGCCCTTACAGTAGCCTGCCCGCTCAAGCCAGATTACAAAGGAGGTCCAGGCAAGTGGCCTGAGCTTGCCGAGGCCAGGACATAGTCCGACTGGGACAACTCAAAATCCTCATATGAGACTTATACTACTATCTGCTATTCTTTGTTCGGGAAATTACAAGAGAGAATAAATGCGGTTCCATAACATTATAATTTTCCGTAGCATTATGGCGAACATATGCGATTAATTTCATTTGGAATTTGACCCAAACTTTCCCAAAAATGTGTGAAACAAACCCAACAAGGTCGAATGCCCTTAGAAGGATCCATTCTCTGCTCCAAACTTCAATTTTCTTCTAGGCACTGTACTTTTTGATAGAAAATTGAAGGTAAGCAGCATGCTGAAGAAGGACCTGAAGTACGGAAAGATTATTATGGCTATTGCAGACGCCAGTACCATGGATGCCATCTGGAGGTCATCCATGTGAAGCGGTGACAGTGAAGGCAATCTGAACGAATAGGACTTTCCTAATTTGGAAGTTTGTCCTCAAACCATCTGTTTGCAGTCAGGAAAGCCGCCTGAGCGAAAATCTGACAAACAAGAACGAACCAGAACTAATTGTTGGTTTATGTTTCGTCTCATTTGACATTTTCAGTTTTCTGTTCTCTTGATTGTCGATGCATACTCTAGGAAAAGGAAAAATGGGGAGTTTGGACAGCTTCCGAGAACCCAATTGACCATGAAGGTACTGATATCCTCCCACCAGGTAGAGAATGATGCAGGCATTCCGAAGTCGACAAGCCAATAGCAGGGCTATTGATCTGCCTTGTAACTGGGTAAAGACAGGAGTTAGAAAAACTTCAGTGCGTTCTGAGTCAATAATTTACTTCTCACTATTATGATAAGCTATGGACTGTGAGTTCACATTCTCCCTGGGATCCGTTCAATCAATCAGAGCCATATTCGTTAGATACGATGTGTCACATACATGATCAATCAGCTATCGGGACTTCGAATATGGTCCCACTAGCTCGGGACATGCTGCTTCTCAGTGTAACTGTGATCGCCATCCACGCCACTGCCAATCAATATGTTCGTGACTTCTTAACCATAAAGCTCCGTCCTTATTTCTTGGTCCTCCATAACCATATCTTCATTCAAATGAAAACCAGGAAACCAAAGTGGTTTGATATTTTATTGCTCCACCAGATCCAATCTTCCATTGCTATTTATAGAAAAAATTGCACGTGAATTTTGAGGACAATTGAATAATCTGATCCAAACATTTAAATTCAGTAATGCATAAGAGTAGGACGTAGCTATTATAAATTATGACAAATGATTATCATGAAGTTTTTTTTCTAATAAAGTTTATAACCAACTTTGGACTTTTTCTCCATATAGATGAACGGATCATGCCGAACAGAACACTTGGAATATATGAATTCCTAACCGTCACTTAAACCTTTTGGTTCTCGTATTTATGCAGCTTTACTGTAGTAGACAATTGTGAATGTGCGAAGGATTTGTCGTATTATATATAGTAGGGAAAGACAGGACAATGAGAGGTGAAGTTATAGAAGAAGTTGATCTAAGCTCGAGCTTATTCAACCACTCTGACTCTTCAGATCTTCGCAAAAGAACTGGTAACTTCTCCTCATTCTTCTTCGTCTTTTCTGTCATTGAGGAGGAAATGGTATGCCAATTTGAGTTGCTTTTTGGGCGATTCTAATCGCATATTAAATGTGAGATTCTGATTCTCGTACCAGGTTCTTACACACAGGTCATTCAAGCAATCAGATGCCAAACCTCCAACACACAGAATTGCTCCTGTTGTCGAGTCTAGGATCACATTAGTGTCTGTTAGAAGTGAAGTGCAAGAGCGAGCATTCATATCCAAACAGTAGAATATCTTTAGACAATTCTCCATAGCTTGATATTCTGACAGTTCCGTACATTATTGACTTGAATTCTATATCCGTTTTGCTGATTTTTACTTCCCTTTTGTTGAGGGAATTCAGGTACAAAATGGACGGCAGTGGCACATATAATAGCAGGAGTAGTCGGGGAAGGGGTGCTATCCCTAGCATGGAGGGTAGCGCAGCTCGATTGGATCCTAGGTCCTCTCTGCATCGTCCACTTCTCTGCAATCACTCTCATTTCAGCTACTCTTCTTGCTGATTGATACAGATGTTGGAAGGATGAATCAGTCACTGATCCATGCTGTGTTTGTCTGTCTGTTAAGGTTGTCTCTGTTGTATGTGGGTCAGTTAAGTCGAAGTCAGTTGGCTCTCTTGACAGTTAAGTGTTTGTTGTTTTTTTTTGAATTTTAAATGTAACCGTAGAGCAGTTACCAGCAGTTGTATTATCTTTATATGTATGGGATATGTCAGACAATGTATGGTGGTTCCAGTGGATGAATGAATGCGCTGTGTTCATCATTTTCTACCTTTCTCTCCCACTCTCTCTCCTTCAGTATGTTGATCTGAGTTTCTGCAGAAACCAAATCTCCAGAATTCTAGTGTGCATAAGAGACCACAGATCTCTGAGTGCATTTGAGTATGTGTAAGCAAACTTATACACGAGAGTAAGAGAGTTTACTGGGAGAGTGAGAGTTAAGGTTATCAACAACAGACTTCCCGACCCCGAGCATGGACCTATATGGAGCAGGTCTTTTATGGATGCTGCTAAGCGCTACTTGGGTGAGTATAAGAGATATCCTGATCCCACGCAAATTGTTGCTCTTTTATCCAAACATTTCCCCCGGTTTTCTTTCCTAGTTTTCTGTTTGCCTTACCCTGGAAACACAAGAACAAGGTGGCAAGTACTAGGTTGAACTTCAGAGGTCGTAGCGTTTTCCGGTGAAGCATTAATATTTGCCTTTGTTCACCCGAAAGGGAAAAAAATCGGTAAGTAAGAAAATTAAGCATATTCTTTGCATGAGAAAACCAGTACCGGGCACTCTCTAGAAGTAGTTTTAGTTTGCAGTTCAACAGCTCGGTTAAGCAATGGCGTTTTTTCCACCTAAAAATAAGCGGATCAATCTGACTCAATCACGGAAAGCCACAAGTATAGGAGGGGCTAAGGCGGACGTACTGAATAACTTAGACCATTGATGCATCAACAGAGAAACCATTATCCACCATCTCATGATGTAGTTCTACTGCCTTCAAATTTTCATATAGTGCTTTAGAAGCCCTTGGATCTAGATATCATAAGTGCCAGCACTATATGCAGTTTTGAAGATAGAAACGTATTAGAAGCACTTCCTGATCAGAATTATGCTCGAGTGAGAATTAGTTCCGGTGACATCTTGCGGTCGAACCTTGGAAAAATATTTGAACTAGAATTAAAATGATATATGGTATATAATAAGTAAAAATATATTTTGAATTAGAATTAATAAAGACACATGGAATATAGAATAAGTAAAATAATAGCAGATGAAAGGATATATCAAAAATTTGAATGCACAACTTACTTGAGCCAACCTTAAGTTAACCATCTTATAATTTATAACAGGGAGGGCTGCTATTTCCTCTACAGAGTTGAGAATTGAGAAGCGACTATTGACGAAACTGAGTATTACAAATGATCCAAACCTTGGAAATCCAAAACGAGTGGACTCAAACCTTAATTAGAATTTAGAGCCGAAAGGTTATGATAGTAGAAAAATTTCTCAGGGCCCGGCGCCGGCACGTGGTCCAAAACTAAGGAGTGTCCCTTACAATATTAGAAGTTTCAACAGAAAGCAAATGCGACTTCATAACGTTACAATTCGTACATTACTTCGTGAGAATTCAATATCATTTCGTCGGAGTGAACATATGCCAATTAATTTCTCAGATAAACTTGGCAGTGATGATTTGCGCAACTGACCTACTATCAGTTCACACAAATGTGGTAACAAACCCAACAAGGCTGTATGCAAGGAATGCTGTCTGGAAACAGAGTTTGAAGAGGTTCGTAATACGGGTGCTTCAGGAATTTGTATGCAATTAATCTGTCTGCAGTGGAGAAAGCTGCCTAAGTGAAGATACGATGAACAAGAACAACCCGGTCTAAGCTGTTGGTTTATGTTTCATTTTGTTAGACAATTTCCGGTTTTCGTTTTCTCAGGTTTTTAAGTCATTCCCAGAACCAAAAGTCCGGGCTGTTTTCCAGAACTGAATAGACTTCGAAAGTGACCTTATATCCTCCCACCAGGTAGAGAAAGAGGCAGGCGCTCGCGTTCCTGAAGTTGACAAGCCAATGGTTGGACTTTAGGCGAAGTTCTATTTCCCGTTTTCGCATCTCTTATACTAAAGCTGGATCGATTTCCTACATGCTCGATTGACGACAGGTCTTCTGGTTCCCAGTAGCCTGGACCACGCTAAATATTCGGTAATGCCATCCGCCCCACGTGTTAATCAATATGTTTCATGTGCGACTTATAAACCGAAATGATGCTCTGGGCTTTTTATTTCCCGGTCCTTCCGCTCCCAAGTCCCAATCCCATTTTTTCAATCAACGAAAAGTAGGAGATACAACCGAATTAAATTTTTTATTGCTTCCCCAGATCCGATTGCCGATTTCATTATTTTCTGTTACTAATAGATTGCACGTGAATTTTTAGGACAATTGAATTGTATAATGAAAGTATTTAATTTCTTGAACGCCTAACCCCTTTTTTTATTTACATTTTGGTATCCGAAAAACCAATCTAGATAAAGTTGGGTGAGTCCATTAAAGTATAAAGTTCTTTCAAAATGAATTTTCTTTATTCACAAGATTCTAATCCGAGACTTTATTCAAGAAGAATAAGTACCTGAACCACTTATCGACCGTAAACCAAGAGGTACAAGTGGATTGATTTTTTTTTTTATTCCAACCAGATCGAAACTTCCGTACCTCCTTTTAAAAGGCTGCACATGAATTTTATGAGGAAAATTAAGTAATCTGGTCATTAGATGTGATTCCAGTAATGCATAAGAGTGGGAAATAGCTATTATAAACGGTTACAAATGGTTATCATGTGCGACGGGTTGTCGTGTTAGGAGCCATATGCTCCCCCTTTCTTTCAAGAGTCACGTTTTTTTTTATTTTTTTTTTTATTTTTAATTTCAAGAATCACGTTCACCTCCATATATTTCTCTCTCTATATATATACTTTATTTCCGTCATAATTCTTTCCTAAATAAATTACCTTCTCAAAAAGCGCATAGCGCATTGACAAAGGCCGGTAACTATAAGTTCCAAATTTGATGCTCAGTGGTCTATTCGTACCCCTTTATTAGCTATTAGAATTTTTATTTAATTATACTAGACTCACTGGTCACTCTATTTAACCGAAAAAATATTATCTTTTAAGATTTTTTTAAAAAAAATCAACTGAGAACCTTTTACCTATCAAAAAAGGACCTTTCAGTATTGAAGAGTCTAATTGAAACTTCAATAGAAGTGAATTACTTTTTGTTTCAATTAAATGAATCGACCAATGATTCCGGTTCGTAGTACAGGTAGGCGTATAGTATATATAGATGCAGATACTTCTCCATCTAAGAGTAAGGCAATGCGGCGAGCAATAAAGTAGTTCGGATTTATGGAAGTATACAATGTAAGGCAAGGCACGTCTCCCATGGAGGCATAAGTGTTGACTACGTACATTGATCAGAATGTACATTGCGTATCGAGCAGCATCATAGGACATTTATGGGATGTTCAAACATTGCACTATCAAGTTGCATCGACACATAAAGAGGAAAAGAAGCCGTGAGCAAACTGATAGGTAGTAATAGTGCACCAGCTGCCCTTTCAAGTATTTGCGAGGGTTCCTCCCTGCAAATCATCGGTAAGGTCCTTTTGCACTACACCTCATAGCTGTTTCTCAGCTAAGTTTGGCACGAACAAGTTCCTCGAGTGACCCAATAGTTCCCATGACTGTAAGAACAAGCCCAACGGAGCTAAATGCCATCAGAAGAATCCACTCCCTACTCCAAGCTCGAACACTCTTTTGCACAATGTACATCTGCACGGGAGCATACACCGCAAATGGCCAAAAAAATACGGCTCCCAAAACTCCGATGACCGAGGTGAAGTATGGGAACATTATTGCTAGTAAAGTTGCTGTTGCGACGTACAACGTCCGGAAACAGGCGCGGAAGAGGTTCATCTTGATCGCCGGTAATAATGGGAACTTGAACGAAAAGGACTTGTCTAGGAACCTGCTGTCTGGGAATCTCTCACAGAACCATCTCTCCACCGTTGAGAAACACGCCTGACTGTAAATCTGATGATCGTGAGGATGCCAAAAAACGACCGGCGGTTTAGCTTTCTTTCAATCATTGATAAGAAAAGGAAAACAAAAAACACGGACACTTTTCGACGGAAAAATGGAGGGTGGAAGTTACTTGATATGCTCCCATCAGATAGATTACAACGCAGGCATTTGCAAAGTCAACAAGCCAATAGGGCTCGTAAAAACCGAAGCCCGTGAGGAGATTCTCAGGCGTACTGTCCCCAAATGCTGCATACCCAAGGCATCCGTAGCAGAGGAAAAAGAAAGTGATGATGGAGAGCGCGATCGTACAGGCGGTCTTCATCGTCTTGTTCACTGGTGGAGGCGATTTCAGTGTGTCCTTCATTCAATGAAATCAACCCATGATTCAATCCCTCAATCATTTTTCTACTTTTCAAGGAATGAGAGGTGGCAAAGGTCAACCAAAAGAAAAAAAAAAAACTCAAACCTCGATCTCGAAAAGAATAATTGCGAATGGGTAGGCAAAAGCAATGTTTCCCAGTGCCGTGAATACTGCAAATGTTTTTGTAGCGGAATTAGAACTGGGGACACCCGTGATACTGCCCTTTACTGTTCCACTTTCTGCATCAAGGGTAAGTAAGTTAAGATATCGACACGACTCAGCTTTTATAGAACATTTCTCGAGGAATATCATTACGGACGAGGCACGAACCGATTACTTTTGCCAGTCCTAATCCAACGCCGATGAATGAGAAGCACAAGGACATGACCAAAGCCATTATGGAGATCCATCTTGTGCTATGGAAATTGGGTGTCTGAGAAAGAAATATATGGACGAACCCGAAGAGCATCATGTACCAATTATCTCCGTATTGGCAAGGGGCATCATGCCCATATTTGTGGTAGCAGTTTGACTGCAGAATCGCCCTGCAAATTAAGTTGGTCAGTTTTCTCTCTCTGGCCTGGTGTTTCTCTTCTCACCAATCGAATTGGTTTCTTTTACCATAGACTGCTACCGGCAGTGCTGGTGAAGACAACAGCTAACCCGAATATGTTGAATTGGACAAAAACTCCGAATATCGCGTGGTGCTTGTTACCTGCGATAGGAACTTGTTAGTGCTGCCCTGTTCGCCTGGAAGATTATGTGCAGAACAGATTCCTGAGACAGGCACTTGTGACTGAGCTACTGAACCGAAAAAGAAGCAACATTCAGACGCCCGGCTGCATGCTTCCCCGCTCGAAAAACTTACTGGTCTTCCTAATTTATTCCTTTTACTTTTTTTTTATATGAAGAACAAAGACAGGCATATATGCTTTCATCGAAAACATAATGTTCTGTTGAAAAAGGAAACTACAAATGTTCAACTGTTGAAAACAAGTGAAAATTCTCTAGAGCCAGCTCCCAGATTGAAAACTACGAATGTCATATTGTATCCCTGGAATAATCCAGGTCAACTCCAAGAACAACAATTTACTTACCTAAATAGAGTTTAGTAGCTTCCATGAAAGACCTGTTCCTGATAGGACCGACCTCGGGATCGGGATGGCTGTAGCATTCAGCCATAAGGCAAGAAGAAAGAAGAGTTATTGCTGCAAAGATGATGATGCAGAGAGGGCCAAGGATCCACCCGACCTGCGCCACACTCCATGCTAGGGACAGCACTCCTACTCCCGCCACCCCTGTTAATATATGCGCCCCCGCTGTCCATGTTGTACCTTAATATCCCGAAAAGACCAAGAGCAAAAGAAACCAAATTAAAACTAACAGACAGTTTGCCGATTTTAAGCCGGTGAGTGCTTGCACTCAGCTTTCAGGCCGCTAGCATGTCATCTATTATACATAATCACGAGCATATCTCTACGACAAGGCAGTTAGCATGTCCCCAATAGTTTACATATCGCACATCACTTCCCAAATCTCGTCATGGACTTACCGGTTCTCTTCATGAGGTCGTCCGAAGCATCAACACTGCAGATTAAGCTCGAGTATAGATCAAAGAAAACTTGGAAATGCAAGTGGATGGATTTTATATTGCATCCCCAGATCCGATCTCCGATTCCATTTTCTATTAAATTGCATGCAAAGTTTTAGGATCCTGTCGAACAGAAGACTTGGGAACCACACACATGGCTCGGTATATCAGTCCAGCTCAATCATGGCATGCCCGATCAATCTCAAGCCTTTGCAGTAGCCTGCCTGCTCAAGCCAGATTAAAAAGGAGGTCCAGGCAAGTGACCTGAGCTTGCCGAGGCCCGGACATAGTCCAACTGGGACAACTTGAAATCCTCATATGAGACTTATACTATCTGTTATTCTTTGTTCGGCAAATTACAAGACTCATATGAAGGTACTGATATCCTCCCACCAGGTAGAGAATGATGCAGGCATTCCCAAGGTCGACGTTATGATAAGCTATGGACTGTGAGTTCACATTCTCCCTGGGATCCGTTCAATCAATCAGAGCCATATTCGTTAGATACGGTGTGTTACATACATGCTCAATCAGCTAGCGGGACTTCCAATAAGGTCCCACTAGTTTTGGACACGCTGCTTCTCAGTATAACTGTGATCACCATCCATGCCACTGTCAATCATTATGTTCGTGACTTCTTAACCATAAAGCTCTGTCCTTATTTTTCGGCCCTCCACAACCATTTCTTCATTCAAATGAAAACCAGGAAAACAAAGTGGATTGATATTTTATTGCTCTACCAGATCCAATCTTCCATTGCTATTTATAAAAAAAATTGCGCATGAATTTTGAGGAAAATTGAATAATCTGTTCAAAACTGTAGCCTGTTTGTTTTGGAAGTTAAAATCACTTTGATTTTAACTTTAACTTTAACTCAACACACTACACAATAAAAATACACATTTCCCAAGTCAAAAATTTTAACTTTAACTTTAACTCAACACACTACACAATTATTTGTCATTTGCCACAATCAAAATCAAAGTTACTTTAACTCTGAAACCAAACGCCTCATTAAGTTCAGTAATGCATAAGAGTAGGAAGTAGCTATTATAAACTATGACAAATGATTATCATGAAGTTTGTTTTCTAATAGAGTTTGTAACCAACTGTGGACTTTTTCTCCATATAGATGAACAAATCACGCTGAACAGAACACTTGGAATATATGAATTCCTAACCGTCACTTAAACCTTTTGGTTCTCGTATCCATGCAGCTTTACTGTAGTAGACGATTGTGAATGTGCGAAGGATTTGTCATGTTATATATTGTAGGGAAAGACAGGACAGTGAGAGGAGAAGTTATAGAAGAAGTTGATCTAAGCTCGAGCTTAATCAACCACTTTGACTCTTCAGATCTTCCCAAAAGAATTGGTAACTTCTCCTCCTTGTTTTCCTTCGTCTTTATTTCTGTCATTGAGGAGGAAATGGTACGCCAATTTGAGTTGCTTTTTGGGTGATTCTAATCGCATATTAAATGTGAGATTCCGATTCTCGTACCAAGTTCTTACACAGTTCATTCAAGCAATCGGATGCCGAACCCCCAACACCCAGAATTGCTCCTGTTGTCGAGTCTAGGATCACATTAGTGTCTGTTAGAAGTGAAGTGCAAGAGCGAGCACACATATCCAAATAATAGAGTATCTTAAGACAATTCTCCATAGCTTGATATTCTGACAGTTCCATGCATTATTGACTAGAATTCTATATCCGTTTTGCTGATTTTTACATCCCTTTTGTTGAAGGGAATTCAGGTACAAAATGGACGGCAGTGGCACAGCTCGGTTGGATCCTTGGTCCTCTCTGCATCGTCCACTTCTCTGCAATCACTCTCATTTCCGCAACTCTTCTTGCTGATTACTACAGACATCCCGACCCCGAGCATGGACCTATACGGAGCAGGTCTTTTATGGATGCTGCTAAGCGCTACTTGGGTGAGTATAAGAGATATCCTGATCCCACGCAAATTGTTCCTATTTTATCCAAACATTTCCCCTGGTTTTCTTTCCTAGCTTTCTGTTTTCCTTACCCTGGAAACACCAGAACAAGGGGACAAGTACTAGGTTGAACTTAGAGGACGTAGCATTTTCCAGTGAAGCATTAATATTTGCCTTTGTTCACCCAAAAGAGAAAAAAGCCAGTAAGTAAGAAAATTAAGCATACTCTTTACATGAGAAAACCAGTACCGGGAATCTCTCTGGAAGTCATTTTAGTTTGCAGTTCAACAGCTCGGTTAAGTAATATTCTGATCATTTGGTTTCAAGAATTACATCCCTTGTATGAGATGACAAAAACAGCAGCAAGTAAACAGAACTTGCGTCTCAGGTAAGAAGCAACAATTGACAATCGGATTAGTGTCACAAGTGGACATATTTGGATCAACTATTGCCTAGACCATCACTGCTGCTTCCAGTATAAGGTAATAAGTTGATCCAATCACACAGCACGGTTACCAGAGAAGCAGGAAACCGACTAACAAATTGTTTTTGTTCTTATCTGTAAAACAAAATGCAGGGCAATTCTGACAGCTATCTGTTACTACATAGAAGGACATAACGCTGCGTGCGAATACGGGGATAGTTTCTACATTCTTCTATTTGGGTTCATTCAAATACTAGTCTCCCAGACACCAGATTTCAATAGCATGTGATGGCTCTCGGTTTCAGCTGCGGTTATGTCCTCATACTCGTTCATTGGTTTTGGACTAGGATTAGCTAAAGTTATTGGTTCGTAGCTTGACTTACTACGTGTGCTATGCAAGACTAAATAAGTAAAGTTTCGGTCGTTTTTCTAACATATGATTGTGAATGCAGAAAATGGAAATATAAAGGGCGACAAGACAGGAGTCCCAGGTTCAGATCTCTATTCGAAACTATGGGCAGCATTCACAGCGCTTGCGGACATTGCATTTTCATATCCATTCTCGCTTATACTTCTCGAGATTGAAGGTTGGCCTCTCATTTGTACATCAAAAAGAAGCTTCTATATGTTAAGACGGTATTCCTTTTTGCCTCTGGAAATCTGTTCTGAACTTTCGTTGAGTTAAAAAGCATATTGGAACTTGTTCTAGTCCAGACATGTCGGATTACTTATAAGTATTAAAGTTATTCTTTTCTTTTCAAGCCGCGAATGGAATGTTGAGTCCAGTTTTTCTATAGAGGCACTGAAACTTGGCCGTTGAAATGAAATTTTTCGAGTGAAGGACACATTGAAGTCGCCTCCGCCTGGGAGCAAGACGATGAAGGCTGCCTTGGCCATTGCAGTCTCCATCACCACGTTCTTCTACTTGTGTTGTGGATGTGTTGACGGTTTTACACCCTGCAAGTGCACAGGCCGTAGAAGTAATAGAGTGATGTGTAAAGATCGTTCTTACATAGGCTTGTACTAAAAATTTCACTAACGTTCAATGTGAGCACCCTAACTAAAGTCAAGCCCATTGAAAATTGGATTTTTAAAACGGAAAATTTAAAAGAAAATAAAATTGATTCACTTAAAATACAATTCAGTAGAGAAGAACTGGATTATGATTTTCCCTAGCACTTCACGAATTCAACTAATTCTCCCTATCACTATCCATTCTAAGGTTCAATTCATTAACCTAGGGTTCTAATCTATCCTTAACGTTCTTTTGAATCACTCAAGAAAATAACTACACTAACCAATCCCCTATATTTCTATGGTTACCGAATTAGTGCAAGCTCATTAAGAATCAACCTTAATTTGGCTACCTAAGGTGAATAGGTATGTTTCTATCCTACCCATAAATCAATTGTAGACCTGAATCTACCCTCGAAATGATCTATCAAATCAATCTTAGGCTATCCTTACATCGATCTAAACCTAGAATTCCCCTTTCGAGTTCAACTAGATTATGATATCAATCCAATTAGTGGCCAGTTAGTTGAAAGCATCGAGCACAGATAAGTATAAATGAATCGAAATCAAAGACTAGACAGATCAAGAGAGAACAATAAATTAGCTACATGCTAGGTTCCATCACAATCCTAGAATAGAGAAATTTGCTCATGAAGATGAGAGAACACATGGAAAAATTCATAATATGCATTAAGATCAAAAGGAGTTAACAAGGATCAAGAGAAAAATCGGCAAAGTCTGCCATCCAATTAGCTCCTCTCTGTGTTCTTCCCTCAAAAGCTTGTCGTCACCTCTGCCTTCTCCTGCGTTCAACAGCTCTGAACATGACCTCTAAGACAGACTTAAATCCCGAAAATCTCTCCCGTAACCCTAAAATATTATTTCCTAATAAAAACTCCAATTTCCTATCTCGAAAGTTAAATGATATCTTCCTAAAATCAAAGAATACTATCCCAAATAAGTCCAAATATCTCCTTCTCAATTTTCTTCTCTAGACACGCTTGGGACCTACATAATATATATCGGAAAAATCAGCAATTGGGCGAATGGGCTGATCTGGGACGGCCTAGGCCTTCAATTTCGCTGCTTGGGCTCTCTCGGTTCAGTATAACAGCTTCGCGCATCGAACTTCGATCGACCATATCTTCTTCATCCGGGCTCTAAATCACGAACCGTTTGAATTGCTGCGTTCCTAACTTGATAAGCATTCTATACATATGCAATTTGCACCAAAGCTTGAGTTTATCCTGTCCAAAAAACCGAAAACTTGAAAGCTGCAAAAGATCGATCAACTAAATGACTTCAAAAATCACCTAAAAACAAACCAAAAACTAATAAAAACTCCTAGACTCTTTAAAAATGCAAATAAAAAATAAACTAAAAACCTACTAACCTAATCTCGATAAACTAGCTCCTATTAGACCCGTTAAAAGTGCTGAATAACTCTATTTTCACAGAGTTAATAGGATTTGTTGGGTATGCAGCCTTCGGAGATGATACACCCGGGAATCTAGTCACAGGTTTTGGCTTCCACGTGCTATTCTGGCTAGTCAGCTTTGCGAATGCCTGCATTGTTCTCCACCTGGTGGGGGAATATCAGGTACTTCACTCTTCTTCATCTTGTTGTGATGAAAACCGTCTCAATTTTCTATTTTCTGATTTAAGAAAACCATACAGCAATAGGGCAATTATAAATACTGAATTATGTCTCAAAAGATGCATCTTTGCCGCTTGAGAGAATAGAGAACTGAGTTGTTCGCAATAACAAATGCCTATCTTCGGTGTCTTCTTCATCAGATGTATGCGCAGGCTGCTTTTGCGACAGCAGAAAGATTGTTCGAGGAGAAATTCCCAGACAGCATGTTGCTGGACAAGTCCTATTCATTCAAGTTTCCCTTACTTTCCGTCCTCAGAACAAAACTCTTTAGGCTCTTTTTCCGGACAATATACGTCTCGTTGGTGACTGAGTAGCTCTATTCTTCCCGTACTTTAATTCAGTCATCGGAGTGCTGGGGGCCGTGGATTTCTGGCCCATTGTAGTGTACTTTCCAGTGGAGATGTACTGTGTCCGGAGGAGGATTGAGGCTTGGAGTAGAGATTGGATTCTTCTAAGGGCATTTAGCATCGTTGGACTAGTCATCTCGGTCATGGGAACAATCAGGTCGCTCGAGTAACTTATCAGCGCCAAGCTCAGCTGAGAAATATATGATACAGTTTTAGGTGACTCGGCAATCAGATATTTAGTTGATTCAGCTAAACAGTTGAGATGATATATGTACACAACAAATGAAACACTTTCTGCTCCTTTTATTATCCCATCGCACTGATAGTGAGTCTCACCCTATGCACGAAAATGGTAGGAAGGAGTTTTTATTACGATTCTCTAGAATATTCTGAGCATCTTGTGTCATTATGTACATATTAGTATTTTAGGCTAGTTACTTATATTTCCTCTGTTACTTATAGTTTCCTATTTCTCCTTGTACTTGGTCCTATATGTACACGTTCTCATTAGTAATAACATCGACAGACAATTGTCCATTCAGTTATCTCTTATAAGTTATTATGGTATCAGAGCTCCGGGCCTAAGGGCGAGCTCATCACGTTCGTTGCTTCTTCTTCAGCATCATACAATATGTCTGCTGATCAGACTATTGCAGCCACTCCGACCAACGGAGGGAATCAGGCACAGTTGACAGCACTTCTTTCTCCCTACACTGTCACCTCATCTGATAGCACCGGGATTCAGCTGATCAACTGCAAGCTGAATGGGGACAATTATCTCACATGGTCCCGATTGATGCGGATAGCTCTTCGTGCGAAAAACAAAATTGGATTCATTGATGGAACCTTACCTGAACCAGGAGAAGGAGACCCGAACAGGGCTCTATGGGTGATGGCAAATTCGACAGTCGTCACATGGATCGCCAACACATTGGAGAAAGACCTTCAACCTGGCATTGCCTGCATCGAGAACGCAAGAGTTCTCTGGGATGACCTGAAACAACGGTTTTCCCAAGGTAACGAAACTCGTATTTATCAATTGAAGTGTGAAATATGTCTCTTAAGGCAGGAAGGGAGACTTGCCTCGGAGTATTTCTCGTTGCTCAAAGGATTGTGGGACGAGCTTGATCATCTCCTTGAAGACACCGCCTGTACCTGTGCGTGTGTATGCGGGATGGGAGCAACCCGAGCTACACAAAGGGAGAAGGAGAAAGCTCATCAATTCTTAATGGGTTTGAACTCTGAATTTTCAACGGTTAGGTCGAATATACTCAACCTTGAGCCGTTTCCTTCGCTTAATCGAATCTTTCAAATGGTTATTCATGATGAACGACAAAGAATGGTAGTTCGTGCTCAGGAGACAGGGCCCGAAGTTGCTGCATATATGGTGAAAGGAAGCAAAGAAAATCAGAACAGCGGCGGTCGCCCACAGTGCGATTATTGCAATAGACTGGGTCACACACGAAATACCTGCTGGAAACTCCATGGGAGACCGGCTTCTGGAGACAATCGATCGGCTCCAGCTCGAAGACAACCTGCGGCGGAGAACCCTAATACCTGGGAAAGACAAGGAAGAAACTGGGAGAATAGAAGTTGGGAGAATCGGGCATATCGGGACAGAACAGGGAGGAAGCCCGAGAAATCAGTTGGGCCGGGCCGTGTGAATCAGGCCCATGCTGCCCAAACAACGCCCAACTTCAGTAGCCCAACAAACTCGAGCAGCCCAACAGTCCAGAATGGGTTTCCTTTTTCGGAGGCCCAAATCCAGCAGATTCACCGTCTCCTAGCAATGAATGGAGGTGCTGATGAAGCGGAAATGCATACTGGTAACTTATTTAATAAATTTATTGCTTGTAACAATGACTGGATTATAGACACTGGTGCCTCTAGGCATATGACGGGTTGCTCAAGTTACTTATTCGATGCATCACCAATTATCGGAAAGTCACCTGTTTTCATTCCGAATGGAAAAACGTCTCAAGCTGAACGGGTTGGAAAAGTGCATCTTGGTGGAGTTCTCAATTTATCTGGAGTATTATGGATTCCTGATTTTACTTGCAATTTAATCTCCGTGTCACAATTATCTGATGAGATGGGATGCCAAGTAACATTTACTTCTGAATTATGCCTCGTACAGGACCGTGCGAGGAGGATGATTTGAATCGGTGAGCGCCGAGGGGGGGTCTATTACATGAAGTGTGTGGCATCCAAGGTCGACGTTAGTCTTGTTGCAACTGTCAAGACAAATGATGTGTGGCATAAGAGACTCGGACATCCGTCTCCTCATGTTTTATTTCGAGGCCTACCGGCAAATGAATTCGTGAATAAGGAATGCGAGGTCTGTCACAAGGCTAAGCAGACTCGATCTCATTTTCCAAATAGTATGAATAAAGCAAGTTTTTTGTTCCAGTTGGTGCATATTGATATATGGGGACCATATAGAGCACGTTCCTATTCAGGGGCCTACTATTTTCTAACAATCGTCGATGACTTCAGTCGAGGTTTGTGAGTTTACCTATTGCGAGAAAAATCGGAAGCTAAGCGCTATTTAGTTAATTTCTGCAATCTCATTAAAAATCAATTTAATCGGGCCGTGAAGATAATTCGCAGTGACAATGGAGCGGAGTTTCTTTCTCGAGAATTGCAGGATTTTTTCTCGCAACATGGTATCATACATCAGACTTCCTGCATTGATACACCCCAACAAAACGGGCGTGCAGAAAGGAAACATCGTCACATACTCAATGTGGCACGGGCCCTCTTGATCCAAGCATCGGTTCCAGTTCGCTTCTGGGGAGAATGTGTTCTAACAGCGGCTTATCTCATTAATATTACCCCGACAAAACTTCTCGAAGGCAAGAGTCCCTATGAGGTGATTTTTGGAAAGCTTCCGGATTACTCGCGTTTACGAATATTTGGGTCCCTATGTTATGCACAAATCAGACCGTTGTCGAAGGATAAATTCAAAGCACGGGCAAGGAAGTGCATTTTCGTTAGATACCCTTATGGGAAGAAGGGGTGGCAAGTCTATGACCTAGAGTCTAAAAGAATTTTTACATCAAGGGACGTCAAATTTTACGAGGATACCTTCCCATTTGCGGATCAGCACCATGATGGTCGAGATATGACAATTCGAGATACACCATTTTTTGATCCGGTTTTATTAAATTTTCCGCCGGTTATTGGACAGGGGGAGTCACCCAGCCCAGATATATTGAATCAGGAGTCCACTGGGCTGGGATGCGGCCCAAACATGGCCCAGAATCAAGGGCCCAGTCACTTGCCTTCCGCTGCGGGCTTCCAAAATCCGACCCGGCACTCAGCACGCGACCCGATTCCTTCTTCGCCTGGGCCTCAATCGGCAGATTCTCTTCAGTTTGGGGCCGGCCCGATTTCGGAGGATTCCAGCAGCCCATCACAAAATAATTCTGAAGAGAAGAGTAATATTTCCAGCCCAGTTGATTCTCACATACGGCGTTCAGATCGTATTCGGCGACCACCAGTCCACCTTAAGGATTTTATTTGCCACACTGCCACACACTACCCCCTCCATCTTTGGCCTCACCAGTTTCGTCATCCTCCTCAGGTATGTCCTATCCAATACAACCATATTTATCTTATTCCAATGCTTCTGATAAGTATGTTTCCTTCCTGGCGGCTATAGACTCCGATACAGAGCCCCAGACATATCGAGATGCAGTTCGAGATCCTCGCTGGCAAGCGGCAATGAATGAGGAACTTCGAGCCCTCGAGTTAAATGAGACTTGGACTCTCACTTCATTACCTCCAGGCAAAAATCCCATTAGTTGCAAGTGGGTTTACAAAATCAAGCGGCGAGCTGACGGATCTGTTGAGCGATACAAGGCCCGTCTCGTGGCAAAAGGGTTCACGCAGGTTGAAGGAATTGATTTTCATGAAACTTTTGCTCCAGTCGCTAAGCTCGTGACTGTCCGCTGCTTTCTTGCCGTTGCAGTAGCTAAGCAATGGGAAATTCATCAAATGGATGTGCACAATGCATTTCTTCATGGTGATCTGGACGAAGAAGTGTACATGTCTCCTCCGCCTGGTCTTTGTTCTACTCAACCAGGACAAGTTTGTCGACTTCATAAATCTCTATATGGGCTTCGCCAAGCATCTCGGAATTGGTTTTCTAAACTGGCTGACGCCTTATACACCTTTGGCTTCAAGCAATCTGGAGCAGATCACTCGCTTTTCACCTTCTTTAGAGGTACGGTGTTTCTTGCAGTGCTTGTTTATGTGGATGATCTTATCATTGCTGGGAACTCGTCTAGGCAATGTGCATCATTCAAGGAGTATCTCAGTTCATGTTTTCGCATCAAAGACTTGGGATTTTTGCGATACTTTCTTGGCATTGAGGTATCTCGCATGGATTCCGGCTTATTTCTCTGTCAGCGCAAGTACGCCCTAGATATCCTATCTGAATGCGGGATGTTAGGATCACGACCGTCCGATTTTCCTATGGAGCAGAATCATCGTCTTGCGTTCAACTCAGGGGATGTTCTCTCTGACCCAGGTTGTTATCGCCGTCTAGTTGGAAGACTTCTTTATCTCACAATAACCAGGCCGGAACTTAGTTACTCTGTTCAGATTCTAACTCAATTCATGCAGAATCCTCGACAAGATCATTGGGATGCTGCTATTAGAATACTGCGCTATATCAAACAGTCGCCTGGACAAGGCATTTTTATCCGGCCGAATTCTCTCGAGCTATCTGCCTTTTGTGATTCTGATTGGGCCAGTTGTCCCATGACAAGAAGGTCTCTGACGGGTTATTTCATCACTCTTGGAGGTAGCCCTATCTCTTGGAAGACAAAGAAACAAACTACTGTCTCTCGCTCCTCTGCTGAGGCCGAATATAGGGCAATGGCTGCTACGGTCAGTGAAGTAATATGGTTGCGCAGTCTATTATCTTCTCTCGAAGTTCCATCATCCCGACCTACTCAGCTTTTTTGCGACAATCAGGCAGCATTACATATTGCTGCGAATCCAGTATTTCACGAACGGACCAAGCACATTGAAATTGATTGTCACTTTATTCGAGACCATATTCGCTCCAACACCATCACTACCGCTCATGTCTCCACGAAGTACCAATTAGCGGACATTTTTACTAAAGCATTAGGCCGAGAGCGTTTTCGTTTTCTTCTCAGCAAGTTGGGCGTTCGGAATCCTCACCTCCAACTTGAGGGGGAGTATTACGATTCTCTAGAATATTCTGAGCATCTTGTGTCATTATGTACATATTAGTATTTTAGGCTAGTTACTTATATTTCCTCTGTTACTTATAGTTTCCTATTTCTCCTTGTACTTGGTCCTATATGTACACGTTCTCATTAGTAATAACATCGACAGACAATTGTCCATTCAGTTATCTCTTATAAGTTATTAGTTTTTTCCACCTAAAAATAAGTGGATCAATCCGACTCAATCACGGAAACCCAGAAGTATAGAAGGGGCTAAGGCGGACGTACTCGATAACTTAGACCATTGATGCATCCACAGAGAAACCATTATCCACCATCTCATGATGTAGTTCTACTGCCTTCAAATTTTCATCTAGTGCTTTAAAACCCCTTGGATCTACATATAGTAAGTGCCAGCACTATATGCAGTTTTGGAGATCGAAACGTATTAGAAGCACTTCCTAATCAGAATTACACTCGAGTGAGAATCAGCTCCGGTGACATCCTGTGGTCGAACCTTGGAAAAATATTTGAACTAGAATTAAAAAGATATATGGAATCGAATAAGTAAAAATATATTTTGAAATTAGAATTAATAAAGACACATGGAATATAGAATAAGTAAAATAATAACAAATGAAATGATATATCGAAAATTTGAATGCACAACTTACTTGAGCCAACCTTAAGTTAACCATCTTATAATTTATAACGGGGAGGGCAGCTATTTCCTCTACAGAGTTGAGAATTGAGAAGCGACTATTGACGAAAATGAGTATTACAAATGATCCAAACCTTGGAAATCCAAAACGAGTGGACTTTAAAAAAATTGAATATGATGCCGCGTGGATCATTTCTCAAGCCTAAATTAGAATTTAGAGCCGAAAGGTTATGATAGTAGAGAAAATTCTCAGCTTTAGAAAAAGAAAAAGAAAATAGTGGATTAAGGACGACAGAGGATTAAGCCAAATAACCCAAAAAGGGTTATGGTAAACCTTGCGGGGCCGGTGGTTTGATTCGAGACGATAGAGGTAATTGGATTAGTGGTTTCGTACGTAATATTGACATTGCTTTCTCCGTCTTAGCTGTACTTTGAGGGTGCTTTTTTCAGTCTTGATATGGCGTGGTCTCTTGGCTTTCGCAGGATTATTCTGGAGGTCGATTCTGCGATTGTTAAGGAGATTGTTCCGTCCTTGTCTTGCACAAATCTGACTTTGTGTGGTTTGCTGTTGAGGGCTCGGGTCTATTTTGATAAGGATTGGTAGGTCGAAGTGAACACGCCTATCATGAAGGCAATTCCTGTGCAATTGACTTGCTGGACGATCTATCGAGTCTCCTATAAAGGTATTTATGTTCTTTTATAAGATAAATAAAACAAATAAATAACATATAATGATAGTTACTACCGATCCTATTCTTGAACAATGCACAAAGTAAACGTTTTGACCATGGCATTAATTTAATTGTCCTCAAGATTTGTGCAATTACGAAAACAGAAAACATAAATAGAAGAAATGTGGTAACATATGCCAAATAATTTCTCAGATAAACTTGGCAGTGATGATTTGCGCAACTGACCTACTATCAGTTCACACAAATGTGGTAACAAACCCAACAAGGCTGAATGCAAGGAATGCTGTCTGGAAACAGAGAGTTTGAAGAGGTTCGTAATACGGGTAGTTCGGGAATTTGTGTGCAATTAATCTGTCAGCAGTGGAAAAAGGTGCCTAAGGGAAGATACGATGAACAAGAACAACCCGGTCTAAGCCGTTAGTTTATGTTTCATTTTCTTAGACAGTTTCCGGCCTTTGTTTTCTTAGTTTTTAAGTCATTCTCCAGAGCCAAAAGTCCGGGTTGTTTTCCAGAACTGAATGGACTTCGAAAGTGACCTTATAGCCTCCCACCAGGTAGAGAAAGAGGCAGGCGTTCCTGAAGTTGACAAGCCAACGGTTGGACTTTACGTGAGGTTCTATTTCCGGTTTTCACATCTCTTTTACTAAGCCAGATCGATTTCCCACATGCTCCATTGACGATAAGTCTTCAGGTTCCCAATAGCCTGGACCACGCTAAATATTCGGGAATGCAATCCGCGCCACGTGTTAATCAATATGTTTCATATGGGCCTTATTAACCGAAATGATGCTATGTCCTTTTTATTTCCCGGTCCTTCGGCTCCCAAGTCCCAGGCCCATTTATTCAATCAATGAAAACAAGGAGATACAACTGGATTAAATTTTTTATTGCTTCCCCAGATCCGATTGCCGATTTCATTATTTTCTGTTACTAATAAATTGCACGTGAATTTTTAGGACAACTGAATTATATAATGAAAGTATTTAGTTTCTTGAACGCGTAAGATTAGGTTATATTATTCTAAATTAAGAAATGACACCCATGAGGTTTGTCCCCCCCTCCCCTTTTTATTTACATTTTGGTAACCGAAAACTTAATCTAGATAAAGTCAGGCCAGTCCATTAAGGTATAAAGTTTTTTCAGCATGAATTTTCTTCATTCACAAAACTTTAACCCGAGACCTTATTTAAAAGGAGTAAATGGCTGAACCGCTTATCGACCGTACACTAAGGAATACAAGCGGATTGATTTTTTTATTTGAGTTCCGTACCTCTTTTTAAAAGGTTGCACATGAATGTTAAGAGGAAAATAAGTAATCTGGTCATTAGATGTGATTCCAGTAATGCTTAAGAGTGGGAAATAACTATTATAAACTATTACAAATGGTTATCACGTGCGACGGGTTGTCGTGTTAGGCATATGTTCTCCCTTTCTTTCAGGAATCGCGTTTTCTTTTTGGGTAGGATTTCATGAATCACGTTCATCTACATATATTTCTCTCTCTATATATATATTTACTTTATTTCCGACATAATTCTTATTAAATTTCTATTGGGCTTCCACAGATTTAGATCAATAACCATTTAAAAGCTCAAGCTGATAAGTGTTGGTACTCAAGTTTCATATAAACCCATAATTGTTCTTTCATCTTTTAAATGTGGGATTATAATTCATAACACCCGCCCTCACGTGCAATGTGTGGTCTATTTCTGCCTACACGTTGTCACGTGCCCTTAAACACCTGCCTTCAACAATTGACCTTGAGTCGGGCTCATCTTTCGTACTCGAGCGAGGGAGGACTAACACTGGTCTCGATATTGGATAGGTGTAGAGTAAGCCCACGTGGGCACATTGAAGCGTAACCCACTTTAATATCATATTAAATTTTCATTAGATTTATACGGACTTAGACCCATATCTACTTAAAAGCTCAAGCTGATAAGTGTTGATACTCAAATCTCATACAAACCCATGATTGTTCTTTCATTTTTTCAATATGAGATTATAATTCATAACAAAGTCTCATTTAAGTCTACACAGACTTGAGCCAATTTATAACCTAAAAGCTTAAGTTGATAGATTGTTGAACCCAAATTTTATATGAGCTTATGGTTTCTTTCTCAATTATTTCGTGTGGGACAACATATTCAACACCCGCCCTCACGTGGCAGCGTGCGGTCCAGCACGTGCCACGTGCTCTTAAACATCCGTGCTCAACGATTGATCACGAACAAAACATCCTTTTTAGTGCTCGGGTGAGCGGGGGACAAACACCAAACTAATCTCGAGTTCCAAACTCGGGCCTAACTGGAAGTACACTTTTAGCTATCTCGGAACTAGACTGGATCACTCTCGAGCTTGATTAACATGAGGCGCATTTTTGGTTGCCTCGAAACTAAATATGGTGTTGTATGAGCCAACATGTGCGCGCGAACGAAAACGTAACCCGCTCTGATACCATATAAAAGTCACACTTGAGTTTACACAGACTTGAGCACATCTGCAACCCAAACGCTTAAGCTGATAGGTTGCTGGACCCAAGCTTTATATGAGCTTATGGTTTCTTTCTCAATTTTTTCGTGTGGGACAACATATCTCAACAATTCTCTTCTTAAACAAATTACCTTCTCAAAGAGAGCATAGCGCATTGGCGAAGGCCGTTAATCTAGAAATTCCAAATTTAATACTCAGTGGGACTATCTATGCCCCTTTATTAGCTATTAGGATTTCTATTAAATTATACTAGATTCAGAGTCATTGTATGCAACTGTTTTTCCTTTTAAGAATTTTTTTAAAATCAACTGAGAACCTTTTACCTATAAAAAAAGGACCTTTCAGTATTGAAGAGTCAAATTGAATCCTCAATAGAAGTGAATTAGTTTTTGTTTCAATTAAATGAATTGATCAATGATTCCCGTTCGTAGTTCAGGTAGGCGTATAGTATATATAGATGCAGATACTTCTCCATCTAAGAGTAATGCAATGCGCCGAGCGAGGAAGTAGTTCGGTTTTATGGAAGTAAACAATGTAAGGCACGTCTCCTATGGAGGCATAAGTGTTGACCACGTACACTGATCAGAATGTACATTGCGAATCGAGCAGCATCATAGGACATTTGTGGGATGTACTGGCTTGTTTAGTTTGCAAATGTGATTTTAAAATCACAACTTTAACCTAATTATACCCATAACAAAATAAAATAACCCATACAAAACCAAATACTGAGCCCCATTTATACCATTTTTTCACAATAAAACAAAATAAGTCATACAAAGTCAAAAGGACCCCATTTATATCACTCTTTTTCAAAATTAAAATCTAATTTTAAAATCCTACTTTGAAACTAAACGCAGCAAAACATTGCACTATCAAGTTGGATGGACATATACAGAGGAAAAGAAGCTGTGAGCAAACTGATAGGTAGTAATAGTGCACCAGCTGCCCTTTCAACTATTTGGGAGGGTTCCTCCCTGCAAATCATCGGTAAGGTCCTTTTGCACTACATCTCATAGCTGTTTGTCAACTAAGTTTGGCACGAACAAGTTCCTCGAGTGACCCGATAGTTCCCATGACTGTAAGAACGAGCCCGACAGAGCTAAATGCCATCAGAAGAATCCACTCCCTACTCCAAGCTCGAACACTCTTTTGCACAATGTACATCTGCACGGGAGCATACACTGCAAATGGCCAAAAAAATACGGCTCCCAAAACTCCGATGACCGAGGTGAAGTACGGGAACGTTATTGCTAGCAAAGTTGCTGTTGCGACGTACAACGTCCGGAAACAGGCTTGGAAGAGGTTCATCTGGATCGTCGGTAATAATGGGAACTTGAACGAAAAGGACTTGTCAAGGAACCTGCTGTCTGGGAATCTCTCACGGAACCATCTCTCCACCGTTGAGAAACACGCCTGACTGTAAATCTGATGATTGTGAGGACGCGGAAAATGACCGGCTGTTTAGCTTTCTTTCAATCATTGATAAGAAAATGAAAACAAAAAACTGACACTTTTCGACAGACAAATGGAGGGTGGAAGTTACTTGATATGCTCCCATCAGATAGATTACAACGCAGGCATTTGCAAAGTCAACAAGCCAATAGGGCTCGTAAAAACCGAAGCCCGTGAGGAGATTCTCAGGCGTACTGTCCCCAAATGCTGCATACCCAAGGCATCCGTAGCAGAGGAAAAAGAAAGTGATGATCGAGAGCGCGATCGTGCAGGCGGCATTCATCGTCTTGTTCACTGGTGGAGGCGATTTCAGCGTGTCCTTCATTCAATGAAATCAACCCATGATTCAATCCCTCAATCATTTTTCTACTTTTCAAGATATGAGAGGTGGCAAAGATCAACCAAAAAAAAAAAAAACTCGAACCTCGATCTCGAAAAGAATAATTGCGAATGGGTAGGCAAAAGCAATGTCTCCCAGCGCCGTGAATACTTCAAATGTTTTTTTAGCAGAATTAGAACTGGGGACGCCCGTGATACTGCCCTTTACTGTTCCATTTTCTGCATCAAGGGGAAGTAAGTTAAGATATCGACACGACTCAGCTTTTATAGAACATTTCTCGAGGAATATCATTACAGACGAGTCACGAACCGATTACTTTTGCCAGTCCTAATCCAACGCCGATGAATGAGAAGCACAAGGACATGACCAAAGCCATTATAGAGATCCATCTTGTGCTATGAAAATTGGGTATCTGAGAAAGAAATATATGGACGAACCCAAAGAGCATCATGTACCAATTATCCCCGTATTGGCAAGGAGCATCATGCCCATATTTGTGGTAGCAGTTTGACTGCAGAATCGCCCTGCAAATTAAGTTGGTCAGTTTTCTCTTTCTTGCCTGGTGTTTCTCTTCTCACCAATCGAATTGGCTTCTTACCGTAGACTGCTACCAGCAGTGCTGGTGAAGACAACAGCTAACCCGAATATGTTGAATTGGACAAAAACTCCGAATATCGCGTGGTGCTTGTTACCTGCGATAGGAATTTCGTTAGTGGTGCCCTGTTCGCCTGGAAGATTATGTGCAGAACAGATTCCTGAGACAGGCACTTGTGACTGAGCTACTGAACCGAAAAAGAAGCAACTTTCAGATGCTCGGCCACAAGCTTCCTTGCTCGAAAAACTTACTGATCTTCCTAATTTATTCCTCTAACGTTTTTATTTATTTATTTTATTTATTTATTTTTTATGAAGAACATAGACGGGCATATATGCTTTCATTGAAAACAAAATGTTCCGTTGAAAAAGGAAACTACGAATGTTCAACTGTTGAAAACATGTGAAAATTCTCTAGAGCCAGCTCCCAGATTGAAAGCTACGAATGTCAAATTGTATCGCCGGAATAATCCAGGCCAATTCCAAGAACAACAATTTACTTACCTAAATAGAGTTTAGTAGCTTCCATGAAAGACCTGTTCCTGATAGGTCCGGCCTCGGGATCTGGATGGCTGTAGCATTCAGCCATAAGGCAAGAAGAAAGAAGAGTTATTGCTGCAAAGATGATGATGCAGAGAGGGCCGAGGATCCACCCGACCTGCGCCATGCTCCATGCTAGGGACAGCACTCCTACTCCTGCCACCCCTGTTAATATATGCGCCACCGCTGTCCATGTTGTACCTTAACATCCCGAAAAGACCAAGAGCAAAAGAGACCAAATTAAAACTAACACACAGTTTGCCGATTTTAAGCCGGTGAATGCTTGCTCTCAGCGTTCAGCTGCTAACATGTCATCTATTCTACAATCACGAGCATATCTCTACGACAAGGCAGTTTGCATGTTCCCAATAGTGTATATATAGCACATCACTTCCCAAATCTCGTCATGGACTCACCGGTTCTCTTAATGAGGTCGTCCGAAGAATCAACACTGCGGATTAAGCTCGAATATAGATCAGCGTCCACTTCTCCCATTTCCCCGCTCTCGTCCCCTGTTAGTGCTACAAAATGACTTCGCAAATTCCAAAGAGCAGCATTTTACACATTATATAATTGTTTTGTTTCCATCCACCATTCTTTCGTTTCCATCACATGCTTTAATCAGTTGCATGGCCGTTAGGTGAAGGAGTCATCGATATAAGATGATCAGTCTTGTCATCGTGACCACACAACGATGTGGTTGAGTTAATTATTAAAAGGAAGAATAAAAGGAAGGACAAACGAGTGATTGATCGAGCAAAAGAGAATGTGACAGCAGAAAACATGATCGGATTGTCGAGTTAATTATTAAAAGGAAGAATAAACGAGTGATTGATCGAGTAAAAGAGAATGTGACCACAAAAAACATGGTTGGATTGCATAAAAAAAACTCTAAAGACGGGCCTACTCCTAAACATTTTTCTCAATGCGTACAGATCACACTTTGTGTGTTACTTCAGTAGATAAATAGGGTAGAGCCCATGGAATTCAAAAAATACAGGGACGTGGTAAAACAATTCCAGAAATATCGTTAAGCAACAAATGACCTAAGCTGTTAGGAATTGAAAACAAACAACGGACACCAAAGGGCAGGGAAATGGCTCGTCCGGCGAGTCAAAGAGTTTCCTTATAGAAGGACATAGTGAAGCCACCTTCCAAATCATGGACTTTGTGTGGTCTTTCAATGCCAGGGAACATATTTGGTCCGTTTAAGAAACTGTACCTTCATACATATATATTGTGCTACCGAATCAATTTTTTAGATATACGTCTTCATCAAAAAAAATAAAAGGATCAAATTGGGAAAATCTCCAACTTGTCTGACAGGAGGAGAGAGAGGAGTTTTTTTTTTTTTTAAATGAAAAGGAGATAAGGCATTTGGGCCATCAAATCAAATATCTCTATCTATTGGCTGAACGCTTGTGGCCCGATCACCCCACCTCCTGCCGCTGCTGCAGGCTGCAGCCGCTTTTTCTGTTTGTTGCGCGGACCCCCACCCCTACCCTCCAAAATGAAAGCAATGTCAACGGCGGGACTCGCCCGACACCCCACTATACAAATTTTATTTTTACTGTGAAAACGTTATCTTTTGATATTTTAAATTTGAATATCAGCTTTATTCTTTTTACGAATCGTAAATTCATAGAGATAGTGATTTGTGATAAATTTTAATCATTCAAACGACCTTCATTTCATAATATCAGTGACATGCAATAATATTTTTCTAAATATCATAATAATCAATTAATTATTTGTTAGTGTTCTATCTTTTGCAATGTATCGGTTTGCTATTATATATATATATATATTATTTATTTAGATTTTTGAAAAACAAATTACTTATTGAGCCATATTGACTAATTATTCGCTTGATGATTTCAACAATTTTATATTTAAGAAATTGTGTATCGTCATTTATATAAAATAATTTTCTAATGAATTATATTATAAATTAATCTAAATATTAGATTTCACCTAGAAAATGATATCCACATTTACTTTTATATATTTTTTAAATTATGTTGGTTTGGAAGAACTCGCTCTTATATTAGATGGTGTATTTTATAATTTAGAGAAGAAATATATATATATTAATTATCTTTTATATAGTGTATTCTTAATTATCTTTCTGTTTTATATTAAAAATATTATATAAGATAGTTATTCCAGGCCCCCATATGGGCCCTGGAAGTGAATGGGAATTTTCCCCCCTCTCTCCTCTCTCTCTCTCTGTCTTCTTTTTCTTTTCTTTTTTTTAAACTTTTGAATTTTCAAATTCTTTCAATTTCTCCCCCTTTTTTCCATATTTTCAAATCAAACCTGAATAATATATTATGTAATCCGATCAATTTGTTATGATAAATGAACCGATCGTTATAGTTGAATCACTTATTTCTGAAAAAAAAAAAATATATATATATATATATTTAAATTTTTAACCTTTTAAATTTCCAATTCTGTTTTAATGTCTCCCTATTCTATTTTTCAATCCAATCTGAATAAGGTATTAGATAATATGGTCGATCAGTTAGACTAAATAATCTGATCGTTATAATAAGACCACTTATTTCTAAAAAAATATATTTCCCGTATTTTTATCTTAAAAAATTAGAAAAAATTTCGTATTTGAAGTGCTATATATTCACACAATATTTTTTTTTTCAATTTTTAGGTTACGAGTGGGGAATATTTTCCCTCTCCCATGAGTCTATTTTTTATTAATTTCCTTCTTTGGTCTAGTGTTTCTGAATTTGGGCCAGCGAGGTAATGATGTAACTTGGTTAACCAGTCAAGTCAAATGATCCTATTCATTACGATTAGAAGCAAACTTATGGAATCAAACCTCTAGTGTTCATAAGTAAATATAACGTCATATTTTTTGCCCATGTGGTGTACAAGCTTTTCTCATTTTTTTTCTCGATCACTATAGGATTTTACATCATGCGAGCTGAATAAGCTATTAGGTAATTTGATCAACCCTCTATGCTGAATAATCCGATTGTATGTTAGACCACTTATTTCCCAATTTTTTCCCCTAACTTCTATTTAGAGAACTCAAAAGAAATTCCACATTAGAAGCACTAAATATACAAATTAGTATATATGTATTTTTTTTTTCAAATTTTAAGTTGCAAGTGGCGAACTATTTCCCTCTCCTAGATGTCTTTCATTTTTTTTAAAATTTCCTTTTTATCCTATGTTTTAAAATCCAGCCTGACAAAGTAGCAATGTAACTCGATTAACCCGTCAAGTCAAATGAGTTGATCAAATTATGGCATCAGTTATTTCTAAAAAATTAGTTTTATGTTTTTTTTTATCTAGATTTATCTTTGTGACGTGCAAGTTCTTCCTCTTTTTTTTTATTTACAATTACTATATATAAAAATAAAGTCACCCATGTAAGTGAACCTTTTTTTTAACAAGTACTATATGAAAAAAAAATGGTACTTATGGAAGTGAAACTTTAGCGTTTACAAGTAAATATAATGCCACACTTTTTGCCTATACAATTACAAGCTTTTCTATTTTTTTTATCACTATAGAATTTGACACGACCATGTGTTTTACTTTACTCTCTATTTATTTTACCTTTTTTTTAATGAGTTATACATATACCCTTTACCTGTTTTTTAACAATTTTTCATTCATAGACACAACTTCTTCCTCTATATTGTATCTTTCTTAAGAAGTATACTAATTAAACACATACTTTTTGAGTTATAAATATTTTTTTTCTTTTATCCATATAAAAAGAACTATAAACATTCCAAATCTATTGTTTTAAGATATTATAATCATACATAAATAAGCGGATATAAGAAATAATAATTCTTTAATATTACTTTTATCTAACAAATTATTTGAGGGAACATTTGTACCCGCGGTGAAGCACGAGCACATTTCCTAGTATTCTTGAAATCATATAAGTAATCTCAAATTATGTTTGACGAATAACAATCAAATATCAAATATAGTGGCTAAAGGAATAGCAACATATAATCTCCTTTTGTACTTTTTAAAATTTTTTAAAGAAGGGTAAATTACCAAAAATCACTAAATTTGTTTTTTAGTTTAAGCACAAGCTTTTTTTTTTTTGAAGAAATACACCAATTATCAATTTGTTATCACGTTTAGCACGCCATTAGGTTCCCCGTCAATTTTAATGGACGTGCTGACATGTCAATTTCTCTTTAGTTTTAAATATCATACAATTTCTAATGAAAGAGAGAAGTTGAAGGACAATATCATTCATCTGATATTGTTCTCCATTCTCTCTTGCCTCCCACATGTCAATTTCTCTGTTTTCTTTGTCCTTATTGGTGAATCAATTTCTCTTTATTTTGCTCTTTACCCTCTCAACCTCTCAATCCCACATTCGATCATGCTTGGTATCCGCTTCAATTTTTTTTTTCCAATATTTCACTTTATTATAAACTTATAAACCAATTTATTTTCCCACTTTCAAGGAACTAAAAAAAAAAGAAAAAAGGAATCTTTCTTAATCCGTTACATGAAAAGGTGCCTAGTTGAAAATATTAAAAGCAGAAGTATGAGTAGGAAACTTTATGATACAAAAATATGAATACGTGTACAATTCATATTTTATCTAGCGAAATCTAACAGTTGAAATAATAAATAATTATGCGATAGTTATTTTTTAGTCAATCACTGCAGAATCTTCAATTAAGTGATATTTAAAACAAATCCATAGAACGTATGGGATAGAAATCCATTGTAATATTCTTCTCTCTGTTTCCTTTTTTTTCGAATCGTGTTCCCCATCTAGAAGAGTCGAAAAGAAAAAAGAGTTTTGATTCACCACCAACCTTGTTGGAAATCAACTCAACAATTGACAAAGATAATGCGGAAGCAAGAAGAAAATGTATACAAGATATATATGGTGAACCCTCGAACGCGGTGGAAACATTTGAAGGAAACATCAACGAGCAAAGAAGGCTCGGTGGTGACTTCTTATTGAGCAAGAAATATGGAGTGGAGTACAATATGAGTGCGTCCCTAACAGACACAATGGTCGAACACAAATGAGGAATCCTAACCGCATCGTAGAGATATCTCATCTTAGGAGTACTCCCACTCTTTAAACGCTCTCTCCGCACTTTACATCAAGGCTCTCGATACATATATATAGTACCCCGATTCACTCTCAATAGAAAATTCATATTTGATCTCTATCAAAAATAACTTTAAATACAAGATTCTCAAAATATTCTCTCACCGAAGATAGAGATCTAAATCTACAAAATAGGAAACATAATCTGGTCAAAATTTAAGATACAATTCTCAACAAATCTCCACCTTGTCTTGAATTCCCAAAACTTCGAGAGCAATATGAACACCGCCACACTCAATCCGCACACCAGCCAAGACAACTGCAATAATCGTCAGAACCTTTGTTGTCTTCTCCCGAAACCAAAAGCTGAATCTTGTTGTGTCCACGAACTTCGTTGTAGCCACCTAGAATTGAGTCAAATGTAGAAACAACATAACCTTAGCTTTGATACCGGTTTGTTGGGAATCGACTCAATAATTAATGAAGATAATGCGGAAGCAAGAAGAAATTGTACACAAAATATACGTGGTAAACCCTCAAATGCGGTGGAAACGTTTGAAGGAAACATCCACGGGCAAAGGAGGCTCGGCGATGATTTGTTATTGAGCAAGAAATATGAGTAGAGTATAATACGAGCGCTTCCCTGTCAGGCACAACGACTGAACACAAATGGGAAACCTTAACTCCTTCGTAGAGATATCCCATCTCAGAAATACTCCCACTCTCTAAACGCTCTCCTCGCATTTTACATCAAGGCTCTCGATACATATATAGAGAATGCCGATTCACTCTCAATAGAAAATCCCTATTTGATCTCTATCGACAATAACTCTAAATAAAAGTTTATCAAAGTATTATCTCACTAAAGATAGATATCTAAATCTACAAAATAGAAAATAAAATCGGATCAAAATTCAAGACACAATTCTCAACAAAACTATTAGTTGCAGTGATAAGTAACATCAATTCCCAAGAGAAGAATACGAGTTCGAATCTTAAGAAACGCACTATTGTGAGACGGAGTAATATTTAATGTTCTATTTACTCAAGTTACGAGAGTAATATGCCCCATAATTTTAACATGAAAAAACCATTGTGATTCGATTTTGAGCAAACAACTGTGAATATTTAATTGTAAGTTTATTTACTCCGAAAACGATAGGCCTTGAAGTCCATCAGAGTAAGTAGAACTTTATATATATATATATATATTCGATAGATATAATACATATATATCCGGATGATTGCTTCCGGAGAAAGAAATGAACTAATCCACCACATATTTAATTATTTATACATTTGTTGGTTGTTTATCTCCGGCGGAAATACTTAAGTGTCGTGGCTGAATTTTCAGTCACGGACTAAGTACAAAACATGTACAAGAGTTTTGAGTAAAAACATTTTGTACAAATTGTACAAAACTCAAAACTCTTATATTATAACCATATTTGTTTATAAAATCAAATTTAACTTAACTCAATTTAATTTTACTTTTTCCTCAATTTAATAATATAATCATTGTTTTTTTATTTTTTCTTCAAATTCTCTTTAATATTTTTTCTTATCTATTATTATAATTAATTTTTTGATATTAAATTCTCTCAATTATGTAACGTTTTTTCTTCAATTCAACTACACAATCATTATTTTTTTTATTTTCTTCTTCTTCAAATTCATATTTTTCCTAACTATTTTTATCTTCATTTCTTTAAATCAAATTAAATCAAATTTAATTTCGTTACAAAATGCAACTTACTAATATTTTGTACTTTGACGTGACTGAATTTTCAACCACGTAACCGAAGCATGGTCCTATCTCTAGCGTCTAGACACTACTTATAATAATATATATATATATATATATATATTAATCTAGGACAAAAAATGAGGGGTCATGAATCGGTGGGAACTTCGACGTAAGTCAACTAACTTGACTTATCATTGCATAAAATGTCGTAAGCTCCATAGAAAAAGGTTGATCAGGATTGAAAGATACTGAAACCATTACCTCTATAGGAGGACTAGATAAGCTTCTCTATAGTACTAAATTAAGTATATATATAAAAGGTTCGACATCCCATTTAATGTTAAGCATATGCAAATTACTTATAGATTTCACATTATGTAAGTCAAAATTCTTAATTGTCTTTCTCATTTTAACGATCCATGGATGAAATTTATATTATGCGAAAATGAAATAAATATATGTATGCAAGTCGCGAAAAAATGAAATTATGCTCGGTGCCAAAACAATTCCCTTTGAAGTCTTCTGTGTTGGTTAACCAAAAAAAGAAAAAAGTCTTCTGTGTTGGTTACCATACACCTTATTTTGAACTCCACGAGGGATGACTTATGGGATGATTGCATGGGAGTTTGGGGAATATAAAGACTTATGAGACGACTATAAAGTTGATTATATTATAAAACTGAATGCACTATAAATTTGCGTTTGCTCCGCCCTTCACTATTATGCACCCCTGATAAGGCGATTGTTACGTCATGGCTTTTGACTAGTAATATATTAAGAGAGCTAATAAGATATAATAATTTGACGCCATTTTGGCCGTTAATTTGCAAAAATATTTGCAGGACTCAAGTGAAGGTTGACAAATCATTCGAGAACCAAAATAGGATGCAGTTAACTAAAAAATTTACTCAAGTATTTTCACTTTTTTTTAAATGCATACATAAAAATAATATATACCACATTCTGCCCAGCATATTACTATTATTTAATTTGATGAACCAAAAATTCATTCTTAAATTATGATTTTAATATAACAACTCAATTCAAGTAAGTGCTACGAAAAATCAAGTTATAAAAAATTATTAATAAATCCTATATATACACGATTATGTCTTGGCCGGTGAACTTCCATCTCCATTCCCAGTAGAAGTCGTCGTCTCTTTCCCCTTCTTTGGCAAGGCGATTAAGCATTGTCCGGAACAGCTTGAGCGTACTTCGATTTCTAGTCATCCACGCTCGGACTAATACATAAGAAATTATCAAATTTGAAAGTCTTGCCCCTTTGAATGTCCCCTGAGGTAGTTACTATTCGACTTTGCTCCCAGAAATTTGCATTTGGTTTTCAAATAATGATTTTGCTCTACACAACTCAACTCTATTCTTTCTCAAATTCAACAGTATAATTATTATTATTTTATGTTTTCTTCAATTTAATTATAATTTATCACTCATTTTTTTCTAAATATTTATATAATAAATTTTTCAATAATAAATTTTCCATTTACTTTTACTTCAATATATACATATATATATATTTTTTCCCCATTCATATACTTGTAAACACTTATAATAATAATAATTTTTTTTATCTTAGTAAATATTAGAAAACTTTAACTTGCCCATTAATTAAGAAGGATAGAAGTTGTACTTCAATAATGTGTTTTAGAAATGTTAAAGTACTGGTAAACTCTTTTTTTTTTCCTAGGATTTAATTATATCTCCTCCAAAATTTTATCAGCAGTTTAAACTGTCAAATCTAGTACTGTTGGGAAAGTATTTGTGATATAATATAATATTTGGAATATAATGTGTGCTCTGTCCCTGTTCATAGTGGTAAATCCCTACGGCCGAGTCCCAGTAGTGCAAATTGAAAAAAAAAGAAAAGAAAAGAAAACGATGCATAGTGAATAAATCCATAATCGAGCAATGTTCTTAACAGATTCTTTGTAGTTTTTCCTTTTTTTGTTCAGCGAATTAGTTTTATGGCAGTTGCTTTCAATTTCGGAATGATATTAACTTCATTAGAAAATTGTGTGCTAACTGCTAAGTGGTCCCCTCAGTTGAAAATTAAAGAAAAATCAAGGAAATAAGAAATTTATTTTTTGATTTTTTTTATTACAAAAGATAATAGAAAAATAATTAATAATAAAGGGACATGAGAGCTTGATTGGTGAAAATTAAATGTAAAATCTCTTGATCCTGAGTCGAGGGCATTGTCACTACACTGAATCACCTTATAGCTTGATCTAATTATTTTAATCACTATGTTAATGGTGCTTGAAAAAGCTGAAGAATGAACTTCCGTGTGTTGGGATGCCATCTGATTAAACCAATAACAACCCATACAGTCAGATCAAACATCAACATTACTGATCACATCAATTTTTGATGTGAATCACCTTATATCTTGATCTAATTATTTTAATTACTATGTTAATGGTTCTTGAAAAAGCTGAAGAAGGAACTTCCGTGTGTTGGGATGCCATCTGATTAAACCAATAACAACGCATACAGTCAGATCAATCATCAACATTACTGATCACATCAATTTTTGTCTGACTAAACCCGATTTAACAACCGAATAAGCCAATAATTAAGAAGCCCACTCTAATCTTATTTTTCAAACTAATTCCCATCCGATTAAGCCAATAATTAAGAAGCCCATTCTAGTCTTATTTTTCAAACTAATTCCCAAAATAGACTCATCCACAAAATAATCATTATCTAAACTTCAGCATAATTTTATTTCAGAAGCCCCTAACATTTATAAAATTTTCAAAACTACTCCTATAAAGAGAGAATGCTGTAAGAAAGTTGCGATGGCGGTTGATGGCGGCCACCATTTTCCCGATCAAGATTGCTAGCAACCGATTAGAGCGACATCGACCTCCATTCTGGCAGTTGTAGCCAGTGTCGGGCTCACACTGTTCGAATATTTTCCCCTCTCTCTAACACGAAGAGAGGGGGAGGATCTGTGCAGTATCCGATGCCGACTTCCCACCCTTGGTCACACTCAAGGGTACCAGCAGTCTCAACAGCTATCCACAAGCTCAAATGTAGTGGTGGTGTTCGCTGTTGGCCCCCCACTGCTTGGGTCTTCCTCTCCTTTCTCTACGCAGTAGAGAGAGCGTGGAAAGACCCGAGTAATGGGATCTGATGCAGATCACCACCAATCCAATCCAATTGAGGTCGCCCACAACCATTAAGACTACCGACATTCTCAATTAGAGGATCGGTGGCATGTGTTGGGCTTCCACTGAACAGGTCTTCCCCTCTCTTTACACATTAAAGAGAGGAAAGGAGGCTCAAATGATGGGGATTCATACTGGCCGACACTGCTATTGTTCAAGATTGCTGATGACCTCATAGGTCACCTGCAACTGAAATAGTGGTAGCCGTCCTTAGGTTTCATCACACTTCTCTTTCCGCATCCTCTCTTTTTAGTGGTATTTTTAAAGTTTCTTTAGGCATAAAGAGAGGGGAAGACTCTCGCGTTGGGGCTGAAAGCCGACCACATCTCTCGAGTTGAGTTCATCGACTTCTCATTCGTCGATAGCGATTTCGGCTGGAGGATGGCAGCCATTGTTGGGCTGCCAACCTCCCTCCCCCCTCCCCCATGTCCTCACTTTCTCTCTTTTGTGGGGGTGTTTGTAAAAATTGCTAAAAATTAGGGATTCTGAAACTAAAAGAAAAAAAGAAATTTAGATTGGAATTTATTTTATAGTGGAGACTAATTTGGGATCTAAGTTCAACAACTAAAATTAATCTATTAGCATCATAAAAGTATGGAGCTAGATAAAGTGTTTCTCAATTTTTCAATTCCAGATTTACCCTTTCGTTTAATCTAGACATATTTTAATTTATATTATACCGATTCGATAGATTTAGCCACTTTTTACACATTATATATATCTAGAAAAATTTAATTAATTCATCACATAAAGACACTTTTCTTCACATCTAGAGTGACTAATATTTTCTTTACATAAAGATACATCCCTTCGGTTTATCTATGCATATTTACTAAATTCTGTATGCATGCCTCTTCATTTCATCTAATCTATTATTTTTTCAGTATAATATAATTATCTTCTTATGATGCATTTTCAGTCATTTAATTAAATAACTTGGAATGTTTTTTATTCTTATATGGGGTAGTGCGTCAACAATCATGAACATTACTTAATTTTTCAAATCTACAATGATTTTTTTACAGAAATATAGTAATAATCCATTTTGTTTTAAATCTAATGTTTATCAATTTTTACCTAAAGTAGCAATCAATTAGTAACATGGCACAAGAAAAATATTAAAAGTAAAATAACAAATTGCATAAAAATAAAAAAGGAAAAATTCATAAAATTCAGGAAAAAATATAGATAATTATAAAATTAAATTAAAAATAAAAATTAGTATAATTATAAGTAAATTTTAAAAGAGTGAAGAAATTCAAAAATAAAATTTGAACATAAAAGAAATTCAAAGTACGCAAAAGAAAAAATAGAAAAAAAATTCAAATTTATACCTATAATAAAAAATGTGAAATAGCTTGAAGTGTTTTTGCATTTGGAGATGTCAACTGTGCCATTTCATAAATTCCTACTTTTTATCACTAATTTATCTATTTCCCTCTAATGCATCTTCAAGGCTTTCACTTCCTGCTAATTCCCTACTCTTTCCCCATTCCCACTGATGGTCCGCAATAGTGACCACTCTCTATCTATACATACATCCATTCTCACAGTCATACTACCTAGCATTCCTTCTCCTACAGCCTCTTCTCTCTTTGCTTTTCATCTCAAATCGGACAAACTTCCTGATTTGCACAAATTACTTCAATGAATGGTGCATCACTATGACTCCAAATTATGGTAAATCAATCTCTAATTAATGAACAAATTACAGAAAATGTGAGCTTTTTCTTTTCTGGATCGATGAGCCATAACATAAAGCATCGAGGAAGAATGAGAGAGAGAGAGAGAGAGAGAGGAACAAAGAGGTGGTGGAGGTGTCTCTAAAATTGAGAGCGAGGACTCAGTCATACGGCCTTTGGAAATGTGAAAATCGACACACAAGAGTCTTATTCATTTAGTAAGGGATCTCGCGTTACTACGTACAACTACTTCGAGAGGAACGTGACATCTTGTTAATACCTTTTCTGCCACTTTTTCATCCTCCCATTACCAGTGATTGAGACATCTCTTAATAATGGATATTTTCACTCGATTTTGTTGATGCTCAAGCAATGTTTGATAATTAATTTTTTTGACATTGCTTATTAATGGATGTCAAAAAAAATTTTTGCAGCCAGTGTTTAAGCAATTTAACTTGCATTAATAATATTGATTTAGAATTGATCACAAAAATAAAAATTTTAAATTATGACGTAGCATGTCCCGTTAGCTCTCCTTACCCAAAAATAGGCCCTCTTATCCCTCTCTCTATATATATATATTAGGGTATTTCAAAGCTATTATTAATTAAAGTTGTACCTTTGCTCTGTGAATGAACTATAATTATTTTGTTCTTTTCTGATACCAATAAGATTTTTTATATCTTTTTTTTTGTACAATCATTTTATATTTTTTTTACTTTACTCTTTGATTTATATCTTTTCCTGCTAGTTGATAGGTTATACCGTTGACCATATCAAAATAAGTCAAAGATCATATATATATATATATGTATGTATAAATACTGCTATTCCATTTATACCAGAAATAATAAAGTGTCCAAATTGTACATTGTTTACATTCCATTATTTTAGTGAGACATCAACCATTATTCAATTAAAACTTTATTAGTGACAATATATCATTTCAACTTGATAATGTTTTCGACATCTTACACGTGCAACGCGCGTGCTTCTATACTAGTAAATTACAAATACTTTTAACAAAAAAAATTACAAATCCTGAAGAACCTTCTCCTTTCATGTGATTGTACTTCTTTTACAACGATTGCAAGATAATGAGAAAGGGCTTTAAAGTATCGACAAAAAAGTATGTCGATGCTTTTGCCAATGCTTTGAAAAGCGCCGGCAATTGGCAAAACACCAATTGGAAAAGGTTTTCCTGCATTCTTCGACTGTATATATATCTATATATATATACATATATAAGATTTTATCAAGAGGAAGGTCCTTCAGTTGATCCATCATCCCATTGCTCTTTCTCAATTGATTTTGGCACTGACAAGTTCTGCGAGTGACCCGATAAATCCTACGACCGTAATGATGAACCCGACCATGTTAAATGCGGTGAGAAGAATCCACTTCCTACTCCAAGTTCTGACTTGCCTCTGCACAAGGTACATCCGCACGGGACCGTACACCACAGATGGCCAAAAAATTACGGTCCCCACAACTCCGATGACTGAGGTGAAGTACGGAAAGATTACCGCTATCAATGTTGCTATTACAACATAGAATGTTCGGAAACAGGCCTGAAAGAGGTTCATCTGGGTTGTCGGTAATAATGGAAACTTGAAGGAATAGGACTTGTTCAGCAACCTGCTGTCTGGGAATCTCTCACGGAGCCATCTCTCCAGCATTGCGAAACTAGCCTGACCGTAAATCTGATGACCACGAGGATGCCAAAAACAACCGTCGGTTTTTAGCTTTTCTTTCAATCATTGATAAAAAGGAACCAAAACACTTGGACAGTTTTCGACAGACAAATGGAGAGTGGAGGTTACCTGATATGCTCCCATCAGATAGATAACAACGCAGGCATTTGCAAAGTCGACAAGCCAATAGGGCTCGTAAAAACCAAAGCCCGTGAGGAGATTCTCGGGCGTGCTGTCACCAAAAGCTGCATACCCAATGCATCCGTAGGTGAGGTAAAATAAAGTGATGATGGATACCGCGACCGTCAAGGCGACCTTCATCGTCTTGTTCACCGGTGGAGGCGACTTCAGTGTGTCCTTCACTCAATAAAATTCTATCAACAAGCCATGATTCAATTCCTCAACCAACTTGCCATTTTTGAAGTTGAAAGGCAGCAAAGATTAAGGAATAAGCAAACTCGGACCTCGATCTCGAGTAGAATAATTGTAAACGGGGTTGCAAAAGCAATGTCTGCAAGCGCTGTGAATACAAGAAATGTTTTACTGGCAGAATCAGAACCGGGGACCCCCGTAATACTGCCCTTTACTGTTCCATTTTCTGCATTAAGGGGAAGGAAGTAAAGATATCGACACAACTCGGCTTTTACAGAATATTTCTCGAGAAATATCATTACAGTCGAGTCACGAACCGATTACTTTTGCCAGTTCTAGTCCAATGCCAATGAATGAGAAGCACAAGGACATGACCAAAGCCATTATGGAGATCCATCTTGTGCTATGGAAATTGGGTATCTGAGACAGAAATATATTGACGAACCCAAAGAGCATCATGTACAAATTATCCCCATATTGGCATGGAGCATCATGCCCGTATTTGTGGTAGCAGTTTGACTGCTGAATTGCCCTGCAAATTGAGTTGGTCAGTTTTCTGGCCTAGCGTTTCTCGCCAACGAATTGGCTTCTTACCGTAGACTGCTACCGGCGGTGCTGGTGAAGACAACGGCCACCCCGAATATGGTGAATTGGATCAAAAATCCGAATACAACGTGGTGCTTGTCACCTGCTATGAAAACTTCTTTAGTGCTGCCCTGTTCAACTAGAAGATTAATTATATGCAGAACAGATTCCTGCCTGAGACAGAGACAAGGAAGCAACTTCCTTTTACCATTCTTATGAAGAACAAAGGCAGGCATATATCCTTTCATCGGAAAAGACAAACCAATCATATTCATTTTTTGAAAAAAGGAAAAGGAAAATTTGAAAACGATGAAATTTCTCCATAGAGCCTGCTGCCAGATTGAAAACTACGAAAATTCCGTTGTATCCCCGGAATGATGCAGGCTGATTCTGCAGGCAGTGCCAAGAACAACAATCTACTTACCTAAATAGAGCTTAGTAGCTTCCATGAAAGACCTGTTCCTGATAGGTCCATGCTCGGGATCGGGATGTCTGTAGCATTCAGCGAGAAGGAAAGAAGAAAAAAGAGTCATTGCCGCAAAGATGATGATGCAGAGAGGGCCGAGGATCCACCCGAGCTGCGCCACGCTCCATGCTAGTGGCAGCACTCCTGCACCTGCCACCCCTGCTAATATATGTGCCACTGCTGTCCATGTTGTACCTTAACATCGACCCCAAAAAAGAAACAAGCAAAAAATGAATTAAAGAAAAGGATTGGAGATTTATATTATGAACCGAAAAATTTAGATAGGAAAGGATTGTCTCGTGTTCTGTGACCAGGAGCATATCTATCCGACAAAGCAGTTAACAATAACACACGTTCCATTTGCATATGACGCGCATTCCTAATCTCTTGAAATGACTTACCGGTTCTCTCGAGAAGGTCGAGCTCGGAAGCATCGTCTCTACGGAGTAAGCTGGTGTTTAGATCAGCATTCTCTTCTTCCATGATCTCACCTCCCCTTTTCTCCTCTCGTTACCACCTACAACAAAATGATTTCCTGAATATTCTATATATACACTATTCGATGCGTGTTAAGACTCACGCAAAGTCGCGACCCCACCCAGACCCAAGAAAACAGAACTTAGTATATGAATATAACTCAATTATGATTTTAATATAATAACTCAATTCGAGTAAGTGCTACAAAAAAGTAAGTTATAGTAAATTATTAATAAATCTCAAATTAACGAGCCTTTAAATTTTTCTCATATTATTGCCGAAAAAATTTTGGATTCTGGATTTTTGTTTTAACTAAATATTTTATAATGAAAAATCGTTATTTGTATGAATATAAATTCAAACTTATCATGACAATATACATAGTATATTTGAGTTTATCAAGTTTTTAAATAAGATATTATTTTGAGTTTTTATTTTTATTTTTCGAGTAAATACGTTCTGTGCTATTCCCCGTATCCGCAAAGTTCATGCCTTACTATGTGTGTGTATATATATATCAAATTATGTCTGGGCCTTGTAAACCCAAAAGGTCGGGCAAGTGAATTTCCATCTCCGTGCCTTTTCCCCTTTTTTGGCTAGGTGATTAGGCATTGCCCGGACCAGCTCGAGCATCCTTCGACTTCTAGTCATCCATGCTCAGATTGGGGAATTCGTAGTCGGGGACGGAGCCATCGAAGCTCCGGGATGGGCGCAGTTGCCCCCAGACATTTGTAAAAATTCAATAATTAATATATAAGAAGATTATCACATTTGAAAGTCTTGCCCCTAAAAGGAAAATCTAAATTGCCGCTACACGATAGTTACTATTCGACTTTGCTCCCAAGAATTTCTCACAAGTCACAGTAAGAAGGATAGAATTTGTACCTCAGGATTGAGTTTTAGAAATGTTAAGGACTAGTAGTAAATTCTTTTGTTTTTTTTCCCCCCAGGATATAATTATAGCTTTTCCAAAATTTTATCAGCAGTTCATAAATTTAAATTTACTACGGTAGGGGAAATATTGGTAATCGAAATATAATCGTTGCCTCAATTAGTATATTGCCCCTCCTGAATATAATGTGTGGCTCTGTCCCTGTTCATAATGGTAAATCCCAACGGCAGCATCCCAGTGGTGCAAAATAAATAAATAAATATAAAAAGATATGATGCATAATGAATAAATCATAATCAAGCAATGTTCTTAACAGATTCTTTGAAGTTTTTCCTATTTTTGTTCAACGAATGGGTTTTGTGGCAGTTGCTTTCAATTTCGGAATGAAATTAAATTCCTTCATTAGAGAATTGTGTGTTAGTGGTCCCCTTTGATTTGTTTGATATTCTAAGTCTACTATCAGATCCATATAAAAAAAAACAAATTTCAAGGGAATAAGAAAAATCTTGTTTTATTTTTTTTTAATTACAGAAGAGAATAGAAAAATAAGAAATAAAGGGACATGAGAGCTTGACTGGTGAAATCTATATGTAGAATCTCCTAATCGTGAGTCGAGAGTATCATCACTACACTGAATTCACCCTATATCTTGATCTTGATTCATTTTAATCACTATGTTAATAATGCCAGAAAAAGCTGAACAAGGAAGTTTCTTGTGATGGGTCAAAATTTTAAAGTGAAATGAACTATTATTAACCAAAAATATATATTTTTAAATGAACAAAGATAATATTAGTATATCCAAGATTGTCTTTTAATTCACCAACACAGTATGATATATATTATACACAAATAATTACTAAATTGATTCTTAAACAGTCAGTCATCTCTATAACCATATAATAATGGTCAAGTTAACCATTAACTTAGCATCACCTAACATTCATATACTGACTAAATCAAGTTCTAGCAAACAACACGACTTTCACGGAACAACTTCAAACAACCTCAATAATCATCACATCTATAACAATCAGACCAGACAACAATATACAGCACAACCAATCAATATAGTCATAGGGCGCATTTCTTCGCAACAGCGTGATAACTGACATAGTGACCATGCGCCTCGACTTAAATCTCCATTACTCACCTTACCACTTCCTATCATCGGGGGCCACCCATTATCAAACCTCCAACCTAACTTCCATTTTATATCCCGCCAGATCAGCGGTTTAGGCGTGCATTTTATATCCCGCCGGTTCAGTGATATAAACGTCCATTTTGTATCCCACCGGTTCAGCGGTCTAGGCGTCCATTTTATATCCCGCCGGATCAGCGGTCAACCACACCCCCAATCATATTCCGCTGGGTCTGACAGTCCCATGGCTATATCAAGTAAACAATATCAATATACCCAAGCACAATTCCAATCTTATTATAATTGTATCATACTATCATCATATATCTCATACACAATCACATCACATATTTCAAATCAAAATGAAACATAAGATGCCACCTGATTAGATCTGATTAAACCAATCACTCCCCATACAGTGATCAAACATCAACATTACTAATCACATCAATTTTTGTACTAGATCTGATTAAGCCAATGACCACCCGTACAGTGGTCAAACATCAACAGTACTAATCACATCAATTTTTGTACTAGATCTGATTAAGCCAATAACCACCCGTACAGTGATCAAACATCAACATTACTAATCACATCAATTTTTGTAGTTAGTAAACCCCATTTAACAGCATTAATCAACCACAGGAATCCCAGGAACATTTGCCATTCGTTTGACTTTTCATCCGATTAAGCTAATAATCAAGAAGTCCATTCTAGTCTAATTTTTCAAACTTCCAAAATAGACTCATCCACAAAAATATCCCTATCTAAACTTCAATATAATTTATTTCAGATTAGCCCCTAACATTTAAAAATTTTCAAAAATTCTTCTAAAAAGAGAGAGTGCAGAGAAAAAGTTGTGATGGGGGAAAATGGTGGCCGCCATTGTCTCAGTCAAGATTGCTCTGAGACTGACATCGACCTCCATTCTGTGTCGGGCTCACACTGTTCGCATATTTCTCCCTCTCTCTAATACGAAGAGAGGAGGGAGGACCCGTGCAGTGCCCAATGCTGACCACCCACCCTCCAATTACACTCGAGCTTGCCAAGGGCCTCAATAGTTGTACACAAGCTCGACTGTGTGGTGTTTGCTTTGGCCCCCCGCTGCCACTCTCTCACACATTAAAAAGAGGAAAGAAGGCTCAAGCGCTGGGATCAAGATTAGCTAATGCTGCCATTTTTCTAGGTTGTTTATGACCTTAAAGTTCACCTACAACCTCGACTGAAATAGCGGTGTCCTTAAGCTTCATCACACCTCTCTCTCTCTCTCTGCATCCTCTCTTTTTAGTGGTTTTCTAGAAGTTTCTTAAGGCATAAAGAGAGAGGGGAAGACCAAAGTGTTGGGGCTAAAAGCCAACCACCATCTATCCAGTTGATGTCATCGACTTCTCATTTATTAGAAGCGATCTCGGATGAGCGATGGCAGCCATTGTCCACCTTCCCATGTCCTCACTTCTCTCTTTTTGTTGGGGTGTTTCTAAAAGTAATTAAAAATTAGGGATTATTATGAAACTAAAAAATTTAGCTTAGGAATTATTTTATAGAGACTAGTTTGGGATAAAATTTCAACAATAAAATTAGATAGGGCAAAAGCTCATAATTGAGTGGATGTGAATAGTGTTGAGACATACGGAAAATTAGAATAGAAAAGTATTGGTTTATAAAGATTGGCTTTCACAACTTATAATCTCGAGTTTTTGAATTAGAGATGAGCTCAATCACTTAACGGCTCAGCGGATATTTTATATGGTATTAGAGCCACAGTTCCACGCGTTCGTATGCTTGCATCACACCAAGCTCAGTATGTCCGAGAGCAATTGAAAGGGTGCCTTGTCCAAGTGTGGAAGAGGAAGTCCAACTCGAGGTAGTTATGGCCCGAGTTAGGAATGGAGGAGAGCCCGGATTGAGGTAAGTTGTTGAGGGCGGGCTCTTCAAGTCCACGTGGCACGTGTGTAGGCAAGTGAAAGAGAAAAAAGCCACATGTTACCACGTGCGGCCGAATGTTGAGAAATAAAAGAGTTAATCCCACATTGATTGGAAAAAGAAAAATAATTGGATTTATATGAAACTTGAGTTCTGCCACTTATAAGCTTGAACTTTTAAGTGGATATCCATATAAGCCTGATGAAAATTTAGTAAAAAGAGTCAATCCCACATTGACTAGAGAAAGAAAATAATTGGGTTTATATAAGACTTGGTTTTACCACTTATTAGCGTGAAATTTTACGTGGATATGGGCCTAGATCCATGTAAACCCGATGAAAATTTAATATGTTGAGAAGGAAAAAGAGTTAATCCCACATTGATAAGAGAAAGAAAAATAATTGGGTTTATATGAGACCTAAGTGCGGAACTCATGGCTAGTGAAGTTTGGGTTTGGAAGTGGAAGTCGGGCTTGTAGTTGGTTTGAACCCCTTCGCCCTTGTGTGCAAGATGAAGACACTTCGAGGTAGTTAAAGCCCAAGTTCAAAAGAGAGGAGAGCCCAACTCGAGGTAAGTTGTTGAGAACGGGTTCTTCAAGTCCACGTAGTACATGTAAGTGAAATTTCAAAGCCTCACATTGCCACGTGAAGGAGGATGTTGAGACATATGGAAAAATAGAATTGAAAAGTATGAGTTTATAATAAATTGAGTTTCACAACTTACGAGCTGGAGATGAGCCAATCACATATAGGCCAAATGGATATTTTACAAATGGGACATCATCAATCAGCAGAATAACAATACATGTCTAGTTCTTCTTTTTTTTAAGTTAATAGAATCATCCGTCATCCATCCATCCATATTCATATACATAGTAAAATTGATTCCACTTCGCATTAAATAGGGTCATAGTTAGTAAGGTTAAAATGATTTATAATTGTATAACAATAAAATATTTTATTGAATATTAATATATAACTTATATTGAAAATCAATTAATTGATCATGTATAGGACTAAACCATAAACTATCGGCAAAGAAATTAAAATATAGAAAATTGAGTATGAAAATGTATAAATCAAATTTGTAAGAGAAATTTCAAAAAAAAAAACTAAATAAGTTAGTTAGGCCAACTTCATCGAATGTTATTATTCAAAGATTGTTGTGTGAAATTTTAAACAATTTTTTGATATTTTTATGATTTTTAAGAAGCAAACTATTTTTGAAATATATATAATTATCATATAATTGAAATAAATGTATGAAAAGATGAAATCCCGTATAATATAAAGATAGAATACTAAAAATTTGATTAACTTTTCATATAAAAATTTCCCAAAAAATAATAACAAATCACTTAATTTTACGAACTTATGGTCATATAACTAAAATTGACTCCTATATTAATAAATGATCTCTCATTATTGAACGACATTTTAAAAAGTTTTAGAGAGTTGGTTTAACCATATGAATTTCATTTATTTAGTTGGATATTAACCTAATTTCTAATATTAGACAAAATTCGCATGTTTAAAAATGGGTAATGAAGTAAATATATATGAACTTATAATAAGGATGTCATCTACAACAAATCTCTATAATATACTTGCTGTTAAATAAATATATAATACAATGCTTACTAATTGGACTATTTGTTGCAAAATATATATTGTACCATGCAAAATTAGTCTAATGTTTAGTTATTGTATGAAACTTGAAAAATAATTATTAAAAATATTTTATTGTGTTAAGAAGCCAATATATTTCCATAATTCAGTATATTTGTTACAAAAATGATATATATAAATGTTTCAAGCTCATAAATAAAAATATAATTTTCAAAAAAGTTATGATTTTATAAATGAAAATTATTATGATAAAGCATTATGAACTTAAATTATAAATAAAATAATAAATAAATTTTAAAAATAAGAATCTTATAAATATTGTTTTGAAAAACGAGCGAAATGAAGTTTTATTCTAATTATTGAACTCGATATATGTCAATCTATATTGATAATTGAAAAAATTATGATGATGCATATAAATTGAAATAAGTAGTTTCAAAATATTATTATAGTAATTTCTTGGTATGTGCAAAAATAATTAAATTACTCTAACTTTTAACAACAAAATGTTAAGGGAAATATTTGAAATTATATTTAATAATTGAAAATATTTATTATTTTTAATCAGAAAATTTGCATTTCAAAATGTAAATAATTACGATAAGAAATGGTATAAGAATACATGTAAACGAACTTGTGCAATGCACGTGATAGAAAACTAGTATATATAGTAAAATTGACATCTCTTTTGATTAAATAGGGTCATAGTTAGTAGGATTAAGATAGTCAACTTGTAATTGTATAACAATGAAATTTTTAATTGGATATTATTATTTAACTAATATTAAAAAAATTGTTCAAATGTAGGACTAAACCATAAACTATTGGCATGTGAAAGAAATTAAAATTTATGGAATTGAGTATAAAAATGTATAAATCAAATTTGTAAGAGAAATTTTTTTAAAAATACTGAATAAGTTAATTAGTCCAACTTCATCGAAGGAAGATTATTATGTGACACTTTAAACTTTTTTTTATATATTTTTATGGTTCTTAAGAAACAAATTATTATTAAAATATATATATATAATGAGTTTTTCATATAAAAGATTTTCAAGAAATAATAACAAATCACTAATTCTATGAACTTATGGTATATAACTAAAATTGACTCCTATATTAGTAAGTGATCTCCTATTACTGAACAAAATTTTAAAAAAATTAATAAAGTTGATTTAATCAAGTGAATTTCATTAAATTTATTAATGTTAACCAAAATTCTATTAAGATTGAAATTGTTATTGTTATTTATGACTCATGATAAAATAAAAAATTAAGCAATGATGTAAGAAAATTTGCATATTTGAAAAATGATCGTGAAGTAAATATATAAAATTTACCGCAAGGATGTCATCTACAACAAATCTCTCTAATATGCTTACTACTAAATAAATATATAATGCTCACTAATGGGATTTTTTGTTACAAAACATATATTGAACCATGCAAAACTAGTTTAATTTTATTATTTAATTATCGTATAAAACTTAAGTTTAAATATTAACATTTTTTGTGTTAAGAAGCCAATGTGTTTTTCAAAATTCAGAATAATTGTTATAAAAATGATATATAAATATTTTAAACTCATAAATAAAAATATGATTATCAAAAAATTAATGGTCTTATGAATGAAAAATATAATGATATGGAGCTTAAACTCATAGATAAAATAAAAAATAAAATCTTAAAAATTAGAATCTCATAAATATTCTTTAAAAAAATGAGTGAAATGAAGTTTTATGATATTACTAAATAAAATATATGTCAATCTATACTGATAATTAATAAGAATATGATGATGCATAACAATTGAAATAAATAGTTTCAAAATAGTATTATAATAATTAACTTGTATGATTGTATGTGTGGTAGCATCTAATATACCGGGAATCATTACTCTAATTTTTGACAAAAAATGCTAGGATAAATATTTGAAATTACAATTAATATTTGAAATTTTTTATTATTTTTAATCAAAATATTTGTGTTTCAAAAAATATATAATTACAATAAGAAATGGTGTATGAATATATAAAAATTGAACCCATGCAATGGTTTGGACTAAAAATGTGTAGCATACAAAACGTGTTAGGACTAATTTGCCCAAACTAGAATTTATATAACTAGATTAAAAATCTGGGCAAACTTATAGGGCTTCAGTTGGTTTTTATATATTCCACGTACGTATTTTGTTTATAGCTAGGAAAAAATTTCATGCTGTTAATGTACATCGTTACCTGTTAACACTCTGTAACGATTTGGACTAAAATTGTATAGGACTCAATTGACAAAAAGGATAAATTTGTAGGACCTTTGCTGTAACTTTCCTTCTAAAAGTGCACACAGGCTGAGAACGAATTTTATTAAATTGACAAAAAAAAGAACTTTTTGGAAAAAAAAATTCCGTCTGTGTAATGTCTTGCTCCTTCATTTTCTTTTCTCCTATTCTCAATTATGTTCCATAAATTTTTCATTATAAAAAAATTAATATGTCCGTAAAAATTAATCATGAATGTGCATGCCGCTTGAACTAGTACCTGTCTTGATAGTATCTATGTTATTGATCATGTCGAGATGATCCAACGACAAGGTTGTTATTGTCCAAAAGTGTAAATTCACTATAATGAAAATGATGAGTTCCCAATTAAAACATGAATAACATCACTCTAACTAATCTAAATTCAAGCAGAGAATGGGTATTAACTTCCCCACTGCCAATCCATGAAAATCAAGAAGCAATAATCTTCTTCGAAATAGCCTATGAAATTCAGTTGCCCATCAAAAACGGCACGCAACTCTCACATCGGTGTGAATGATGCGATTGATGCGAGGCGTAGCGGCGTAGCGGTGCCCACCCACCTCAGCCCCCCATTCGAAAACAAATTGCATTAAGTATATCCTTGCCTCAATTATTTTGAGAGCATTGACAAATGATCAAACATCTAAGGGCTACTGGATACATGTGAATGTGAGTGTCGTGAGAATTATTGGGCTAGGAGAATTCAATTATTTCTCTTGGTATGTAAATTTTATTTTTTTAGTAAATGTTAGTCGAAATTAAAGAGCTTTTGTTTTTGAAAAGTTATTAGAAGTCAGGGTGTTCAAGGCAAGAATTTATTCTTCTTTGGTAACGCTTGCCGAAGCTTCACTAAGGATCATTGGGTTCACTCGCTTGTGTGGACTAATTCTCCTGGCAAATCATTATACTGAGTTGAATTGGCCGAGATAATAGGCAGGCTTGCTGGCCACTTGTTTATTTCGGACTTGTGCATCCATATTAGGTGGAAAACTCGAAACGGTTAAATTTCCGAACCGTGAGATGGTTTGAGGTATACTTTGACTACTTAAAACCCAGCCGTCATTTAGTCCCGTGATCTCTCAAGGCCGTGGTATAACGCTCTATATCGGTGGGACCGACAAGTAACACATCAAATTACTTGAACCGCTCCATGGCACGTCTAGAATTATTACTTATTGCCAATTTGGTGTTTAGACGTATTTGGCGTGAACAGGTACATATAAACATCCAATAACAAACTCTATGGACAGGGTGATTGGTAGAAATTTGACATTAGATTCGGACTTTGCCCCTCAGTAGGTCGCTTTTCGAGAAAAATGGGTGCCTCCCCGTTTTCGCTCTTTTTTTATAGACCTCTTACATTTTCCTATTCTAGTTCTAGAGGACCCCATTATTGAATAATGACCAACATGTCAATTAATTACAGCATAAACGGTTTTCTATGCGCACCCGAATTTCGTCTCGTCGGGGTATGCATGCGCGCGCCTATGCAACGCGGCTTGGGAGTGTCCACCTTCCCGGGGACGCGCGACGGACGCACGTGTGAAGGAGTCGCCACTACCTGTTTACCACCCGAAGGTCGAGGGCCGGTAAGTCGCCCGGGTCTAGGGGTATGGATACACCTAGTATGCTAAGGCAATGGTCTTGTACGGAACCGAATATTCCGAATTCGGGGGTTCTATTACGTGTGGGCCTATATCCCACATGCCCTTTCGGTACTCTAACTTGCTAGGCTTGCCATTTTATTTATTTACTGCATGACTTAGGGTTGCACTCGACTCGCTCGTTTTGACACCGTAAATTCGAAGAGACACTTGAACCGTCCGCTCTCCGACCGGGATTATTACATGAATAAATATACATCATAAACCCTTACATTGTTCTCTCAAATAAATAAAGGACAAGCTATAATGACTAAATCCCGGTCGGTTCGCGTTCGGCCATTATTTCACTCATGCTCACCGTATGGTTTGGAAAAGACCGAAAATTAAATTAAATGCGCACTTGGTGTATGGGGGCATTGGACCCCTTGATCGAAGGTTATGGGCGTTGGACCCAGTGTGAATCGAGTCCTAAAGGATCGGGTTCGATCCGCATAACAAACAAGTGCAAAAATGTAACAAGCAAGCTCAAATAAACAAACAATGAGGTTTCTTGTTATCGCCGAATTTACGTGAATTAACTGATTATTAACCGGGGTATGTTGACATACAAATCCTACCTTAAAACAAACAAAAGGGATGTTTAATATTCACTCAACACTAAAAGATCACGAGCTCAAATATCACCCGCGAGATTTTTTTTTTTTGCCATTTATTTTCCTTTCCGCTATTTCGTACTCTACTATGTCAATAGGCTTCCCCACTGCCAATCCATGAAAATCAAGAAGCAATAATCTTCTTCGAAATAGCCTATGAAATTCAGTTGCCCATCAAAAACGGCACGCAACTCTCACATCGGTGTGAGTGATGCGATTGATGCGAGGCGTAGCGGCGTAGCGGTGCCCACCCACCTCAGCCCCCCATTCGAAAACAAATTGCATTAAATATATCCTTGCCTCAATTATTTTGAGAGCATTGACAAATGATCAAACATCTAAGGGCTACTGGATACATGTGAATGTGAGTGTCGTGAGAATTATTGGGCTAGGAGAATTCAATTATTTCTCTTGGTATGTAAATTTTATTTTTTTAGTAAATGTTAGCGAAATTAAAGAGCTTTTGTTTTTGAAAAGTTATTAGAAGTCAGGGTGTTCAAGGCAAGAATTTATTCTTCTTTGGTAACGCTTGCCGAAGCTTCACTAAGGATCATTGGGTTCACTCGCTTGTGTGGACTAATTCTCCTGGCAAATCATTATACTGAGTTGAATTGGCCGAGATAATAGGCAGGCTTGCTGGCCACTTGTTTATTTCGGACTTGTGCATCCATATTAGGTGGAAAACTCGAAACGGTTAAATTTTCGAACCGTGAGATGGTTTGAGGTATACTTTGACTACTTAAAACCCAGCCGTCATTTAGTCCCGTGATCTCTCAAGGCCGTGGTATAACGCTCTGTATCGGTGGGATCGACAAGTAACACGTCAAATTACTTGAACCGCTCCATGGCACGTCTAGAATTATTACTTGTTGCCAATTTGGTGTTTAGACGTATTTGGCGTGAACAGGTACATATAAACATCCAATAACAAACTCTATGGACAGGGTGATTAGGTAGAAATTTGACATTAGATTCGGACTTTGCCCCTCAGTAGGTCGCTTTTCGAGAAAAATGGGTGCCTCCTCGTTTTCGCCCTTTTTTTATAGACCTCTTACATTTTCCTATTCTAGTTCTAGAAGACCCCATTATTGAATAATGACCAACATGTCAATTAATTACAGCATAAACGGTTTTCAATACAGTAATATTCGTTTCTTGATTCGAAATTACGAAGTCAATTGGCATATTCATCAGCTTTTGTACGACGCCACATCATCAAATTCATTTTTAGAAATAATTGCTTTGATGTAATATAGATATATCTTTTACCATATATTGCATTCTCCTAGTACTTTATTATATGTAATCTTGCTATAATATATTGCTCGTATTTTTGGGACCTGAAATATAATGTATAGGTTCTTCTAATTTTATGTGTGTGGATGTATTGCTTATAGATCAAGGGAAGTTAAAGTACATGCAATCTATTTAATTATTACACTAGGGGAAAGTGCCGCCCGGTGCCGCGGGACTACAATTTTTCAACGAATAATATCGTAATCGTAATTTAATTAATGCTCGATATAACACATAATCTTAATATATATAGTAATAATCGAAGAAGTAAAAGTAAGACTTCTTAATTGTTAGCAAAGTTTTGGACTTCTTATATGTTACGTGGTACAAACACGAATATTTCTTTATCCTCTATCCAAAATTTGTTTTTAATAGCTGCAAAGTCTTTCTCTTTTTTAATTTCATTAGGTTAGGTTAGTTTGCTCAACCAATTTTCGTCAGAATATTAAAATATGAGAAGAATTTATCTGATGTCCTTAAAAAGAAGAAAATCGTTATAATATGCCAGGACTTGTTATATAGTCAGAAAAGTGTTATAGAAAAATTATAAATTATACCGTAATTACAATATGATTAGTGACTGAAATTTATGATGAGAAAACGTAAAGACAAAATACGATTACAAGATAAAAGTTTATAATAGCAAGAGAGAAACTTATTACAACTCATTACCAAAAAATAATTATCAAGGAATAAAACTGTACAAAGAATTTTTTTTTCTTGTGCAAGTTAATCTTTTTCTATTTCATTGTTATGATGTGTGGAATATTCTTCTGTCAATGCCATATTTAGTTATCTAAAAGAACCAGTTTTTGCGATATCTATTGCCATTTCATATTCCCTTTGTTAGCAATTTAGTAGAGTAACTTTTTAGAAATATTCATGAATCTATATGTTTTATTACTTCTGATAATAATTAAGGTAATTTCTTTTTTGATAAGATTACTTTTTACAAATATCTTTTATATTTCACCCACGCAAGCATGATTGCTCATCTAATTTTTTGAAGTGAAAAGTTACACCGTTAATCCCTTATCCCGTATAGTGATAATATATATTAATCTTATTTATATTACATTTAAAACTAATATACAAGAAAAGGGACAGAGTACTAAGTTCTCATTTAAACGAGAACTTAGTACTATAATGTATCTAAAGGTTCCAGGCTCAATTCTTGTAATGTGTCTACTCATGACCTTTAGTTAGGTTTTCGATTTTCTTTACTAAGTTCATTAGCCCCGCTGAACTGTAAAATACTAATCCAATCATGAATTATATATATATATATATATATATATATATATATACTATTATATAGGGAGAAAGACATTTTGGTGTAACTTTTACTTTTAAAAATACCCGTATTTGATATACTCTAAATTATATAAGCTATCAAAATGAAATTACATTATTAAAATCACAAAAATAACTACATGCTACTTTCCCAGTTATCTCACTTCTCACTCGGTCTCCCCGCATCCTCATCGTCAATAACCTCCAACTTTGTCATTCCTCCTCTTCGTTTTCTTTTCCAATTCAAAACTTCAGTTCAAATATGTGTTTTTTTTCTTAATTTCATATTATAATCAAGGGTAAATTACAAAAAAAAAAACCCAAGTTTTGTAAAATGTCTCAATTTTGTCCTAAATTTTGTTTTGTAACAAAAAAAACCATAAGTTTTCTAAAATGTCTAAAAAATGACCTCCGTTATAACTTCCGTCAATTTTTGCTACTGATGTTGGGTCCCTTTGACAGTCCACATAGGTCACACGTAGGCTAATGGGTCCCTTTAACGGTCCACATAGGTCACACATAGGCAAAAATTGACGGAAGTTATAACGGAGGTTATTTTTTAGACATTTTAGAAAATTTATGGTTTTTTTTTACAAAACAAAATTTAGGAGAAAACTGAGACATTTTACAAAATTTGGGTTTTTTTTGTAATTTACCCTATAATCAAATGTGTTTTTACTTTCACATTACCATAGCCCTTCTGGACGAGATTGCTTTCACGTTTTTATGGCTTTTTTTGGGTACTCTTTGGACCCTTTTAGAATTTTCTTATTTATAGAAATGCATGCTAGAGGAGATAATGGAGAAGAATATTAAGAAAATAGAGCGTTAATCTTATAATTTTTTTTATTTTTCAGTATTATCCTTGAAAATAAGGGAGATTTTAGTAATTAATGTATATAATAAGATATAACATTCGGAAAAATGGTTATAATTACGTGATTCTCTTTAATAATAGTATATAAGATATAAGATAATTGGTATTACCATAAAACTACACTCCAATACAGAATACAAAAGAAATACTCTCTAACCACCCACTAACACTCTCCCTACCCTTTCTCACTACTTTTTATCCATTCACTGGTACCTCTCTCTTCTCTCCCCTTTAATACTTTTTTCTCATTATTTATTTCATTATTTATTTTTAAATCAATAAAAATCTATTCTAGTATCTATATAAAAAGTTAAAAACCTTATACATTCATCTATACTATTCTATATGGGAGAAAAAGAAAATTGGTGTAACTCTCTTTTTCATATTGCCCATGAGAAAATATGGTGAAAATTTAGGATTCATTAAATTAGAAAAGAAAGAAGTCAGAAACAAATTAGTAAAATCAATTTTCTAACCATCCACTCACAATTTTCTTCCTCTCCCTCCTTCTTCCCTTTTTCTCTCCTCTCTCTCTCTCTCTACCCTTCCAATCAGCCTTCTTTTTTTTGCTTGGTAGTAATGAGATTTCATTCATCACTCATAAAGGTACCTGAGAAAATGCTCAAGCAATATTACAAGTCAAGGACAATAGATGAACCTCGTAGGACAACTGCAAAGAAAAAAACAAGGTGAAAGAACACCTACAAATTAGCACAGTACAATTGCAGTTAAGCCCTCTACAGTCTCGAACTAAACCTCCTACCGGCTACAAGGATCCCAGTGAAAACTGGGCGAATATCTCAAGTCCATAAACCCTATTCAGCTCAGGAATATGCTCCAGATCTTTGCAAGAATTTTCACGGCAAAGCTAAACGGCAGGGCTTTGAGCGTACCTCAACACTATCGGGCTTACCACATCATCATGAGAAGACAACGATAAAGGCTCCTCGAGTTCCTGCACTCCAACCGCCAAAGGGTCAATGACAGTTAGACTTCGTCGGAGGTGGTCTTTGCAAGGGGTATCTGCCTAATTGGGGTGGAAAGCCTCAAATTACGGTCGATCTAGGCCTGCAACGACCTAAAAATAAACGAGTCTTTTAAATCTCTCATGTCGATGCCGCCTTTGTTTAACAACTTTTTTTATTTTAAATTAGTTTTCATTAATTAATACATTAATAATAATAATAAACCTTTTTTATATTTTTATGTATAAAAATAATAATATTTTATTAGAGATTAAAAAAAAAGACTGTGCATAATACAAATACAGGCCTTGTAAGATTTGTGAAAAATAATATTTTTGCAATGATTGTGAAATGATGAAAAAGAATTGCGTTAGTCCGTGCATAGCATGGATATCAGTCTTGTATAGATATATATTTGAGAGTTACTTCGAAAGGACCACTCTAATGGCCTCGAACGTGTACTGTCCAGTGTTATCAGAACCGGACCGGACATCGAACCGGCCGAGGTATGGGGTCACGGGTTTATGGGTTCAACCGGGGTTCGATGGGTCGGACCGCATATTTAATTAAAAAATAAATAAATATTTATTATTTAAAAATAATAATATAAAAATTAGAAATATATTTGAGGAACCTTTCCTCAGTACATTATACATTTCTTTAGCTGTTTCTTTTCTTTTTCTTCCTCCTTAGTTCCTCCTTCCTGAATCAGTCATGTTTCTTTTTTTCTCTTTATCCCTCTCTTCTTTCCGTAATGTCCGCATTGGAAACAGACTGACACCATAAATCATGACACTCATATGCAGGGGGTCAAAAGTGCTGCCAGCGGAGATAGTGAAGCATCCCTCAGAAGGTATGTATTTACCTTTGTTGTTAGATTTAGTTTTTCTGCTTCTGGGGATAACCGAATATTTATGAAGCTTAAGTATATCATCCGGAATAGTCTATGCCTCTATGTTCAGCATTTTCCACTCTTTCTTCAGGCAAGAAGAAGACCGCTCAGAAAAAGGAAGCCAACAATCCACTTCAAACACGAACGACAACTGCAACATTAATGAGCTGCTGGCTGAGCTGAAAGTGTTCAAAGAAAGGAACAAACTCATGGAGAAATAGCTGAAAGATATGGAAGAGAGATACTCGGAGATTAGTCTCAGATTTGCCGAGGTAGATTAGTCTCACCGTGAGAGGCAACAGCTTGTGATGACCGTGCGGAATCTCAAGAATAGCATGAAAAGCTGAGGAAAAGCAAAAGGAAGCATTTTGATTACGCATGTGCCAGAAAATGTGGTATAAAAGCCATTTCTTGTATACCAAAATGATATTCTTTGGAATGGAAAAATTAATAATTATTCGTTCTTCTTCTATCGGAGCATTAGAGAAGTTCAGAAACTGGCGCTGCTTTTCAAAACAATCAACTCATATTAGCGAGCAATTATGTGTTGGCGATGTGACAAAGCATCATGCGAATTGCTTTAGCCGTTTTGCATCTCAGTCGGGGTCTGTAGTTGGTATTACTTACAAAGCATTTTCTGGTAGGGTCAGCTGCATAGAATAAGTTCATACTATTAACTAAAACCGGTAAATATATGTGCGTGCTATCCTCTCGGTATAGCCATATCGTATTCTAGCAAAACAAAAGCAGTAAAACACTGTTACGAAAAAGGCAAATCGAATCCACGGCATCATCAGCAACAGTTAACCAGGATTAAGACTGATTATATTCTACTTGCAACAACCCAATCACCAAAGACAATAAATCAAGACCAGCTGATGAACTCCACCATCACCTCAGCAACTACCCAATCTTCAGTCAAATTTTTCAGCCTTACTTTTAGCAAACATTGCAACACAATCAATTAGAACATTAACCCTGCAAATCAATTACTCAAAACGGATCAGAGAAAGAGTGTCGATTACCTTTGTTAACTGTGGTCCTCTGATCTGAAGAAGCGGCGATGAAGACTATGGAGGGGGTCAAGTACTTTGCAGAATCGAAGATCGAAGAGGATCGAAGGAAGATGCAGAATCGAAGATCGAAGAGGATCGAAGGAAGATCGATAGGAAGATCGACACTGACGAGAACAAGGAAGATCGAAGAGGATCGCTGACTAGGGTTTTCACCTTCAGACTTCAGCTTTCGATTTTTTCTTCGATTCAATCCTTCTCTGTTCAGTTTGGGCGACTGAACACCGAATTTGGTTTCGGGCTCGGGTCGGGAGATCCGGATTTCACTTAAAAATCGTGAACCCATCAACCGGCCGGTTCGAATGGGTTTGATGGGTTTGTTTAAAAACCGGCCGGTTTTCTAGGTTCACCGGTTTTTTTTATGCAATTTCGGTTTTTTAGGTAACCGGACCGGACACAGGTCCGGTTTCCGGTCCGACCGGTCGAACCGCCCGGGCCGGTCCGGGTCTGATAACACTGGTACTGTCCCTCTCTGTTCTTCTCTATTAGCACGAAGCAAGTAATTAAAATGGAAATGTGAAGGGACATACATGTCTCATCCGTGTAAATACATATACATATATATATATATATTGTTACGTCTAGGCAAGCACGCAAATGTCTGAAATATATTGCACAATGAACTTAATAAATTACAATTATTGAAGAACCTTGTCCTTTCGTGAAATTACACTTTTTTTACAACTGATTATGAGGTAGACAAGACCATCCACTTTCAACTTAATAGAATGTTTTGCCAATGCTTTGAAAAGCGCCGACAATTGGCAAAACACCCATTGGAATTGAAAAGGAAATCTAAATAAATGAGCACGGGTAGTCCCACTAATGAGAATCAAACTCGAAACCTCTAGATTACTAGATGAGGGTGTTAGCCACTGCACTATACCCCCTTTCTCGTTTTACTGCATTCTTTTGACTATATACACATATATAGCGACTTTATCAATTAGAGGAAGATCCTTGAGTTGATCCATCATCCCGTTGCTCTTTCTCAATTGATTTTGGCACGAACAAGTTCCTCGAGTGACCCGATAAATCCTATGACCGTAATGATGAACCCGACAATGTTAAATGCGGTGAGAAGAATCCACTTCCTACTCCAAGTTCTGACTTGCCTCTGCACAAGGTACATCCGCACGGGACCGTACACCACAGATGGCCAAAAAATTACGGTCCCCACGACTCCGATGACTGAGGTGAAGTACGGGAAGATTACCGCTATCAATGTCGCTATTACAACGTAGAATGTTCGGAAACAGGTCCGAAAGAGGTTCATCTGGGTTGTCGGTAATAATGGAAACTTGAAGGAATAGGACTTGTTTAGCAACCTGCTCTCTGGGAATCTCTCACGGAACCATCTCTCCAGCGTTGAGAAACCTGCCTGACCGTAAATCTGATGACCATGAGGACGCCCAAAAAAAAACGTTAGTTTAGCTCAATTTCAATCTTTGATATAAAGGAAAACAAAAAACTCGGACAGTTTTAGACAGACAAATGGAAAGTGGAGGTTACCTGATATGCTCCCATCAGATAGATAACAACGCAGGCATTTGCAAAGTCGACAAGCCAATATGGCTCGTAAAAACCGAAGCCTGTGAGGAGATTCTCGGGCGTGCTCTCGCCAAATGCTGCGTACCCAATGCATCCATAGGTGAGGTAAAATAAAGTGATGATGGATACCGCGACTGTCGAGGCGACTTTCATCGTCTTGTTCACTGGTGGAGGCGACTTCAGTGTGTCCTTCATTCAATAAAATCAACAAGCCATTATTCAATTCGTCAATTAACTTGCCATTTTTGAAGTTGAAAGGCGGCAAAGATTGAGGAAAAAGCGAACTCAAACCTCGATCTCGAAAAGAATAATTGCGAAAGGGGTTGCAAAAGCAATGTCTGCAAGCGCTGTGAATACTAGAAATGTTTTCCTAGCAGAATCAGAACCAGGGACCCCCGTGATACTGCCCTTTACTGTTCCATTTCCTGCATTAAGGGGAAGGAAGTAAAGATGTTGACACAACTCAGCTTTTGCAGAATATTTCTCGGGAAACATCAATACGGTCGAGTCACGAACCGATTACTTTTGCCAGTCCTAGTCCAATGCCGATGAATGAGAAACACGAGGACGTGACCAAGGACGTTATGGAGATCCATATTGTGCTATGGAAATTGGGTATCTGAGACAGAAATATATGGACGAAACCGAAGAGAGTCATGTACAAATTATCCCCATATTGACAAGGAGCATCATGCCCGTATTTGTGGTAGCAGTTTGACTGCTGAATTGCCCTGCAAATTGAGTCGGTCAGTTTTCTGGCCCAGCGTTTCCCACCAGCGAATTGGCTTCTTACCGTAGACTGCTACCGGCGGTGCTGGTGAAGACAACAGTTAACCCGAATATGGTGAATTGGACCAAAAATCCAAATATCGCTTGATGCTTGTCACCTGCGATATAGGAACTTCGTTAGTGCTGCCCTAGGATTATATGCAGAACAGATTCCTGAGATAGAGACAAGGAAGCAACTTACCGTCAGACACGAAAAACTTACTGATCTTCCTAATTTATTCCTTTTACCTTTCTTATGAAGTACAAAGACAGGCATATAAGCTTTCATCGAAAAAGACTAACCAATCATACTCATTTTTTGAAACAGGGAAAGGAAAATTGAAAACAGTAAAAAATTCTCCAGAGCCCGCTGCCAGATTGAAAACTACAAACATTCCGTTGTATCCCCGGAATGATGCAGGCCAATGCTGCAGTCAGTTCGAAGAACAACAACTTACTTTACCTAAATAGAGCTTACTAGCTTCCATAAAAGACCTGTTCCTGAGAGGTCCATGCTCGGGATCCGGATGTCTGTAGCATTCAGCCAGAAGGAAAGTAGAAAAAAGCGTCATCGCTGCAAAGATGATGATGCAGAGAGGGCCGAGGATCCACCCGAGCTGCGCCACGCTCCATGCTAGGGACAGCACTCCTACGCCTGCCACCCCTGTTAATATATGCGCCACTGCTGTCCATGTTGTACCTTAACATCCCCAAAAAAGTAACAAGCAAAAAACGAATTAAAATCGGGTTGGCGATTTGTATTATGAACCGAAAAGTGAATTAGGAAAGGATTGTCTCATGTTCTGTGACCGGGAGCATATCTCTCCGACAAAGCAGATGACGCACATTCCATTTGCTTATAAAGCACATTCCTGAATCCCATGGAAGAACTTACCGGTTCTCTCAAGAAGGTTGACCTCTGAAGCATCATCTCTACGGATTAAGCTCGCGTTTAGATCAGCATTCTCTTCTTCCGTGACCTCACCTCCCATTTCTCCTCTCTCTCTCTCTCACCTGCAGCAAAATGATTTCCTGAATTCTATATACTATTCGATGCGTTTTTAAGATTCACGCAAAGTTGCGACCTGATCCCGACCCAAGGGATCCGGGCGAAGCCCAGAATTCTTGAATTCATGACTTGATAATTAAGTCGAAAAAGTAATTGAAAAGAAAACAAAGTGTAAGAGGGATAAGGAGAGAGAGGGCTCTAACTAGCTTGGAGCTTCTGACGGCCGCTGGGAGAGTACTGAGGAATCGGGCAGACGGCTGAGGAGAAAAAGGGAGAGGGAAAAGGGAGATTCACTTGAGACTTGGAATTCTCCAATCCAACTGTACTGTTTTAGTAGTTTTTTTGTCTTTGTTCGGACAGTTATTACTGTTACATATATAATATTACTTTTTTTTTTTTACTCTCTTTTGTTTTCTTTTTTTATTTTATGTTCTATTTGTTAAGATTTTTGGGTTAAGACAATCTTAATGCATTAAGAAGTTGGGGGAAATTCTAACACGGCATTCTATCACAGTGACATATTTGGGACTTTGAGTTTGGGTGCTTAGCACCTTTACTGTTCGTGATGAAAAGTACAGGATAGTAAACACTTAAATTGAAAATACTCAAACTGAAACTATCCAACACCTAAGATGGTACAATGTCATTCTAGACAAACTGTTAGTTGAGATGCCAATTCGGGACTATTTCCAAATGTGTAATAAAGTAATTAGAGACAAGGTATTGATTGGATTTTGCAATAAAAGAAATAAGAAAGTACAAAAACCCCATTATGGTTTGAATTTGAAATAAATTGGATCATGTGATTTTTTTATGGGTAAATAACACCATGTGGTTCACTTCGTGAAACATAATAGACCTCACCGTTAATTTTTTCATCACTTCCGATCCTCTGACTTTTCTTTTTGTCATTATTACCCTTAAATGTTCAACTTTTTCTCAATTTAGTCCTAAAATTCGAGGGAAAAAAAAGGGGGAAAGGGCTTGGGCTTTCAGTCAGCGACCCTAACCCCACCACTGAGGTTGCTGACACCCACAGAGGACGCCGGAAACCTCGAGAGTGGGGTCGGGATCGCCGATTGGTGGCCCTAGCCCCCGAATCAACCGGGATCCCGAGTTCGAGATCCTAGTCGATTTGGGGGCGGAGGCCACCAATCTGCGGCTCCGACCCCACCTCCATAGTCGCTGACATCCTCTGTGAGTGCATGCGACCTCAGCGGTGGGGTTGAGGTCGCCGATCGATGGCCCCTTCCCCCTTTTTTTCCAAACTTTAGGACCAAATTGAAAGTTTGACGGTAATAATTGTAAAAAGAAAAGTTTGAGGACCAAAAGTGACGAAAAAATTAACGGTGATGTACATTATGTCTCATGAAATGAAGTTATTTGTCCTTAAAAAAAATATATAATCCAATTTGTTTCAAATTCAAATCACAACAAGTTTTTTTTGTACTTTTTTCAAGAAATAAAAATGCCAAATAAATCGTATCTACTCCCTTCTGCATACACGCTCGAAAAAGCACGTGATTCCCACTGATGGATTTTGAATGGTCAGCGCCCCTCGAGAATTCATCACGCACCACAGCATCGTCCCCAAATTTTGCCTCGTGGATTATTTTGGTCACATTTCATTTTCATGGCACGGGGTCGAATTTTGGATTCATATGGTGGGATGATGAATTAATTTACGATTTATTCTTAAGTAAATATTGGATTGGATCAAATGAATTTCGTTTTATTAAAGAAGAAAGTCGTATTTCAATGCTTATTTGGCTAAGATGAAGATATGCATCAAAGATTCAAAGCTAGATAGTAAAATTCAATCCGTGCCTAGCCTCGATACTATAGGGGTAACAAGCTGTGCAATCGAGTCCAAATTAGTAGCTTGGTAGCACGGAGTGAAGTGTACTGATACTCATATAATTAGAATTTTTCTTATTACAACTTCCTAGCTCAACCTATGATTGAAAAAATTAGTGAAGGAGACCCAATAATGATGTACGTTTTAAAAAATCTTTTTAATGTTTGCTATGTGTGAGAAAAGCAAGAAAAATTTGGCAGTCGATATATCTCATTAAATGAATGGGATATTAATGTCATTAATTGAATGATATAATGTCATCTACCATATCTAACAAGTGGGATCCTCATTGTTTTGCGAGTTAGACCTATACCGGCACCACACATATGATCTATATACCATATCTGATATAAATTATAACTTTACATAAATTGGTCATCGTTTAAATAATAATTCTATGAATGCGCGTAGAACTAGACAAATAAAAATTTTATGAATGTAAGTATAAGAGAAACTCGAACTGCAAATAAATATTTCTAGTATAATGCCATATAAATTACACTTTATCAAGATCATTGCGTAGATTGAAACTGCATTCGAGGTTATTGGACTATAATAAGTCGATAGTCAATAATATATCCTAAACAACTCAATGATTAATGTATATGAAAACTCGATTATGTGGGCAATAAGAGAAGAAACGGAGCATTCAAGCAAAAAAAAAAAAACAGAGAGAGAGAGAGAGAAGAAACGGAGCAAAGAGCTTTCCACTTTGAGAAATGGGAAAAGAATAAAAGAATCTGTAGGCATGGAACGGAGGAGAAAGACATAATTGAAAACCAAAGGAAAACGTCTTTTCTTTTCTGCCAAAATAATGGAAGAAAATGTCTTGAAAAGGTTTTTTTTTCTTTTTTTTCAAATTTTGTTCATTTACTGTTACTTTTGAATTAGGGCAAAATAAATGTAGATGTCCTAAAACTATGCGAAAAGTTACTTTAAGTTCTAAATGTAACGGGAATATTTATATTTTGCAACAATTTTAAATAAACAACAAGAAAAAAAATAATGTTAGACCGCACATAACGAGATACGATTCTTATCTATACAATATATAAAAAGTGTGAAGCTGCCTTTGGTGTTTCTTCACATTTTTATTAATTGGTTAGAATTCATTGGATTTTCGAATAACATGATGCACTCCAGAAAAGAGCATCCAATTTAAGAATTTAATTTGTGATAATGACCATTTCATCTTAGGCAGTATAAGGGATGGTCCTGCATGAAATGGTGGTTCTCATCCACAGGCTCATGCACACTTGTGATCGAGTTGGGAGACGTGGGTGGCCTCAAGGAAGTCGAGAGAAAAATCTGAAAATCAATTCACGTATGGTACTTTTTGGATCGTCCTTCCACGTATGCATTGCCAAGAGTTTCTCGCATCCCATCATCGATCCTTCTGTATTGTCAAAGATGAAGTCTAATGTATTAATATGATGGTTCAGAGGATCCAAAAGACTCTATGAAAAAGGGATGGCAAAATTTTCCAACATCACCTCGTGTTTTGTTAGTCCAGGGAATTCAAACACTTGAATTCCAATTATTCCATGGATAAGGTTGTTTATCACGTTTAGATAGATGATATTTTCTTTGATGAAGATCTACAGCCTATAGAACTTCTATTTTATTTATCTATTTCTTTTTTCGGAAAGATCAAGGAGGAAAAGACAGCATCATTTTTAATACAGTCAAGGAAGTACAATACACATGCATCCAAGAGCACCTTACATATCTTGCTTGGTTGCATAAGATGGAGTACACATTTTGCTTTTCTTGAAGATGATTGATAATCCGAAGAAATGTTCGGAAATGGATGTTGATGTATCGATTGTTCTCGAATGTTTTTCCTCACATATCACTTCTTGGAATCCGACAATATTGCTATTTAAATGAAGTATTCACAGGTCTTGAAACCAAAAGTTTATTTGCTAACAGAACTGTTGCTTGGACTGAGATCGGCACATCAGTTTTGAGCTCATATGACATAGTTAAAGTACTCGTGCTGTAAGTGCAAAACAGAATTTTTTTTTTTTTAATCCCTGCAAGTAACACATATGATCAAAATATAACAAGAATAAAGTCACTGGCCCAAAAAAAAATAAAAAGAACAAAAGTCGAATTCTTAATTCTCATGTTCCAATCTTCACCCCTTTAGATATGATCATAGTTATTTTTGTTATTGTATTACTCTCTCAGTTATATATTTTTCAGAGAATTTTCGTAAGATACCATATAAGCTCTTGCGATTTGATGACCTTAATACAAAAGAAATGGTTACCACTTATCCTTACTCTCTCAGTAAACTTAAATTTTATACAGATATCATAATTTATTTTTATCTCAGTCTATTTATTTATAATATTGGGTAGGTAAACCATTCATTGCGCTTTGCCAACCCTTATGTAATTGATTCTGTATTATGAATGCACACGATCGATTCACTCATTTGGATTAATTAATCATTTTCTACCACCACTTACAAATTCAAATTTTAGTTTAAATTTATTAATTAAAAAAAACGTGTTACATATGAAAGCAAGCAAATTATAATAAAAAATAGACACATTCAAGGGATCCCTTTTATGATAATAAATTAAGCATATCATTAGAAAAGCATAGTAAATAAATCACTTATGTATAATGTGCCATACAAAATATCAAACTTGAACTACATTATGCTAAAAAAATTATATTATCACGTGCAAGGAACGTAAATCACACTTCTCACCAATAATCCTTTAATTTGCCTAGAAATGATATTATAAGGAGTCAGTTTGGCGCTATATATATATATATATATACATATATACATATACAGCAAGTTCAACAAATCAATTAACTAACTTTCAACCAAAAAAGAAAAAAAATCCAATTAAGTGGACCCAGCCATTAATATCGACTCATAGACCACTCCATTAGAAACTACCTAACGAATTATATCGATCTGTGGTATACTAATTTATTAAAATATAATAAGTCCCTTCAAGCAAATATATATATATATATATATATATATATATATAAAGTCTGCCATGTTCTTGGTGATGAGAGTGAGAGAGAACAGCTGGGTTGGACAGATATCAGATCTATGGTATACTTTAACAACACCCGCATGATGTCGCGGGATGAAAAAAATTTCATCGACTTTTTGCCTTACCATGTAGTTTAGGTAATAACTAATATAGAATATAAAACTATTTATGTGTAAAATTATGAATTTTTTATTGATAGTAAATTATCTAGATTTCTCAAAAAAACGTACTAGTTATTATTTCATAAGGTATAAAAAGCTAATATTTCTCCACGTTAATCTTAATTTGAATATTTAATTTTTCTGATTAGAAAACTATGATTGCATAATATAATAGACCTTAAGTGACCTGCTAATTTTAATTTTACGAACTTTACATGCATTAGAGGTTTGATATTCATTAAAAGCATGTTGTAATCATTCCAGTAGTCACATTTTATAGGAAAAATAAGGACATTTCTAACATTACAATTAAAAGGAGACTATTTAAATTGTTGATAAGTTGAAATAGGCTTTTTATCAATATGATTTAGGTTTAGGTGATCCAGTGATTGTTTTCTCAAAGCAAGGTCTCGGATATGAGCATTTTGATTGGAGAAAATTCATAATTAAGAGAATTTTATCTCTTAGTGGCCAACATCACTTGAACCTAAATTAATCCAACCCACTGAACCTTTTGGGTACCATGTGGTACATACAAAAAAAAGGCTTGTATAATTAAATTAAATAAAAAATAACAATATTCCTAACATCACAAATAAAAAATAATGGTATGTCTAACATCACAAATAAAAAAAATACTATTGAAATGAACAATAAATTGAGACAAGTTGTTTACTATCGTGGGAGTATTTTAGGCAATTCGATATTTATTCTCCTAAAATAAAATCTCGAGTGCAAATCATTATAATTGCATATATCCACCAACCACAAGAGATTTATCATTTACTATGCCAACCTCGCTCGAACCCAAATTAATTGGACCATTAGGAGGTGTACACGAAAATAAAATAAAATAAAATAAAATAAAAAGCTGATGTAGATATATTAAATTAAAAAAAATTAGAAAAATATTAAAAAGTAATTTGAATAAAAAACAAAAAAAAATAGAGAGAGAGAGAGAGAGAGAGAGAGAGAGAGAGGCAAGGGTGGGGAAACCCACCCTTCTCTCTCTGTGGAGAGTCCAGACGGGTGATTCTGTAACAATTTGTATATTCAGTATGTATAATTAATTGCAAATGTTAAATCTTTTTATGCCGGTACATTTTGTCTAAGTGGATACTAGATGATATTATTATCATACAGAAATGGAAAATGAGTCGTGATAAAGGCTTCGACAATCGTCATGTTGTTGGAACAATTATTTAAAATGTGAACATAGAGACAATCAGTTCACTTTATGCTAACGTCAGGTTATGTTCTTCGTAGACATGTCCTAGAAAAACGATCGTTTTGATCCACTATCTATAAAGAGATGTTTCTGATACAAAGTAATAAAGAGCTATGCAACATGTCGGTAGGAGCTTAGAAGATACCATTTGTCGGTACGAAGAGACGAAAAAAAAAAAACGATGCCCTTTGGAGCATATTGATGTTGAAATCTGTAAAATACCATTTGTATGACCACGAGATACGGTGCATTAGCAAACTACAAAACTTCTTCATGTGCGATGAAGGAATTTTAAACAAACAAAAACCATTTGCACAGCTTTCTATTCTAAAAAATTAACTTCGATATGGGGTTTAATTATTTATTCTCTTACACTTCCACTCATGCATAGTTTTTGAAGGCCCATAGGGTCAAAATTATATTGGGAGGCAAATGCGTGGACGTTGCATCTAGTATGTGCAATGATATCATGTGAAATTTTGAGATAACCACAACGGCCTAACTGCCGTGCCTAATCGCAAATATTGTCATGGTCACATGCCTAAACGAAATCTATCACACAAATTCGAAATTAATAAGTTATAAATATTCAAGAACCATCTCCTTTCATGTAATTACATTTTTCTTTCTTTTTTTTCCGACGTGGGATTTTCTTTTGACGCTTGACCTTACATGATATATAACAGGATCGATCTCTTACCTTCTTCTTAACAACTGATCACGTCGACACTCTTGCCAATGCTTTGAAAGGCGCCAGAAAAACACCAATTGGAAATAGGTTCTTTGACTATAAATATATTAGGATTTTATCAAGGGGAAGGTCCTTAAGTTGATCCATCATCCCCTAGCTCTTTAATTTCTCAATTGATTTTGGCACGAACAAGTTCCTCGAGTGACCCAACAATTCCTATGACTGTAATGACGAACCCGACTACGCTAAATGCAGTGAGAAGAATCCACTTCCTACTCCAAGTTCTGACTTGCCTCTGCACAAGGTACATCTGCACGGGAGCATATGCCGAAAATGGCCAAAAGATTATGGCCCCCAAGACCCCGATGACTGAGGTGAAGTACGGGAAGGTTATTGCTATCACAGTCGCTATTACGACGTACAGTGCTCGGAAACAGGCTTGAAAGAGGTTCATCTGGGTTGTCGGTAATAATGGAAACTTCAAGGAATAGGACTTGTCTAGTAACCTGCTGTCTGGGAATCTCTCACGGAACCCTCTCTCCAGCATAGAGAAACCCGCCTGACCGTAAATCTGATGATCATGAGGAAGCCGAAAACGACCATCGGTTTAGCTTTCTTTCAATCATTGATAAAAAGGAAAACAAAAAACTCGGACAGTTTTAGACAGACAAATGGACAGTGGAGGTTACCTGATATGCTCCCATCAGATAGATAACAACGCAGGCATTTGCAAAGTCGACAAGCCAATAGGGCTCGTAAAAACCAAAGCCCGTGAGGAGATTCTCAGGCGTGCTGTCACCAAATGCTGCGTACCCAATGCATCCATAAGAGAGGTAAAATAAAGCGGTGATGGAGAGCGCAACCGTCAAGGCGGCCTTCATTGTCTTGTTCACTGGTGGAGGCGACTTCAGTGTGTCCTTCATTCAATAAAATTAAATCAACAACCCACGATTCAATTCCTCAATCAACTTTCCATTTTTGAAGTTGAAAGGCGGCAAAGATTAAGGAAAAAGCAAACTCGAACCTCGATCTCAAAAAGAATAATTGCCAACGGATATGCAAAAGCAATGTCTGCAAGCGCCGTGAATATTACAAATATTTTCCTAGCAGAATCGGAACGGGAGACCCCCTTGATACTGCCCTTTACTGTTCCATTTTCTGCATTAAGGGGAAGGCAGTGAAGATATCGACACAACTCAGCTTTCACAGAACATTTCTGGAGAGTAACATACAGTTGAATCACGCACCAATTACTTTTGCCAGTCCTAGTCCAATGCCGATGAATGAGAAGCACAAGGACATGACCAAGGACGTTACAGAGATCCATCTTGTGCTATGGAAATTGGGTATCTGAGAAAGAAATATCTGGATGAACCCGAAGAGCATCATGTACAGATTATCCCCATATTGGCATGGAGCATCATGCCCGTATTTGTGGTAGCAGTTTGACTGCTGAATTGCCCTGCAATTTGAGTTGGTCAGTTTTCTGGCCTAGCGTTTCTCGCCAACGAATTGGCTTCTTACCGTAGACTGCTACCGGCGGTGCTGGTGAAGACAACAGCCATCCCGAATATGGTGAACTGGACCAAAAATCCGAATACCGCGTGGTGCTTGTCACCTGCTATGAAAACTTCTTTAGTGCTGCACTGTTCACACTAGAAGATTAATTATATGCAGAACAGATTCCTGCCTGAGACAGAGACCAGGAAGCAGCTTCCTTTTCCTTTCACCTTTTTTTTTTTTTAAGAAGAACAAAGACTGGCACATATGCTTTCATCTGAAAAGACAAACCAATCATATTCATCTTTTAAATAGATGGAAAATGGAAAACGGCGAAAATTCTCCGGAGCCAGCTGCCAGATTGAAAGCTACGAAGGTTCCTGGAATGATGCAGGCCGATATTGCCGACCGTTCCAAGAACAACAATTTACTTACCTAAATAGAGCTTAGTAGCTTCCATGAAAGACTTGTTCCTGATAGGTCCGTGCTCGGGATCCGGATGTCTGTAGCATTCAGCTAGAAGGAAAGAAGAAAAAAGAGTCACTGCCGCAAAGATGATTGTACAGAGAGGACCGAGGATCCACCCGAGCTGCGCAACGCTCCATGCCAAGGACAGCACTCCTATTCCTGCCACCCCTGTTAATACATGTGCCACTGCTGTCCAAGTTGTACCTTGACATCCCCGAAAAGACAAGCGAAAATTGACTTGAAAAAAAGGATTGTCGATTTATATTATGAACCGAAAAATGAATTAGAATTTTCTAGCATTCAGGAGCATATCTCTCCAAAAAGGCAGATAACACGCGTTCCATTTGCATATAAAGCACATTCCTGTATCTCACAGAAGGACCTACCGGTTCTCTCAAGAAGGTCGACCTCGGAAGCATCGCCCCTACGGATAAAGCTCGTGTTTAGATCAGCATTCTCTTCTTCCACAACCTCACCTCCCATTTTTCTCCTCTTTGTCACCTACAGAACAATGATTTCTTGAATTCTATGTACTATTCGATGCGAATTTTTAATATTGGTTTCTCCTCAAGACTCGCGGAAAGTCGGAAAGGTCAACAATGCTGACCTGCATTCGACGGAATCGAGTCAGGACTTGAGAGATATGAGGTTCCAGATCTCTGGTTCGGGGTGGGGGCGCCCCAGCTGGCTCGGTGCCGGCGGGGGTTCCCCACCCCAATCCGAGGGATATGGAAGAGCCCAATTCTCTCAAGTCCTGACTCGATTCAGTCAAGGAAAAAAAAAAAGAGGGAGAAGGAGGAGAGAGGGGGCTCTGACTAGCTTCGAGCTTCTGACTGCCGCCGGAGACGAGCTCCACAGCCGATCACCAAGGAGTAAGGGATCGGGCAGACGGTTGAGGAGAGAAGAGATAGAGGGAACGGGAGAGGAGAAGGGAGAGAGACATAAATGTCATAAGTCCGTAGCAGAGAGATTCACTTGGGAGGACAACAATCCTACTGTATTGTTTTTGTAGTTTTTTTTTCCCCTTTGGCTGTTATTACTGTTATATGAATACATCCGTATATCATGTGTAAATATTCATAAAAAAAATCATTTGTGTAAATCACAGCATCACTGTATTATTATAAACCATGACATTATACAAACCTAGCTCGACAACTTTCTTTATTTACGAGTCAGTGCAATGATGATAACGGGATAGCGCGCGGGGAAACCCAGGGTTGTTGGGTGCCGGAGGGATTGTTCGTGATGCAGATGGACATTGGCTGGGCGGTTACGTGCGGAATATTGGCTATGCATCATCCACAGTAGCGGAGCTTTGGGGTGTGCTGGAGGGGTTGCAATACATTTGGGATCTCAGGTTACGAAGAATCATCTTGGAACTTGACTCGGAGATTGTCGTGCGACTCATTCGGAACCCAACCACGCCAAACTTACAACTTGACCCGCTCATTAGAGGAATTCAGGAGTTTCTCGAGAGAGACTGGCAAATAAAGGTCAATCACACCTACAGAAAATGCAACATGTGCTCAGACTGGATAGACCAGTAGAGTTTACATTGTTCCTTGGGCTCTCATTTTTATGTCAACCCGCCACCAAGAATTCATTTACTCCTACTAGGAGATCTATCTAGGGCCTCCTTATCCCGCCTTTGTGTAACTTAATTTCTTTTCATTGTGCCGGGCTTTAGCCCCCTTTGCATCGAAAAAAAAATCGAGATATATAATTAATTGCAAATACTGGATCCTTTTTTTTATTTATCCAAAATATTGGATCTTTTTATGGTATTAATCCTTGTATAGAATGATATTATTATCATATATAATTGGATAATGAGTCATGAAAAGGGCTTCGACAATCGTCATGTTCTTAGAACAATTATTTGAAATTTGCGAGCATAACCATCGTGGATTAGTTCAAGCGATTCGACACTTGTTTCGCTTAAATAAGATCTCGAGTTACGAGCATAGAATCGGTCCACTTTATTCGGACGTCAGGTATCAGTAAACATGTTCTAGAAAAACTATAATTTCTATCCACAATGTATTGAACAAATATTTTTTATATAAAGTAATGAAGACCTTTGCGACATGTTGGTAGTAATGAAGACCTTTGCGACATATTGGTAGGAGCTTAAAAGATACCATCCATTACCGTTAGGAATATTTTTGATATTGCGCCAAAGGGCCAATTTCCTCTTATCAAACATAAATTAAATGAGTTCAGAGGTGAAGAGGGGCTGAATGGTTCATGAAAAACTAACAATTAGCCTGAGATGTAGGACGTTCTAAGTCAATCTTTCGTGCCTCTATAGTTATGGAAATTTCCTTAACGCGCAAGTTCTGTATGTGAAACTTTCATCTAGAAGAAGCAAATGAAAGGCTTAGGATGTTGGAGGACTCGATGGCCTCTCGACCCAGGTAGATCTAATGAATCCACGATTGCCTTCCAATGGCAACCTGGTGGTGTGACATTACCTCGACATAACTATACATGCCACCCAAAAAGTTCATTGCCGCACGTGCCTAGATGGGCATAAATAGCTATGCTCAAGGTAAATTATATATCTGGGAGAGGATTGAGAAACCAAATTGGGGCAAAGGGAACAGCTCATGAGAAAATTCCAATCAATGATAAGATCTGATTGGAGAGGTCACCTTAAGAGGAGAGAGAGATAGAGAGGGAAATAAGACCAGAGATAGATGGGCCGTTGAATTAAATTGAATTAATTTCTCTCAACCGCTAAACCTTATTAAATGTCAAAGGAAAATAATGAAAAAGTTGCAGAAACCGGATTATGGTTTTTTTTTTTGGAGGCTATGATCTAATACAAAGATGAAAAATAAAGTAAAAATAAAACATAAACCTTATTAATAAAGATTAAATTTTGAATCTCTTGATTTTGACTCAGCATTTTGTGTCACAAAATTAAGATCACTTCCTCCCAATTACGGTACTTTGGGGTCATCTTTTTATGGTCTGGTGTGGGCACCACAAGAGTAGACTTGAAGATTTGGTTGAAGAAGATAGAGAGTTTGGTTCGGCTGGTGAAGAGGGCCATAAGAGTGGAATTGAGGAACTCGAGGTGGAATGGCCATAAAAAGTCATATATAATAAGTATATTCCGTAACAATATCACAAAATCAATAAGTACTCGACGAATATCTAATCGTCTTTTAAAATGTCGGGAAAAAATTATTGTTAATAAAATTAGAATTTTTTATATATCTCGCGAAATAATACCACACGTGGCATATCAGTTCCTCGCAGCACCTTTCACGCCACGTGAAAGCAGATGGAAAGCTAGGAAACGACCATTAGTCATGGACAGTGGTAGGGTCCACTAGGGCAATGGCGGGGGGCACTCGGGGAATTGAACTGCCCTAACTCCAGAGTTGACCATCGAACAGTTGACCCCTAGTTGCTGGTAGTTCACTGATCATTATTATATTATCCATTCGATGTGGACATTTAGGCTTGCAAGTTATCTTGATATTACAATTTATGTGTTATATTAATGCAATATCCCCCACCTAACTGACATTTGATTTGCCCGTGATGTGCAATGGATTTTCCCTTTTTTCCCAATTATAAAGAAGGTGCACGAGTTAAGTAATGGCCGGGAAAAATGAGAATTAAAGAGGTACGTGACTATTAAGCAATCTAAGGAGGGGTCACATTGCAACAAAATATTTTTTACATTTTGTCGAAAAAGTTCAGTCCAAAATTCGGCTAATAAAATAAAACTCTCATTCCCATTCCCTCCCCCCTTCGCCACACCTTAATTCCCAAATATTGATGAGAGCTTGAAGAAACATATCGAATAGAGAAACATCAATTGAAAGATCAAAAGGAATATATTAGCTAGGGAGATAATCATCATTCCATGTAACTCCGAAATCCACAGACTTCCACGAGCCCAATGGGACCAGAACACGAAGGCGTAACGGGAGATGGGACGACTCGAGAGCACCTAATTGGTCCCGACTTTGATTTTGGGTACGGACATCCCACTTATGTCTGGTATATTGGGATTTGATCTTGTGCACGTACTCTCATTCTCTTGTGCGGGTTATGGGTTCGTACTGGTATGCATGATCGATTGTACGAGTCAGTCATATATACTGGGAAGAGAATTTCAACATAAGCGGGTCCAACATAAGTCAAGCAAGAACCAAGAAGTCCCTTCCCTTCCCAATCCAATCCAAATCCAAATATGTAATGGGATGGAATTACACGTGATCTAATTGACTGGTGGATGGATGGACGGACTGATGGATGGGTGGGTGGATTGGACGTGCTCCAAGCTCCATATCAGGGCCAGGAAATTATCCGGTTCCATAAGACGAACCGATCCTAAAGCAATGCCCTCGTATTAATTAACCATAAAGTTTCCAAATTTTACCGCTTCAGAAAAACTGAGCTAGGCCGACGTTTTCTTTTATTTTTGCCGACGCAAAAAACTTCGGCCTAAACCCTCCCGATGTTTCCAAAAACATCAGGATTGCGGTATATGCTTCCCGACGTTTTTGAAAAAATGTGGAGAAAACATCCCCTAGGCCGAAGTTTCAAACGTCGGCAAAACCCAAGCCTAGGCCAACATCTAACACGTCGGTCCAATCCATGCCTATGCCGACGTTTTTTGCAACACTAAATTTGTGCCTAAGCCAACCTTTGTTGCGTCAGCATAATCCATGCCTAGGCCAATGCAAAAAAAGGTCGGCCCAAGCCTTTTTCTTTAAAAAAAAGGGCCTGAGAAGACGCTTAAAGCATCGACTCGGGTCAATTTAATTTAGAAAATAGACAATACAAATTGTCTACAAATTTACAACATGTTGTCACTGGTAAACTATTAAAAACATGCTATAAATTTATAGACAATATGTTGTCTAATCCTAAAAATCTCAATCAAACACCAGTAATATAACATCAAGACAAGAAAATTCAAGATTCATTTCAAAAATAATTTCCCAATCATATATAATATGTATATATAGGTACAATTAAAGCAAGAAATAACTAATTAATTTCGGGAGATCAAGGAAGGGGAAGTAGCAAACAACTTTGGGAGATCGAGAAGGAGCGTCTACTAGTAGCAACAGTTTCAGTAGGTCGAAGAAGAGATACTAGCAACAACAGCATCTTCGAGAGATAGAGGAAGAGCTATCACCACTAACAGCAGTGGTTTCAAGAAGGGAGGAAGAACTGCAGTAGTTTTAGGAGATCGAGGGGGGGACATCCACCAGTAACAACTCCGAGAGGTGAAAGAAGAGGCATCAGCGGCAACAACAATTTCGGGAGATTAAGGAAGAGGCAACACCAGTAGAAACAGCAGTTTCGGGAGGTCGAGGAAGAGCCACCACCACAAGTAACACTTTCGAGAGTTTCGGGAGGTAAAGGTCTAGTCGGGCTATGATGTTGAGGAGAAGATTGAACAAATTAGTAGACATGTATACTATACTAATGGTTGTATTTAGAAGTACATATTGATATTTGTTAAAATAGATCTTTGAGACCATATCAACAGTTCAAATCTGATGGAATATGCTTTTTACTAACAAGTAACGAGACTTTTCATAGTGCTTATGGATTGAAGATATAACCCATAAGATATATTCTAACAGACATATATATATACTTCTTATTAGTAAAAGTCTTTTCCATCAGAGTAGGATTGTTGGTATACCCCTCATCTATTCCAATGTCATTAAGATTTCAAGTATCGAACCTGCCATATTCAAGTCAACAGGCGAGTGCGCTATTATGCTACACCCAGTTTTGATTGTGACACTTAAATTCTGCCTCAATCTTTACTTCCCCTTCAAAGTGGTCTCAACAGTATAGTGATCTCAACAGTGTGCGCACCATGAGTGGCCATTGTAGCTTCAATGCACATATATGGTCACATATATAGAAGCTCCGAATTCGACGGTTCCATCAAGGTCCACTCCTCGCTTTGCTTCCTCGCAAATAGCATGAAGTCGAGCGTGTTGTAAATCCTGACCGAAAGTGAGCAAAAACCAGCTTGAGGCCGCGTGCGGTAGTCAAAACTTATATATGTATGTAAAATTTCAAGACACGTTATTACCTTTTGCCTTGCTAAGCCTAATTGGTCTTTATTACAATATTTCCTCAAATATTGTTAGAACAAACATGAGAAAGTTTGATTTGATCCTGGGATAATTTTCCACATACGACTTCTTTTTCTTTTTCTTTTTTCCCTTGTGCATATGGCATGTTATTCAAAAGTCAAATAGGACATGATTAATGTAGGTTCAAGCTGTGTAACCGGCTCATTAAGAGATGAAACACTTTTAATCATAGATTTTTTTCATTGGTAAGAGTCAAACTTAAGATCTTATTTAAAAAAAACAAGTGTAATTGCCCTAAACTAACCCAGTTTAGTAGATAGGACCGTTTACATCTTACAAGTTCGGTTGCTTTCTGTTTTTTACTTCTTTGAAGTTAAGCTGTTATTTAGACGGATGGGCACAAGTTTTAGAAATAATAAATACGAGAATCGAACTTGGAATATTGAATTCGAGTCAATAATTTGTTCCACTGTACCAATAATTTTCTGGGCGAACTAATTTGCTCCAATATAACTTAGGTGGTGTTTGATAAATTAAGTACTTAAAAATTAATCACTTAATTAATTAAAGAAAGAAATGTATAGAAGGAAGGAAGAAATGATAAGGATGAGAAAATATTTTGTAAGAGAAAGAAGCGTTAATAAGTGAAAACAACTTATTTCATTAAGGTTGTGTTTGTTTACAACTTAATCAAATATGTATTTAAAAGTTAGCTACAAATTAGTTACATGGGAAAATGAATAGGAGAGAAAAAGGAAGATGAAAGGTAATTGTTTTATCTACTCAATGATTGAGTCAAAATCCACTTAATGAGTAAGCAAAAAATTTTGACTTAATGAAATAAGTCGTTTTTCACTTATTGATACTCTATATCCCTCACAAAATATTTTTTCACCTTTATCATTATTACTTTCTTCCTATACATTTCTTTCTTTAACTAATTAAATATTTAATTTTTAAGCACTTAATTTTTCAAATACCACCTAAGTCAAAAAATTTTACTTACGCATTAAGTGATTTTTTAATTAATGATTAAGTAGATGAGATCATTATCTTTAATCTTTCTCTCTCTCCTTTTAATTTTTTCATGTAACTAATTTGTAACTAACTTTTAAATATTTATTTAATTAAATTATAAACAAACACAATCACTCCTAATATTTGCTACTTCTTTATATTGATTACAATATATAACAGCTTTTATGGTAATTATCCTAATATTTGTTATTTATATATATTGATTACAATATATAACAGCTTTTATGGTAATTATAGGAGGTTTCATTTCATATGCATAAACGGTAGAGCAATAATTGCCTCTCAACAATGAGAAATTCCTCAATGATTCTATCTCGTTACATGAAGTGAGAAAGCATTAATTCAAACGAATCAAAGAATGAGTATTAATTATATGCATCGGAATTGAGATGACTCGATTAAGTCAGTGAGTAAATAATTGTGAAATGGGATGAAATAAAATAAAATAAGTCCAAATGCCTTGTTCTTGGTGATAAGAATGATAGAGAGCAGCTGGACTGATATATATCGATTCACATCTATGGTATACTAATGTATTAGAATGAATGTGGAGTCATTTTGGCCTATCGAAAATATATGGAGCCGGTTTGGCGCTATACACCCATACATATATATATATATATGGATACAGCAACTTAATTCAACAAATTCAATTAAGTGGACCCACCCATTATCAGACTTATAAACCACTCAATTAGAAATTACCTAAAGAATTATATCGATCTATGGTATACTAATTTATTAGAATATAATAAGTCCAAATGCCATGTTCTTGGTGACGAGAGTGAGAGAGAACAGGAACGGCTGGGTTGGACATATATCAGATCTGCGGTATACTAATTTATTAGAACACAACGGTATAACACCCGTAGCATTGCCGCGGGTCAAAAATCTTTTCCATCGACTTTTTATTTTATCATGATAGTTTATGTAATAATCAATATATAGAGTATAATCGAAAATAATTATAAAACTATTTTATGCGCAAATCTCATGGATCTTTGATTAATAGTAAATTATTCACATTTTTTAAGAATACCAGTTAATATTTTATATGGTATAAAAGTCAACATTTTTCACGTTAATCTTAATTTGAATTCTCAATATTTCTAATTAGAAAATCATGATCACAATATAATATACAGTGACCTTGTAATTTTAATTGTACGAAATTTACTTGCAATATGGGTACGATATTCATTAAAGGCATGTCGTAATCATTTTGTCATTGCATTTCATTAAAAAAAACGCATTTCTAACATTAGAAATATAAAGAGACTACTAAACTTGGTCATAAATTGAAATAGATCTTTTTCTCAATATGGGTTGGTTTTAGGCGGTTTGGTACTTATTCCTCTAAAGTAACGTCTCGAGTGTGAGTCTTGTGATTGGAGAAAATATATGATCAAGAGAGTTTTATTTCTTAGTGAGTCAACCTTGCTTCAACCTAGATTAATCCGACCCATTGAACTTCCGAATACCATGTGGTACATTAAAAAAAAGGCTTGTATTAATAAATTAGATAAAAAATTAAAAACTTTTATAAAATAATGGTATTTCCAACGGCATAATAAAAAAATAACAGTATTTTCAACATCAAAAATAAAGAGAGAATTTTTTTTTTTTTTTGGGATCCAAGATCTAGCAATGCTCTTATTAACAAACTTCAAACAGTCATACAAAGCCTAAAGGCTAAAACCCAAAGGCTGTAAGGACATAAAAGCGAATGAGTTCCTCGCAGGCCCAGTAGAAACAGAATTACAGAGGGACAGTTTGTTATCACCAAAAACGAGAGACTATAATATATCTTTAGAGAACACCCCACTCCGGCAGCAGCAGCTTCTGCGAAGTCTTCATGGCTTTGTGCTGCAGGTCTTTAATGCCCAACAACCTATCACGAACTGAGCAACGATTGAAGTGCAAAACAATCTCCTTTAAAGGTTCCTCATCTCAAAAAACTTTAGCAATTCTCTCCCTCCAAACAAAGTATACAGGACTATGTCATATAAGCTTCATCAAGATTGCATATACAGCTTTCCCTCTAAGATGTATGGCAGCCCAACTAAGCTCTTCTCTTCAATATCCTACCCTCCAGTCAATGCCACACTTCTGCAGAATTTTACATCATATCTCTCTGACAAAAGAACAAGTGAAATAGAGATGATCTCCAGTTTCATTGTCCTCCCCACAGAGTTTACAAATAGGATTAGCCATAGGATTCCACCTACAGACCCTGTCCATAGTGTTGACCATGTTGTTTATATGAAGCCAACTGATGAAACTGTGCCTAGGAATACAATAATTGAACCAAACCAACTTATACCATGAAGAAAAATCATAAGATCATCCGGAAACCCAAGGTGCATTAGCTTAACCTTCCTGCAAAAAGGATGGTATACTAGATGCCCTGAATCAGCTGCTCTGAGAGGGGTTTTTTAAGTACTTCAATGACCATTACAAACAAATAGGAGATAAAGGGTCGCCTTGCCTCAGACCCTTAAAACCTTTAAAATAACCATCCATCTCTCCATTAATTTGAGCTGAATATCTCGGACCCGTAATACATTCAAAGATCCAGTCAGTGAAAACCATAGGCACTCCAACTGCCAAGAAAATATTCTTGAGAAAGGATCGGTCCACAGAATCAAAGGCCTTCTTAATATCAGCTTTAATAGCACACGTTGGGCTTACTCCATTCCTCCCAAAACCCTTGACTAATTCATGAGCTAGTAAAATATTATCCCCAATACTCCTACCATGTACAAAAGCACACTGGTTTTGAGAAATAAAGTCGGGGAGGATACCATCGTGCTTGTTCCCTTAAAATACGGTCTCATGTGCAAGTTTTTGTGATTGTAGAAAATTGATGACCGCGAGAGATTAATCCTTTAATGTACTTACCTTACTCGAATCTAGACTAATGTTGAATTAAGGAAAATTATTATACTATAATACATGACAATCGATGTAAAATATTAAAACACTTAAATTTGATATATCAGTGATGAAAAAAAAGCCCCTTTTATCTTATTCAAAATAGAAAGACTCTTAAAAAAAATGTATTGTATTGTATTAATCTTAGTAACTTATAATATTGACAGTGAAATTTTCATATAACATTTTTATGTGAACAATTTACTTAAACTATAAATCTAAATTGGATCAATCTTTTTCCTAGGAAAAACCTACATATTTCGTGAATATGTCTAATCAATTATGTCAAAAGGCACATTTAGAGTACATAGCATGTATTATATGTATTATATGTATTAAACTTTATTGTATATATGTATGTATTATAGATTTTATATAGGTACATATTACAATAGAGTAACCGGATTATAATAAAGCAAATAATCAAAGAATCAGATTTGTCGAGGTTTCTGGACTTTGGCCCTTATTAATTTATCCCAACCCACTTCACCCATCGATCTGATCTCTGCTGAAATGAATGGATCTGATGGTGGGCCGAGTAACTCATGAGATCAAGATTAAGAAACCGTTACAATCGGTTCCGTGCTTTTTCTCCTTAAACAATTCATGATTAAAAAATTATTATTCCTTAGCAGGCTGATCTCTAAAAAGATTATGTTCGAAAAATCCTTTGTTTAAAAAAAGACTATAGGAATGCACGTGCTACGTACACACGGCTTGGGCTTTTACTAAATCTCGTTAATTAGTTATTATATATCTTTATTTCATTTTCTCCTACCCACAATTAAATCCGTGACTCTCTCGTAATGAAAAATCGATAAGTGATAAGCATTTACGTAATGCTAGGTAGACATCTTTGACAGTAAATTATTAACCAATTGGCATCTGATTTTGAGTATTTATTAAGTTTGTTCCATGATTTATATTTTACAAAAATTAAATTGATACAAAGAGCAAGGCATTGTAGTGATTAGTTTTTGTCATTTAAAAAAAAAGGGCTTTAAGAATAATGATATCAGTTAAGAGGTAGAAGCAACATATATGAGCACATTATTTTTGAAAATTCTAAAATTCTGAAAAATGTCAAAAATTTATTATCAAACAATCCATCTTTTATAAATGAAAGTGATTATTTTACATTCATTTTTCTACTAAAATGTACTTTTTAAAGTTATATTTTTTCATGTTAAAGCTTAAGTCATGCCATTAATATTATTTACCTCAACAATGATATATATTTTAATTCATTTATTTCGGCTTAAAGAAAGGAGAAAGGAGAGAAGGAGCATTTAGGATCATTTACTAATATATCTTTTTCATTTTAATTCGGGAAGTGAAATTCCTTTTGAAAGTTTAGGGAGTGACATTTATCAATGAGGAAAAGTTTAGAAAGTTATATTGATATTTGCCCTTATTTATTTGTAATTTATTAATATGGCGATGTGCCAAACCATATGAAAGCAAAGCCAAACATAACATATGAGAAACGTAATAAAGCAATGTGTCAAGTCAAGGAAGAGGCAAACATGACAGGTGACGAACCCAGTGAAGTATTTTTTAGTCATTATAAATTATATTCGTTATAATTTTTTTCAATATATCCATCATTGTTTTCCATTTTCACCACATATACATACGATTATAAAAGTCAGAGTTACTTCCCAGCCAGTGCCATGTAGAACGTAAAAAATTTATCGTTGAGTGACTTTTAATATTTTAACTAATTATAACGCAACAAATGATATGTTACTCTCTTGCCTTGTCACTAGTGGAATTCCAATTTTAAAAGCTTTGTTTAGTCGTAGAAGTCGCAAATTCTTTATACATAGATATACAAATGTTTAAATGAAAATATTCATTATATGGTGGTCCGCAATAAAAAAAAATTTTAATTAATTCCCTATGAATTGGAAAACACTCTCGGCCTCACGAGAAAAACAAAGACGCTTTATCAAAATATAACTAGTAAAAATAAAGTTTAATCAAATATGCGATTTGAAATGGAAAGAAAAAAAAAAGAAAAAAGAAAAAAAGAACTAAATTGAACTTCCTCATAGACGAATCATAGTAAAAACACGAAATTTGATGTCACCTAAATGCATGTTCCAGGAGTAGAGTTAAATGCACTTTGTGTCGTAAACAATAATATGAAATTGGGTTTGCCCTCGATTTTCGAAATTTTGCCGAGTGCCATAAAACCTAACTCGAAAATAAATAAGATATGTGACTCTTCAATCAAATTCCATTTTCGGCCGAATTTCCAGCTAAAAAAAGTGCACATGGCACTCGCATGCCATTTTGAAAAGGGGCAAAATATCACTCGATCAATTACTACATGCAAAAATTGGCCCAAAAAAAATATTACCTACAAAAAGAAAAAATTAAGACTGATTAAATTTTCCCAAGTGTGTACGTCCAGTTTGCTCCTTTGGGAAAATGTTTTTGCTTGAAGATGTATCCTATGCAGAAATATTAGCAGTGGACTATCAACAACATGTTATGTCTCACGGGTGACTATCTCTCAGATATTAGGTCAAGATTATTAATCACATTCCTCTCACGTATTTTATGTATGTAAGATGAGGGTGAAGCTCAAAAGAGGATCGATCACAAAAAAGCCCAAGAAATTTACTCGATTTCGAAGTTCGACCCAGGTATTGCCTCTACAATTTTCTTTTTTGTTAAGTAGTAATTATTCAAAATTAATATCCTAAATCGACGACTACATTGATAAAAATTTGACAAAAGCTGCACATAGCACGAGTATCGATCTTGTATATGTAGTATATATCAGACGTGAGCTCGCACTATGAGCGGATTTTCAATTTGATATGAAAATATAGTTGGTATAGTGATACTTCTCCTCGACTTGGAAACACAAAATTTTAAATTTAAATCTTGTCGATGATGTTTCTGGTATCCCTTGTACCCCATCTGTTCTAAAAAAAATGATGCAAATTATTAAATTGTGATACGTGCGGTGATGATATAAGAACGAATGAATATATAGATGTATTTACCACCCTATTGTTAAAATACTAATCGATCGAAATTAGAAGGGAAAAAATATATCAGAAATTGCATGAATTACAAAAAGGAGAGTGAGGAGAGAAATATGGCAGTAACGGATAGTTATCATGTTGAATTTACCTTCATAACTTCAATCTAATGATAGTAATTAGTAAAATTTATGATGACATGAATAATATCGGAAGCCAAAAGTGAGACGAAAAGAGGTCTTCGACCTTTGTAATAGTACGTACAGATATAGAACATCGGTTTTTATAATAGTATATAAATAGAACATTCGTGGGAAAAAAAAAGACATTTTCTTGATATCATAATTGCTGAGAAAAGCAGCAGATTCATTTGTTGGACAAGCAGAAAAGATAATAAAAAAAGGAAATTCAACATAATAATTCAAGGCTAAACAAAACTGTGAAAGATACTTTAATCTTTATATCGCATATATTGTACAAATATTTCTCCATCTAAGAGCAGAAGCTGGGGAGGGAGGAAGAGAGTAACAAAATTCACCCGAGGCACTCGATCGATACGATTCACTGAACAAATGCAAGCAGGCTGCAGAAGCTTCAGTTTTCGCATGGTACCGGTCGATGAGTATGCTTCTATATACATCAGGAGTTGAGCGGCAACCAGCAAATCATAAGCTTCACCTCAATTTTCTAACGAAGCATCATCTACAGAAAAGGAAAAAGAAAGATATTCGTTTTATTTTAGTTTTACGAATTTTTAGCGTCAGAAAGACTCTTTAAGGATTTTTGAGAGGGGTTTTCGTATCCCTACCTTTGGTCGGATCGACATGTACAAAGAAACTGGCAGCAACTATTAGGTAGCATAGAATCAGCATTAGTCCTTTGAAGTAGTTGGAAGTTCCTTCCTGCAAATCAAGAGAGTTACCGAGAAGGACAAATACCACACATGATAATGTCTAATGGAAGACTCATCGACCAAACAAATATATTGGCTTTGCCTGTTGCATAAAAAGAAACCAGCCGGGTCTCTCGATACCAACCTGCAACAGGAAGGCTACAACTATAACCGTGATGAAGAGCACTGCAGTCTCAAACAGATGAAAATTCAAATCCATGGGACACCCTATTATCCACCCAAAGACAACGCAAAATGGAATCTGCACAACAATGCCAAAAGAGTTATAACATGCACAGACGCCTTAAAATACAGGCAAATAAACAATTTTCACATGAATTTCCATACCCCGAACATCGCAATTTGTGTAGAAGATCCTATTGCCACTCCCAGAGAGATGTCCTGGGAAGAAACACGCAAGCCTTAAATCATGTAAAATTTTGTGAAAAAGAAACTGCTGCAAATCAAGTACGGTTAAACAAATTGCTTACAAGCTTATCTTTCATCGCGAACATTATGGCACTTGCATGCTCTGCTGCATTCCCTACGATAGGAAGCAATATCACGCTGATAAATGCAATGGGTATATGCCATGCTTTAGATGCCCCCTGGAATCATAAACAAGGGATAAGCTGATTAATACTGGCAAGAATGATTAGATTCTTATCCAAACATTAGTAATGGCACAAGAAATAGGGCTTTGAAGGGATCTTACATCAATTGCATCAACCAGGTACTCCGATAAAAATGAGATCCAAGCAGTCATAACAGCAAGCCAAATTATTGCTTCCCATTTAGAGATTTCAGGCTCCTCATCATTGTCATCAGCATTTTGACTCTCTCCACTCGGACTTGGACTCCCTTCCTAGTTCAAGCCATTTTATTTATACATGAAACACCAATGGAAAATCAATAAATTGCTTTGAGATTATTTGTATCACCAAAAAAAAAAAGTCTTTATGAGGGATACGTGGAAGAGAGTAAAAGCTAATGAATCACAAAAGCTGACCAGGAAACCAGATATGAAGAACTCATAACAGATATAAAAACAAAGAAGATGAACCCCATAAACTTCACAGGGTTTATCAGCACTATTATTATTGTCAGGCCGAAGAATGCTAATTGATAAAATGTTCCGGAGGAAAACACCAACCTCATTCAGTGGTACATATTGATGAACTTGAGTCTTTAACTGGTAATAGAGATAAGCACCATATGCAATAAGCATAATACAGCTGCTAAATCTTGAAAGAGCCAACTCTGACTTCCCGAAATGCACCTCACTGTGCGTATAGTGAAGAACAGCAGGAAAGAGTAAACCCATCACTGCCATTAGCAGCAATCCCGAATTCACTACAGCAGTTGACTGTATAAGGAAATTCACATCAGAAATGGCACGGGCGCCCCAAAAGGACAAAAACCAAACACACAAAATAAAGGATGAAAATATGCCCTACCTTGTTAAACACCTGTTCCTTTTTTATGAAGACAAACCCACCACAAAAGAAAGCACATCCAAGCACCAGCAACATGTTCGATAAGATCGAGCCCAGCAATGACTGCTGAACTACGCGTATCATTCCACCTCTCAGTGCATGAATTGATATAATCAATTCAGTCGCATTCCCAAAAGTAGCATTTAGAAGACCCCCAACTGCAGGTTGCAGTTCATGAAGCCAAGTCAGTGAGAAATCGCCCAAGCTAAAATAATAACCAAATCTTGCATAAGGACATAAAAGCTTACCAGTAGCACCAGTATAGAAGGCCAGCTGCCTACACGAAAGAAATCAATAAGACACATCAGCACAAACAATTGTATGCAAACAATATCAGTTATACCATGTACATATCTAGTCTAATATAACGTAAATCGGGGTGGCAAGGTCTTACTCGGTAGCATAACCTAATCGCTCAGCTAGAGGAGTTATACCCAACAAACTGAAAAAGAAGACTAAACCCTGCATGTCACGTAATTGAAAGGTCAGCATAATAACCACAGGATGCAGTAATGGAAAACAAAAAATCCAGTTACTTCTTTTCCTGACATAATAGGTAATTGCTCACCTGATTACTAGTTAATATATGAACGAGAATGGCTACAGGTCCAAAAGGCATAAGCAAGTTTAGCTTATTCGAGAAGACAACGGTCTTTATACTCCTACATACACCGTTGCTCAACATCTTCACACTACTGACTCGTGAAACCCCAGAAAAAGACCCTTCATCAGCCACACAAATAAAATCAGACTTCTGTGTCACGTTGTCCATGCCGTGGAGGTGCGATTTGTCCTCGCGTCCACGGACTGATCTTTCATCTAGTGATCCCATCTGCCAAATTAAATTCCTTCAATAATCATTACAACTTGGCGGCATGTATTCAAGGAACAATAACTCATGGCATCTACAGTTGACTGCTACGGAAAAAGTGCTCCTCCAACTATAACATGAAGGACAATCGCATGTACCTCGAGCTGGGGAATGGCGTTGAGTTGCAACTTGGGATCCATTTTCTTCTGCTAAAAGAACAAGAAAACATCCATATCCACCAAAAAGCATCACCGCATCATTTGCCCTGTCAAGTTTAGGGAAAGAAAGGAATCCCAGTTATGAGAATTTAATCTACTCTAATAAAACAAGAGAGGAAATAAGGAGGATAACAAGAAAGAATACTGTTGGCGGGAAATAGTTTTCGGCATTCTAACATCTATATCCAAGTGAATTCAAAGACCACGGAAGTTGATTATGCAAAAGGCACATAAATATCCATTCAAGTCAAATATCCATTTAAATCTTCCCCCGGTTCCAGGCTGCAAGGAGATGCAGCCTGTACAACTGACCGCGGTTTCTGGTAAATGACATATCAATTTCTCCATCTGAATACCAGCAAGGGACAGACTTCCATTATACTAATGCATTTACTAATTCAGTGCCCAGATTTCCTTCTAAATCCGTAACTGCTTTGAAAAACAGCGATGTAATTATCCTTGAACGGAACCAACTCTTTAGCCACCCATCCCCGGCCAGAATAACTGCCCATACAAAACTTTTCCCTGGCTCGATCCCCTCTATAATTCATACATCTTCTTTGATATCTCCAATTGCATGCTTGACCCCGAAAATTCATCCACAAGTCCGAAACCTTCAATCATCACAATAGATCCTTGCAATCTGCAAAAGCTCTTCCCCACTCCACAGCACATACTCGATCAAAGTGTCCGAATACAAACCTCTAACTATCCTCGCCGATCAAACATCCTAGTTCATTCCCGAATGCCCCGAAATATTTTACCTTTTGACCCAGATGAGAGCAGGAACCTAAAATCCAATGGAAAATTCACATGCGATCCGAACCCAAAAGTCAAACACGAACCCAGAATCTCCCGACCACCATTGACAAGGAAAAACCAAACCTTTGGATCTGAGAATACAAGCCCACCTCGCCAAGACAAGGATTGCCCTCAAGAAATCACCAAAACCGAGAAGATACGACACGCATTTCGCCCCCAACAAGAAAAAGAATCAGGGAATTCCCGAGAGTTTGTCGTTGGAGAGCGGCACCGGATTCTCAGCCTTGTTCTTATGTACTAAAAATTAGAACTTGTTCCATAATTAGCGCGCAACACAGAGACAGAAAGAGAGAGGGAGAGAGAGATGAATCACGGGCAGAGACAAAAGAGAAGATGTAGCGGCAGAGAGAGAGAGAGAGAGAGAGATTTACAGAGTAACGACTCGGTCTCCTCCGGTTCCTCTGCTCTTCAATGGAAGGTTTGAGCATCAGACAGAGAGAGAGAGAGAGTATTATGAATAGGGTTATTATACCGCCCAATCCTCGGCGGTTGCTAAACATAATGTTCCACCATTACTCTCCAATCTTCTGCTTTCATCAGTACCTTCTTCTTCCTATTCCTCGGTCCGTCCCTCGATTTTTTTTTTACTTATTTAGAAATAATAGTTCACAATTACTTAAATTAAAAACCTCGCCCGCCAAAGATAAATTAGTAACTTTTTATATTATTACTATTTCTTGTTTTCCCAAAAAAAAAAAAACAAGAAGAAAAACTCACCTATTGGTTAAGGGAGAAAGAACAGAAACCTTTGCACGTTCGCATCTGGGTTCTCTGACATGCCAATATGCCAATGGCGTATTTAGATTTCGTTTGGATTGAAAGTTGAGTTGAGTTGAGTTGAATTTTGGTTTTAATTTGTTTGTAATGATTGTATTGTTGAATTATGAGAAAAAGTGTGAAAAAGTAATAAATAATTAAGAGAAAATAATGATTAAGTAATGATTGTGTTGTGGAATTATGAAAAAGTAATGAATAGTTAAGAGAATTTAATATTAAAAATTGAATTGAATTGTTAAAAATATTTTTTTTTTAAAAAAAAAAAAAGTAATGATTGTGATGTTGAATTGAAAATAAGTGAAGTAGAGTTGAGTTGAGTTGAATATTGTTCCCAAAACAAATACACCCACTGTCTTTAAGTAGATATTTTATAGCCAAGGAGTCGCCCTGCATTCGTTGACATGCGACCCGCATCCTTCCCGGCACCTTCGCTTTGGGGAATCTCTATCAGTGCTGTATATTTCCGCAAACACTGATGGTTTTACAATAAAACATTTTCGACATTTTCTAAGTCCTTTAATTTAATTTTCATTATATATATATATATATATTTATTTATTTATTTATTTTGCTCGAATTTTTTCATTATATATATATATATATGTCTGTGTTTATATAGATAAAAATATCTGATCAAATATAGTTATCACAATAACGTGGGGCCTTTAAATTGGGAATGCCTTACGATACAGGTGATCGACTGTTTAGAAGGCTGCGGGATGCAAAGCCCATATTTTCAATTTACATGAAAAGCTTGGAAGTCCTTTTTTATGATCAAAGGCTGTCTATATCAGCATTTCGGTCTCCTCTCGCCTTCCACGCTAACTCAGCATCGTGATGACTTTTCATCAAATTAATTTTGAAATTTATGGCTTGGAAATTACTTGGAAGGTGCCCCGTGTAGTGTCAAAACGGAATATATCCTCCCGAATAATTAAGAAATTAATATGGCTAGCATAGAAGTTGGGGGGATTTATTAAACATCGCGATCAATCGATTCACGAGATGTTGATGCTTTTCGCGAATTTTCTCCGATCGCAATCCATCTTGTAAGTCACTTGAATAAAGTAAATTTTACTGAAATTTATAATAAAAAAAGGTGAATTTTTCGAAGATTTTCATATCTTACTTACTTTTTTCTGTTTGAAATTCCCCGAAGAATTTCTTCCTGCACCGGAGGAATCGGAGAGCAGAAGGAGAAAGCCGGTCGGAAGTCGCCAACCTCGGCATTGCTTGGACCGGCCGAATGGAATCTGGGCCCAGCCCATTAAATTATAGATAATAAATTTAATAAAATTCTGCTTTGGGCCCGCTCCGTTGCCTTCATGCAAATCTTATCCCACATCGAAACAACATACTCGGTATCTCGCCTTTATAAGAACTGGGGAGTTCAGCAACGGTTGTCTCTTCGGAGACATCCGATAAAATTGGAACGATACAGAGAAGATTAGCATGGCCCCTGCGCAAGGATGACACGCACAAATCGAGAAATGGTCCAAATTTTTTTTTATCTTATTTTTCTGCCCCAATATTTTTACATAGGAGGACAATTTTAACCTAAGCAGGTGCATTTAGTCGATTTTAGCACCAGCATAAAAATCATTTCCAGCAGGGCCGAGGAGAAAAACCGCAGGATCTAAATCCTCGAGTTGATCCTAGCCAATGTGCTTCAAATAATAGAATTTTTTGGGAACTTAGTTTGGTCGTAGGGTTTAGTTTTATATTTATTTTTCGCGTTATGAGACCTATTCGGTTTCAAAATGGGAAAGAAATACTCCGACGCGCTTCGAGTTTATTTAAATATATCGAGGTGTGTTTATCGTTTTGAAACTCATGTTTTGCATAGTTAGCGTGTTGACATTATAATCATTATGATACAGAGTGAATGTTGTAATGTGAAGTAATGAGTTGTACAGCGGGGTTACTTTGTTGAAATAAGAAGATTTGCAATTACGTTAGCATATTTTTCTAGTAATTCAAGTAACCCGAGAATCGGACCGAGAAAAAACAGTACCCTTCCAGGGACTCTTTTTTCATGGCATTTGATTTCGGTTCTTGGAGACGATCTATAATTAAATCCCTAACCTGAAAAGGTCAGTTCAACCTGACCTGTGCTCACCCCTAAATATTCAGCTTTCGTTGCATATTGTATTTCAAGAATTTCGACAATCAACTCTAGTTTTGGTGACGGAAACACAGTTTAATAGAGATTCTTCAGGTTAAAAGAGAATCTGCAAGGCATTGAGCAACTCATTTTCGGGATCTAAGGCCCGTGATCGGTATCAAAGATTGAAAAAGAATGAAATGCAATTGCTATATTCGCATGTTATATAGCAATTTTCATTATTGCCTTTCCATCCTCTCCTGTATCATAATCATTCATATTCCATCGTCCCTTTTCCAACAGTATAATAAGCGGCGGAAAAATGGAATCCCCTGACAGGGGAAAAAAAAAAATTGAAATCCAATCAATTTCCCGGAGAGGGGATACATGTGGGATGTTCAATGAATAATTAACATGGCACACCTAATTAGACTGCCCACACAAAAAAAAAAAAAAAGAAGCCGCCACAAAACTGTCATAAGCGGTTGAGTTTTGACTCATTGGATCGCCTTTACGACTTGGGGCAGAGATTTGAGGAGAGACGCAGAAGGCTTGCGAACGGTGTGATTGAGCAAGACCATTAAGGTCAGAAGCGTCAGAGCCCCAGCTTGATGGGCAGTGCCGAGAGAGACCGGCACATATGATAAGAGTGTCGATATCCCTAAAGTGACCTGAAGAAACGCATTAAACAGGTTATGCATGTTCATATCCATCAAAAACATAAATCATTACACCACCATACCAGCTACTGCTTGTTATTTTTATGTCCTTGGTAATAAGAGAAATCACCAAGGAGAAAAAATTACCTGCAGAGCAGCCATGCCAAGGGCGGTCCCGATTAAAGATCTAACCGCAGGGTGTATGTCCAACTTCCTGGTTGACCACCATAGAACGCCAATTGAGACCAAAGTTGCGGTTGCGAGAACACGGTGGTCAAACTGTACATAAACAGGGATCATCAACTATCATCAGGCAAAACCTATAATGTTCTTTTCAACGTTCATATCCGATAAGGGAACTGATGCAACTGTCCAAGAAAAGAGCGAACAGAGTTACGAAGGATGGAATACTATTGACGAGGCACTTAATAGACAGATACCTGGACTAATGAAGTGTTCTCAAAGAAGTTCCGGAGCAGTGGCTTCATTTCGAAAATGTCATCGGGGATCCACGTGTCTCCCATCTTCGGAAAAGTGTTATACGCATGACCCTGTCAATGGAAACAAACATCATCATTACGTCCTACGTAGAAACATGAAAATAAATCCGAGAACCAAAATTAAAGTGAGATATGTTACATACTGCATCATTTCCAGCAACAAACGCTCCTGAGATAGCTGTTAAACCAACAAGCAAGCTCACAGGGAGGGCGATTCTTTTTACTTTAGCTGCCCCACGGACCCATGCTACTGATTCGGCAGGTGGTTCAGGCATAACCACAGAACAAGCAGTCCAAAAGAGGCCACAATAAATAGCAAATGCAGAAGTAAGATGAGCGGCGAGTCTATATGGGCTTACCCGTGGTTGGACGTATTCAGATGGTGGCTCCTGATGGTAAAAAGAGGCTAAATAAGAGAAAAATACATCTTTCTTACTTTTTCTAGTGTACGAAATTGAAACCTTAGTGGAAATCAGAAAAATTCAGCAATGTTTACTTCTAAGCCACTCTTGACCATCCACCAACCAATCAGACCCTGCCCAGCCCCGAGAGCGAAAAGAGCTGAGAGCTTTAGACCGAGGCGTACAGTTATGTATCCCTTTCGGAGAAAATATGAGAAGGGTAAAGCAAACATGATGCCTAGAGCCCTTCCCCACATACGATGGGCATATTCCATCCAGTATATAAACTTGAAGTCTTCAATGCTCATCCCTCTGTTCACCCTGTGAGGCACCATATGCACATTAAGAAAATGCAGCACAGCACTACTTCAAATGGCATATTAGTAGCAATTGACGCATCCTAGCAAACCAATATTTGTGCAGGCAGATGACAGAAATACGGCGACATCATCAGAGTACAGTACGTAATATTTATGCAGCAAGAAGTCAAAATAGTTAAGGTCCTAGCCACTTTTCTATTACTTTCTCTGAACTGAATTTAGATGTTGCAGGGGTTTGGTCAAAAGGAAACCAGAAAGAGTTTCCCAATGGTAAGGAATTAGAATTGCTCAGGAACACACATACATACAAATATTAAGAGGATACAGATTCTTGCAAAGTCTTACTGTTTATATTCAGGAGACTGCTTGTATTTCTCGAATTCTTTCAACCAATCCTCGTCCGTGAGAGGAGGAAGATTACCAGTAAATTTCCAATCAGTCATTGAGAGACCGGAGCGGGTTAGTCGTGTGACACCCCCTAGTACGACCATACTAAAGACCCAAGCAGCAGAACCAAAGAGCCAGATGCCAACCAATTTCTGTGCCTTTGGCCCTCCAGTCACTAGTAGCTTCAAGCCCCCCTTGCTTCCCGCGGCAACAGGAAAGGCAGTAGACATATTCCTCCAACAAGGCAAACTGCTACCCTGTAAGAAGCACAGACAGTACAATCTCAAACTGAGTAGATGTACAGTAAACTGCCAAAACTACAAGCTAAGCAACAATTCATGTAAACTCATGGAAATCAAAAGAATTGGTCTTTTGAGGGCATCCAACCTTTCCTATCAAGCCCACGGGGTACCCGAGGAAGAACATCAGGCGTTTGAAGAACGTGATTTTGGAATCATAAGTGGTGAACTGAATTCTCAACTTCATTGAATATCAAATGTTAGAGAACAAATTCCCCACACTGCTGTCCTAATGCATTTGTTATAGCCTTATATATGGGGACCTAATTTCCGTGCCACCGAACTTAAGCAAGTACCTAACAAGTGGAAACTATGAATGTGTGAAGATAGCACAATGTTGAGGTTCCTACTGTAAATCCTAGGCCATTGATCTTCATCAGAATAGTCAGTTCAGCTCATTTCCAACTTTCCAAAATCACGAGGAGACGGAGCAAATGGAAATAGAACATTGCGTCATCGTTTCAATTGATGATATCGAAAACTCCATTGAATTAGAGTTACAGATGAATTGCTGCAAAAACACGTCCCTTGACGTAGAGGAACTATGAATCTCGATACATCCATAACGAGCTTCGAAGAGCAAATCTCATTATGATCACGACGGAAATGTAGAGGATCGATGAAGAGGGAGGAGAACTGGAACCTTAGGGAGAGAGCTGAACCCGAAGCCCGAGCTCCTTGCTACTGTCGAAGGGAACAACCTGTACGGCGTCCCCCGGAGCAGAGCTCTTGAACCCACCGCCGATGAAGACGTCGCCTCCCTAACCGTGCCATGGAGTGCTCCGCTCTTCTTCAGGATCGTCGGTATCGTCCGGATCCTCTGCCACATTCTCTCTCTCTCTCTCTCTCTCTCTCTCTCTCTCTATTGTAAATTCCGACGAAGGGTTTAGCGAGGGTCTACGTAGCACGGAGGAGGAAGACGGACCAGAGTTCACTCCGTTGGTGAGCTCTCGACGGCGTCGTTTTCCTTCTCATCCCGTCGTTTAGATGGCGCCGCTCTTCATTCAACGAGCACATGGCTGCCGTTAGTAAACGGAGCACTGGGCTTTATTTATTGCTCTTTTTTTTTCGGTAAGTTATTTATTGCTCTTTTTCATTATAATCATTTTTCCCCAAAGTCAATTTTTATTTTGAAAAATAGATTTTGCAATTTTCATTTCCTCCCAGTAATTATATCGTTTTTCGGTAGGAAAAACGAGCCATGAGGTATCATCATCTTAGTGATTGGCCGCTCAAATGTTGTTGTAAAACTTGATAACGAGGTGCTTCCAATGTATTTTGACCTTTGAGATTAAAAAAAAATATATTTTTATGGGTTACATATGATTTTCCATTCAAATGGGCCTCCAATCAATTAATTGGACCTTGAGCCCAAGTTTTGAGTCCACCACAATCCACATGTTGGGCCGGGTCAACTATTGGGCTGGCCCATGGACCAAGGGGGTTGGCAATGAAACTTAGGTTCGATTCCTCGAACTCCCGGTCGATGCAACACGGCTACCCAAGGACTCAAACATAGCCAGCTCGCTACAAGATTCGAATCAATGAGTGCCCCTCGAACGAAAAATATAATAAAAATAACAACTTGAACATCATAAAATGCTCAAACCTCCCAACTGTACGACACAAAGTACGGACAAACCCATCTATCGTAATAAGTAGTTACGACGCACGAAAACTCTAGGCCGATAAAACTCCAAAGCCGATATGCATAAAGCGTTCTCAAAAAGAGGGGATATAGCATACTAATCCGAATTGTCGCTTTTAAAATCATAGATTTTTATAAACTTTGATGGTTAGACAAGGTAATCGAACGGTCAAAATATGAAAACAACATTCACGAAGCGAAGCGTTTGGGATAAGTGCTGAGAAGGACATGATATGATTATGCGTAGTTCAAAAGCGGCGTGCGCCCCATTGTTTTGGGGTTGTTAATGGTTACCTTCGCTGTTGGTTTTTTTTTTAGAATCACTTTATGGGGATTTGGTGGTGGTGTGTGTGTGTGTTTGAGTGGGCTCTCTTAATTTCAATGGTTGACATCAAAATAGACACTTCTCAAATGAGGTCCTTCCATGTACTCCTACGTGGATTGCACTCTACCCATATACATCAATTGAAAAAAAATTTAAATTGGAATAAAAAAAAAATCCCCTCTTCATTTAATTCGTCAAATTCACCAATCTCTTGTAAAATTCTCATCATAATTCCGTTTCTCTCGTGCCTCGAACCTTAGCTATTATCTGCAAACGACTTGTTATATTTTGCCTATTCGTATTGCTTCTTGACTTTTTCGGTGATTTATGACTTGTTTGGTTTTAAAGTGTGATTACTTTAACTTAATTTTATTCACAACAATACAAAATAAAATGGTGGACCCCATATATAACCATTTATACCACTTTTTTTTTAAATTAAAATTTCATTTTAAAATCCTATTGTCAAACTAAATGCGTTGTTAACATCCTACAACATCACTAGGTTATTCATTTTGAAGTAATTAGTCATTTGAAAAGATTATCAAAAGAAAAAAAGTACACCTTTTTTTCGTTTATTTTTTATATTAACGGTTCGTTGTGATTTTTTTTTCAGTAAAAAATGAACGTAAACAGATACCCTTCAATAAAGCGAAAAGGGATTGTAGAGATATTAATTGTTTATTAAGGGGAAAGATAACTTTTTTTAGGGAAACTAGAAAACTTAATTTACTATCAATTAACAAACATTGTGGTGCTAAGCCTTCGAAAAAGAAAAATAAACAAATAAATTGAGTCAAACACAAAATAAGCACCACTGTCGGGCATCATTACATCATTTCCCAATCAACTGCAGTTCTGCGGGGCAATGTGTTACGCCGCTTGATTGTTACTTTATCTATTTATGAATAATATGTATTATATGAGGGATTAAGGGATGATTTTCATCAATCATCATCCTTAATCTATGATTTATGAAACATTCAACTTCAATACGTGTATCACTAAACACCGACATTTGTCTAATTCCAAAGCTAACATTGACTGGCTAATAAGAAATCAGTGACTAGCCCCAAAATTCTAAACCAATGACGTCGATTTTCTCTTGTTTAAGATAAATTGCTGTAGTGTCACTGTCAATGAAGACACTCGAACACATGTCCGAGAAGTCCAAAGCGAATTGATCGAAGAATTCGTGATAAAGCTCGATCGAATCTCTTTCCTTTCCCTTTTAATATCAAATATGAATTAGGATTTGACTTCTCTAGCCCATTCAGCACGGTAATATTGTTGTCGCAGGCAAGAATCACTCGTTCTCCGTATAAATTGTCGTGTACAATATCGATATGTCGAATAAATAAAATAAAATAACGATACTCAACGAAACTTCATATTTTACGATATATATTCAGCATCAATACGTCAAATAAATCAGTTCTGGAATGATGCCACAATTGGCATTACATTAAGTGGGTACAAAATGACCCGTCACTTGTCAATAGCTATCGGGCATAGATTTACGGTGCGTTTGGATTCAGAATTAAAGTAATTATGATTTTAACTGTGAAAAAAGACAAATGAGTTGAGATTATAAATTTAACTTAGAAAATGTGTGTTTTTATTGTGTAGTGTGTTGAATTAAAGTTAAAATTTTTGACTTGGAAAATGTGTATTTTTATTGCGTAGTGTATCGAGTTAAAGTTAAAATTAAAATTAAAATGATTTTAACTCTCAAAACAAACAGACATTTACTAATCGAGCCTTAGATTTCGCGTGCATATTACCACTTTACATGGGCATCAAAGCCTTCTAGAAAAGCAGTTTCAGGGGCCAAACCATTCCACAGTGGGCAAGTTGAGTTGGATTCTCAATCATGTGCGTATCTCATCCCACATGGGATTAGCGGCCTTGGCAGATACTACTAACATTTACGATTTACTAGCACGTCTTCCACGTTAAAAAAAAAAAAAGAAATATCACAAACATGAAAATGATGAGTAATGTATGGGCGCAAATTTTCACATGAAACCTACAAATTTCTGATTTAAATAAAATTTATCGTATTCTCTCTCAATGGTTTCATTAGTCCTATTATATAATATATATTTTTTAAATGACAATATATATATATATATTATTATATATATGTAAAGAAGAAACTACAAAAAAAAAAATTCTTTCTCCAAATTTCAAGGATGGAGACAAGGGTTTCTAGAAGCCCTCGCACGTGCCTGCCTCTACCGATGTAGATGAGAGCCACGCAATTTTATAGATTTGGTTTGGTTATAGACCACTTCAATCTTGGAGAGAGTAGGGACCGCAGAATCATACTCTCTTAAAAAATATAATACGGGACTCTTCTTATCCAGAAATACTTTTATGTTTGATAATAGAGTTTAATTTCATCATTACAACCTCATTTAATTCCATTATCAAATGCTAAATGGGTTATTATTATATTGAAGGAAAATATAAAAAGGGAGAATTACAGGATTGAAAAGGGAAAATAAAATGCTATCCTGCGAACTGCCGGATGTGAGGGGGTGAAATGATTGAACCTGATTTTATCAAAAATTACAAACCCTGCCACAATGTCTACTGTTGGCAGAATTGTCGGCATATTTTTCGGCTGAAATAGCACATCTCAATTAAAAAATATGTAAGTTTCATATATGGAAATTCAATTAATATCAATAAAATCATTTATTACAATATGACCTTATATACCATTGTTATCAGAACCGGACCGGACCGGCCGGTTCGACCGGTCGGACCGGAAACCGGCACCATGTCCGGTCCGGTTCGCCTAAAAACCGAAATGGCAGCTTTGAACCGCCGGACCCTTTGAACCGGCCGGTTTTAAGTAAAATTTCATTAAACCGGCCGGTTCTATGGGTTTTTATGGGTTTCCTATTTAATATAAAAATTGGTTGGTTGTGTAAAGATTTGAACTCATGACCTCTTACTTTTCATATTAGCATACTATGCAACCAAGCCACCACCACTTTTTTGTTCTTTTAACTCTACTTTTAAGTACTTATTAAAATAAAATATTTATTTTGAAGTAAGAAATATTAAATATATAGATACTTTCTTATACTATTATTATATTTCTTTAAAATCATCATACTTTTATCTTAATTATCACAATTTTTTTAATAATATGAATATTTATTTTATTTTAAATAAACGAGCGGTCCGACCCATCGAACCCCCGGTTGGACCCATAAACCCATGACCCCGTATCCCTTCCGGTTCATCATCCGGTCCGGTTCTGATAACACTGTTATATACTGTGATTAATCTTTTTTTTATGTTATGTAGTACTTAACATAGCATATATAAAAGTCTAATGAGGAAAGTTAACAGATCAAAAATCAAATGACTAATCAACGTGAATCGATTTAAGCGGTTAGGCGCTTACTCTTTTTAAATAAAGTCTCGAGTTCGAGTCTTGTGAATGGAGAAAATTCACGTTAAGAAAGCTTTACTTCTTAATGGATTGAGTCGATTCGACTGAATTAGTCAAGACCCAATTGAGTTTTCGAATAATAAGGTTCACATCGAAAAAAATCAAATGACTAACGACTATAGAAGTCTAATGAGAATGGAAATGGAAAATATATTTGATCGATTAAAAATGCTCTTTGACACACTGAGCATCAATTATGCTCAGCTTATAATCAAGTGATAACAAATGAGCTGCTGATGCGTGTATATTAAGGTACAACATCGTAACTATCTTTAGACATTATTAACCATCAATGTACTATTTTCCAACAACAAATTAAAAATTCAACGATATAATTGTTTAAAATGAAAATGGATAACTCCTAATTTTTTTTCTTAACTAAGTAAACTAAGTGAAATTTAATGTAAACTATCCATCTAAAAGTACCATTGGGTTCAATATTTAACCCCTTCGGCTATGGACCAACCTGATCGACCCAAATCCGATTCGAGTGGATTTATATAAATCAGTCGATTAACTCCAACCAAAGTGAATCCATGGCCACTCAAAGAGTTTCTCCATTTTCATCGCTTTTGCTAACATGACCCGGGGTCACATGATACCGCGATTTCAGCCGTTCACTACATGTGGGTTCTCGTGGATCCGGCGGATGGACGCCTGTGATCGCCTAGTATCACATGACACGGACATGGCAGAATTTCTCCTATTTTCATATATATATATATATATATCACTCTTATAATTCGAGAAAATATTGGGTGAGTAATATACAATTAAATGGCTATATAAAACTCTATCATCGAATGACAAGTGTCACACTGAACAATTCTCTCTTTCTTACTTTACACGTATCATTTCGGGGTGAAGTTTTACATAGTCACTTAGCTATATATTAGTTCCCCAATATTTCCTCCCCTAATCCTTCTAGAACGACTCGCACGTGCGAGACCTTAGGCCTCCGGTTCTTTAAAGTACTTGGGGCAGAGGTGTGGGACATACCAGCAGGCAGCAGGTAAGCGCATACGTAAGACGACGTTCTATTCTTCTGCCCAAATGAAACAAAAAAAATAAAGGGAAAAAGTAAAGAAAATTAAATGTCAATTCCCACAGTGGAACATAAGAAATAAAGGGAATCATGTATTTCCTCATTTTATTATTTATTAATTTTCTTTTTCTTTTTGTCCTTTTGATCCTTTGGTTAGAAAAGAAGCGCGCATATTATGATATCGGGCGTAGAATCCAAGCCAAGCTTTCCAGCCAAGCCGAGCCGCTTTTTTTATGTTGTTCTAATGTAATTTATATTTTATATTGTTAATTTCTTTCAAATTATTATTAAAACCCATCTAAATTTCCAAGGGGCTGGCCGCAACCCGTTTTATGTGTCACTTCTTTCAGGGGTCAACATCACATAAAACATTTCCAGTTCATTAATTATTACTACTTTGATATCATTATGTTGGAAAAGTTTGTGTTAGTTACAAAAAAGAAAGGGGAAAAAGGCTGGGATTTTTTTTTGGTTAATTGCATAAAAGTAAATCAATACTCCCTTCTTATTAAAGTAGAAAATCCAATTTCTGACTCAGTCAAGCCAGACCACATAACATATTAATTACCAAAAAGAAAAAGTTGCAACATAATAAATAAAGAAACACATATTCTTTAGCCATCAATAGAAAATAGAAAAAAAAGGTAAAAAAATAAAAAAGATAGAAGAGACAAGCTTTGAGCTATCAGCAGTTGCTCAGCGACACCGGATTCCACCAGTGGAAGATAAAAGAAATTAGGCAAATAGGATAAAGGAAATATATTTAAAAAAGAAAAAGAAAAAAATTCAATAAAAAGAGGAAAAGGACAGAGGTTCTAGAACCTAAAAATCCACCAGCAAGCCAGGAGATAGTATTTTATTCCCCGTTAATGCCTTGCATAGCAATGAACCGATGATAATAATAATAATAATAATAATAATAATAATAATTTGCTAATATGCGCGATCGCACGCCGATTAGGTACTTTTCGATTGTAAGTTTTGAAGGCTCCCGCATTAGCGTCGGACAAAGCAAAATCACATTATCAAAAAAAAAAAAAAAGGTGCGTTCATTATGTGCATAGATTTTTAAAAATTTAAGAAGATATTGGACAAAACTCATATTTTGGAATTTATTTAATTGGAGGCATGCAGTGCAATAACTTTCAGCATTTTTAGGAATGAGGAATTAAAAAAGAAAAAGGAATTTTTTTCTGAAATAATTATTTTTTTCAACACTTATTTATTTATTTATTTTGACTCTTTTTATATATAAAAACTCTCTCTCCTCCCTCTTCCCCATTCACACCATCTTTCTTTCTTCACAATTCCATTCGACCCTTTCTCTCTCTCTACACTTCAGTCGGATTCCCCATTCTGCCCTCAAAACCCTTTCCTCCTCTACCCGTGAAACCATTCCATGTTCGGTGCCCTCACTCTGCCGCTGCCGCCCGCCTCCAGTCCCACCGGAGCCTCCTCCTTCCTCTCCTCCGTCTCCCCGAGAGCCTCCTCAACCATGCGGATGCCCGTCCGCTGCCACGCGACGTGCCACGCGCCGCCTCTAGCCGAGATCAGCCTGCCAGCCGCGGCTCGCAGGCGGCCGGCGAGCCTGTACGAGGTGCTGCAGGTAAAGCGGACGGCAACCACGACGGAGATCAAGACGGCCTACCGGGCGCTCGCGAAGCTGTACCACCCCGATGCGTTGAGCCAGACGGAATACGACGACGGCAGGGACTTCATCGAGATCCACAGCGCGTACGAGACCCTGTCCGATCCGGCGGCCAGGGCGCTGTACGATCTGTCGCTGGGGCGAGCGCACCTGAGTCCCGGGGGCAGGGCCGGGTTCTACCCGTCCCGGAGATGGGAGACCGATCAATGCTGGTAGTAGATTAGTTGATTTTCCGATCTTTTTTCTTATTATTTTTTGTTTATAATTTCCTTTCCATTTTTAATGAATGATGAAATTTTCATTAAATTGGGGGGGGGGGGGGGGGGGGGGGGGGGGTTGGGGCGGAAGGTATCATATAGCGTCCGGCGCATGTTCCACCATACGGGCAAAGGCAGTTCAATGCAGTAGGCAGAGCTTTGTAAATTCTTCTTCTTCTTCTATTATTATTAATTATTATTTTCCTTCCCCTCATTATCGAGGAAATTGTAATTTTTCAGCCTTTGTTAATAGAAAATCTCTTCGCGGCCAAGTGTATATTAAGTTATTCTATTTGCTCTGTTTTTCTTTTCTTTTTCTTTTTTCCATTTTAACTCTAATAGTTTAAAAAAATGTAAATATCCTCCGCCAATGCGATTGTCTCGGCCGGACCCGTATGACTTAAGATTCGAGCAGAGCATAGAATCGTCGATCGCCTCATACCTTGTTCGTCAAAAACGGACATTACTGTTGGGCGGGGCGCTGAGGAAGTGAGGAGAAAAAGAACAGTGTCAATCGGTTCTATCTTCTGAATCTGGAGCTTATTCTTAATTAAGATACTAAATACAGCCATATGCTTCAACAACTGTTAAAAAGGGGTTGAAATGTCTACACGCATCGTCAAATGTTACATGAATCCCTTAATCGTAACCACATGCTGCCACGACCAAGCCTGAACCGAATCGGAGAGCGATAGCAACTCCTCGCATGTGTCCAATGTTTGTCGAGTGCAAAGAAACAGCTCTTTGATACGGCAAATGAGCCCCTGATGTCTGAACTATATTCCTGGACACTTCTTTTGCCCCATAATAGGGAATGAGTAAAAAAAAAAAAAAAAAAAAAAAAAAAGGAAAACTGAGATTAACATCTCAAGGCAACTCCACTCCACGAATAAAAACTACTACTAACTTTACAAAAGCTAGTAACTTTCTGCTATATCTCTGTACAGGTCCCTAACTCTTTTGAGTAAAACCCTCCTTGAAATTTTCATAATTCGTAGCCGTACTCGTCGTCTTATGTCCCCGGGTTGGATATTGATCACTTACTTACAGGTCATGATCATTGAGTTGATAACATGCATGAGGAGCCGGACTGTCGAGAGCTCAGATCCACCCAGAGTGGGCACAGACCGCTGGTGGTTCAGTATCTGGTAGACCTGCTCGAAGATGGGCCGTACGTGAACCGCGATAATTGGGTCCGATGGGTTTATGACTCCAGCCACGTCGGTCATCCACGAGAGCTTCCTGGGTGGGTCGTTGTTGATGTCGCAGGCCAGCTGCTGGAGGAGGGAGAGGAGCACTCCTTGGCTCAGCGGTAGAGGGGCCATTCCGAGCACAGCTCGTAGATCCACCTGTAATACAAAAGAGAAATTCCATCACCGTTGTAAAATCATACATTCCATCCTTCCAGGCCACATAGAGCAAGCAGAGTACGATTGCAGCAAAAGAGCAGTATCGTGTGCTTAACGACTTGTAAATTCACACAAGGATGCAATTGGTCCTCACATGTCATACGAGAAGACGACACAGGCACTCAGTAAATTAAACGGTTTTATATACCTGAGAGCATAACCAGGAGACAATTGAGACATCACTTCTCTGCAGGGATGAGGCAAATGCTTCCTCATACTTGCACTCGGATATTAATCTTGACAGTTCTTTTCTTGGATCAATGGGAATGTCAACCTGCTATAGGAAGCAAACGGTCTCCAACCATGAATTTTGGGCATACAACATAAAGAGCTTCACAGGATAAGTTTCATACTTCTGATTTTATATTCATTCAACCTGGGCTCAGTTAGATATTTTATGAATTTCAACGAAATCAATCCGTATGAAACATATTTATTTTCACTGATTTATTTGAAACATGGGACAAGGATAGATAAATCTTAGCTGGTAAGCATAGCAATACATCGGTATAAGGAAGCAAACCTTTTCATGTAGTTTACCCAAAGGCCCACTGCTCGGTTGGGTAAGTAATGGGCTTATGGCACTTGGATTTGCTCCACCAACTGCAAGACATACAAGCTTTCTCTGAGCTTCTGCCAGTTCTCCATTCAGTGTGTGGGTCATTGACGAAGCTGAATTAATCACATCCTGCAATAACAGGCAACAGGCACCATTAGAAAAACAAAGTTGTAATTTTACATTTCCAATGTTAACACCTACATACATGCCATCAGCAAAATGATAGAAACGACAATCTCCTCGAGTTGGATATTCGTTTTACGTATGTGAAATGCCTAAATTCCAAGCAAGCGAGAACAGACGTACCCTTAAAGCATGCGTAAGCGGAGAGTTAGCATTCTCTACATGCTGCATAGCTGCGGAAGTATGTTCGGTCATTCCTCTCTGAAATGTAGCATCTATCTGCTCAAACATGGCTCTGCATGACTTCTCAAAGGCAGGGACCATGGAAGTTACCATACTAGACTTCACAGCATCCTGCGTGTGATACAAAGATCTAGTAAGTTTAGAAATCCCAGGATTCAAGCAAACGGGACTGCATCAGAGAAAAGCTACAATAGAAAAATAGGAAGGAAGGTGAGCTTATAATACTATGAGCTTATAATGCTATCAATGATTAAGGAACATTAGCCTAGTTTCTCTGTAAATTGCATCACTCATCAGATAAATCTCGATTATCCTAAAGCAGTCATGGACATTCAAACTCATTCAGAAAAAAAGGTCATGCTTGTAGAAGAAATTAAAATATGCTCTGAATTTGGGCAATTTGTCACAGCTCCACCCATTCAGTCCACATGCCACTACCACTTCCACATTCTCATCTAGAATGGATCTAAAATAGGATCAATATTCGTTACTTTTGTGCTATTGACTGCCGTACCAATTATCTGCATAAAGTCTGATACACCAAGCTAATCCCAGTAGCTAATCCCAGTCACTAGATAAGAAGCAAAAACAAAAACTACTCAACCATATACACACCTGAAGCGCTTGCCTTCCAGATGTTTGGAACTGTGCTACGATTTGCCTAGCAACTGAAGCTTCCAGTTTAGAGTTGACGGATTTCTCAAGCTGATTGATGGCCTTATCACCTACCCCTTTCTGCATTTTAAGAGGCAAAGAACATCAAGATACATGTTCCACCCCACCCCCAAAATAGAAAGTGACAATCGCAGAATTCTACCTGGAAGGATTCTGTAATAGCTGAAACTATTGTCTTCTCAATAGCTGGTGTAATGGCACGAAGAACATTTGTTTGAACTGCAGCAACTTCCCTTTTCACTATTCTCTCTATAGTGGCAGGCAAGTCCTTGTTGATGAGATTGCCCAGAACATTAATTATCTGCTGTACCCGATCCTGCAGTAGCTTCTCGTTTTTAACATTCTCTTCTTGAAAACGAGCCCACAAAGCATCACTATTTGCCTTGACAATTTTCTCCATGGTCCGTGCAAGGGAAGTCTCTAGTCTTCTGCCCTCTTTTGTGACAGGGACATTAATAGTAGCAGTCATCTGTTTTTTCATTTCTTTTTGCATAGCCATTATCTGCAGGGTAAGTGCAGAAGTTAAACACATTCAACTATATGGTCCACAACAGCATCAATTCAGAGCATAAGACATCAGAGCCTAAAATGGAAAACATACAATCAGAACCCAACAATCTTAAAAATGTACGAAATGCTAGGTGCTAGTTTCCCTCCAAATATCCTCTAAAATCAGCAACTTTTAATAGCATAAGAGTAATGACACATGCAAGCAAGCTACCCAGCTTAAGAACTCTGATTACCAGAAAACAATAATTAAAAGAGGCTCACTAAGTAGAGGCTACAATATCTTGAAGACCCCAAGGTCATCTTTCATGGAACATTAACCCTGCTGTTATAAGGGAAATTTGGAAGCATCGGCACAGATACAACAAATCATATTGAAAATTGACTCACCTGATTAAGCTTCTCGTGCATAATTTGAGGGACAGCAGCTTCAATAGAATGAAGACTCGAACTGATGACGGCCTCACTAGAAGAATCAGCTGAATTAAAGGTACTCGGGGACGGTGAAGGTGCCATTGCTTGAGTGTTTTTCCCCTTCTGCCTCTTAATTTTAGCAGTAGCCGATGCCAGCGCTTGCGAAGTAACAGTTTGATAAGAAACTTCTTCAGTCACATTTGAAGAGGCATTGACTTCATCTGAACAAGGAAGTTGGGTTGATCGTTCTGTAACTTCAGCATCATTAGTTTGCTGACTTTGTCCCGCCGAAGATCCTGCAAGGCATTCTCTGGCTATTTGATTGCCAAGATCTGAAGCCTGGGAGCAGAAGAATTTCTCATTATTATCAGCAATGGACTCCCGAGACTCCTCGGGAGAGAATTTCTCTCTTCGAGAAGATCCATCTGGAACAACTTTAACCTCCACCTCAACATTGCATACTTCATTGTTAACGCCTACATCTTGAATGCTCTTCTCTACGTCACTCTTCCCTCTCATAATATCATTTGTTCCTGAAGATGGAGCAGCCCCTAAAATCTCTGAAGGTGTAATTAAATGAGTTGGATGCTTAAAGGCAGCTGGAGGATTGCGCAAACTATGTGTCTCTTCCTCTGAAACTTTATCGTCCCTGCTCCTCAAACCATTATCTGATGAAGGTCCATGAGACATGTCTCCGCTGGAAACCCTTTGAACCGAAAAGTCAGTTATCGCTTGGTTCCGACTGTGATCACTTAAAAGGAAGGCTGGCTCGAAAGTACTCGGACTTCTAAGACCAGAAGCTTGCCTGGACAACCTAGGACTCAGCGGAAGCGGCGGCGGCGATGCAGTTGATACAATATTTGTGTCACTGACTGCCCGCCCCATGGCAGAGGTCCGAGGTTCTGTATTCAGTATGGTTATTTGCCGTGTACCCAAAACCTCGGTAGCAGCAGAGACAGGGTAACTCGCAGCATGTGCTGCATCTGAGGACACAATTTTTTCACTAAAGTTAGTAGCTGAACCAGTTGAGGATATGCCATTTGGTTTCATTTGGGAAGAGTCTACAGCTGCTGATCCTTCAATGTTAGTTACATCACAAGGGGCCATGGAATCTGACTTTTCCAAACCGGCATTCTCCAGTGATGGCGGCATGCACAAGAAAAGATCCAAAGCATACTGCTGAATCGCCTGTGTCTGGACACAATAAACCTGGACAATCTGCTCGCCAAAAGGTGATATATCAGTTGTCCCAGTAAAACTTAATATGGGCATTGTAACAGTAAATTCTGCTAAATAGTCCATGCGAGTGGAGGCTGGATTTGGACCATATTCCAAGTGCACGGCATATATAGCATTCTTCTTAGCATTTGCAAGCAAAAGGAGGCCTGCTTGAGACAATACAAGGACTTGATTAAAGAATGCATCCTCAGTTTGAGCTTCAGATGAACTTCTCAATTCCAAGGTTTGGGTGCATTTCCATGATTCAGCATCACTTGGCAACAGCCAACCTTCTTCGCTTGCCGAAGCCCAAACCTTGACTTCCTGATTCAATGGTCCCTAAGCACAAGGAAAGTAATATATCAAATGAAATCAGGTTGAATTGCTCAGACGGCAGAATGCTTGTGGGATGCAGCTTGATCTATGAAACTGAGGCTATTTGGACTAGTACCGCTGTTATAAGTACGATATGGTCAGGCCTATTGGGAGAAGTCAAAAAGGTGGCTGAATTAACAGGAAGGCCTTCGTGCGGTTTCAGGACAAAAAGTGGTTGGGCCTTCTGATCTTCCCAAATCTTTATCTGTCACACGACACATAATTGACATGTTATTAGCAAAGATCTCCCACAATCAATTAGAAGAACAATTAGGGCTCACAAACTAGCAAAGAATTCCAATGCAAGGATAGATAAAGAAGCACATCAAGTTGCAAATATCGAAACACCTACAGTGCCATCGGTAGATGATGAAACTAAACGAGAGGTCATCCACTGACACATTGATAGATCAGTAACTACTCCATCATGTAGACCAACGAGCTGAACCCCACTGATCAGTTTGTCAACAGCACAAAGTAGCGGTTCCTCAGCAGAGAAAACATCACTCTTCCCTGCTTTTATAGTATCAATCCGCAGGACACGCCTTCCAATTCCAACTACTAGAATTTCCTGCAGAAACACAGAGAAGGTTGGTCGTAATGGTCTTCCACACAAACAGGTCTCTTAATATAACATAAGCGCAATGCCTACTTGTTTGTGACAATGCCAACAAACTCGCGGATGTACAGATTCATCCTCTTCTCCTCCTATGACTTGAATGGCGATAACCGCGTTTCCACTAATTTGTGGCTTGTCATCCTCTTCTAGACCCTCCGAAATTTTCCACACACAGATCCTTCCATCTGTGCTGGCGCTGTAGAGAAGCACGCCTTTGTAGAGACAGCGAAAGAGAAACAGAAACAACCTCGAAAGCAACAAAAGCAAACTTTTACCTCGCCAAGAGGTGAACATCCTCAGCGAAAAAAGTCATGTCTGTGATTCTCTGAACAAAAACAAGCCATCAGTCAAATGGCTTCAAAGACATATATTGGCACAGAAATGCCAAAAGCTTTTAAATTCAACTTCACAGCCGAAGCAGCCGGGTAAAACAGTAATGACAAATCACGGAAAGGAAAACAAAGCAACAGGAAGTTATCTAAAATCGATGAATTCCAAAAGAAGCGTGTTACAAACAATCATACAGTTATCAATATCTGAGGCTGTGAATAATTCACGGCATTCTCATGCCCTATTTCATAAGAAACAGAAGCCATTCGGCATAGCACAGGTACGGCAAACAGTCGGCCTAGGCATTTGGGCCCATCGGATCGGAACAGCTTAATCCCAATGCAACATTTCCACAAACTACAGAGACAAGGTAAGTGCTGAACCTGAGTGTGGCCGCGTAACAAGGACCTGGAGGCGGTGTTCATGTTAAGGACCCGAATGTTCCCCTGCTTCAAACCGTAGCAAATGTACGACTTATTCACCGCAATCTGCCGCCCCAGCATGAGCTGAGGGTCGGACCCGTACTTGGTGATGGGCGTGACCTCGAGCTGGGGCTGAACTTCCCCGGGAACCCGGACGTCCACGTCGTACATAACGTGGTCCCCCATCAGGTGCCGCCCTCTCGGGACCTTGCTGCTCGGCAGTCGGGCGGGGCCCAAGGGCGGGGGCGGGGACGGGGACAGGGCACGAGGGGAGGATGAAGCGGCGGGAGGAGGCGGCTGAGGGGTGCCAAGTAGGGCCATGAGGCGGGCCCCGGCATTGGCGTTGGCGTTGGAGTTCGCATTTGGGTTAGGGTTAGGGTTTAGCGGGGGAGTGGGGAAGGAGAGGGACCGCTGGATGAGGAGCTGGGAGAGGGGGTCCTCGGGGGCGGCCAACGGAGGAGGGGGCGACGGCGGAGGGGGGTGGATTTGGTGAGGGTGGGGGTGGAGCTGAGGGGGGAAAGGGAAGGTGGCGGTGGGCGGAGGATAAGAGGAGGAGGGCGTAGGGTAAGGTGGGAACTGGGGTGGCTGAGGGGTCGGGTGGTTGAAGAACTTATGCATGTCGAAGGAAGGGACCGGCGCCGGAGACGACTGGTTCTGGGTTGCCCCCGGAGAAGCCATGGATGCGATGAGCTCAATTCCTCACACGCGGAGAGGGAAAGAGAGAGAGAGAGCGCTGTGAGAGTGAGAGCTGAAGCTCTCGCAGTAAGGGTTTTAAGAGAGAGAGAGAGAGAGAGAGATCTGAACGAATGAAACACTCGCCTCGACTGAAGTGGAGAAGAAGGAAGATGAGCAGTACGCAGAGCGGTGTGAGGAGGAGAGAGAAAGAGATGAGAGCGAAATGAAAAGGTTTCCTTCCTCCCTGGATTTCTTCTTCTCTTCTTCTTTGGATATTCTCACTTTCTCTTCTCCCTTCCATGAGAAGTTAATTTCTTGAGAAAATTTTAAATAATCTTATCTTATAATAATATAATAAAAAATTAATAAAATTTCTTGAAATTAGGGATAATTTTGGAAATTATCGAACTGGATGAACTCATCCAATTGTTTATAATATTATAATCTCCTCCATATTTTTTCATATCATGTGATGGAACAAAATTATCGAAATTTTTTTCCTTTTTTTTTCGTGATGAAGAAAAATGACTGTGAATTTAGTTGAAAATATGAAATTGAGAAATAAAAGGTAAGAGAGTTCTCGATAAGAATTGTGCTCGATGATTTCTCACTCGACTAGAGGCTGAGAAAGTGCTTTCTTTACTTTTGATATGACGATTGAAGTCTTTGGATTACGAATTTGGGATTGTAGAACTTTATACCAAGGGGAGTGGTATGCTAGACTTATGAGATCATGTGACATCTCGGATCTACCCATAAAGATAAATTCATTTTGGATCTTGATCTGGAATGATATGAAGAGAGAGGAAATTCATTTTATTTGAGAATATGAGTTTCACTTTTCATCTTATCGTGACTTATTTCACAATACATTTGAGTGCAGATTAAGCAAATCGAATAAAGAGATCATCCCGAGGAAGGCTAGCTAAACTATGCCATTTTAGCAAGAATCAAAACCAAACAATAGGTGAAGTTTCACTGTACAATCACTAAAAGCGAGTCTGCCTTGCATTTTTATACAAGTCAACTCATTTACTCGAAATTTACTAAATTTATTTTATGCTGTTATTATTATTATTTTTTTGAATAATTCAAATGCTGACCTTCTTATAGATTTAGATGGGCCTCAATACAAAGCATGGTAGCCATTGTGGGAGAAAATGGGCCAGTCCACTCGGCCCAAACAATGGGCCCATTAGCTGTTCAACAAGTTCCACTTCGGCCCAAAAGTCCATAACCGGACCTGTCGTTTTTGGAGATATTCTATGATCACTTCAAGTGACGATGAATCGAGGATTTTGAACGAGGGATGGAATGGACTTTTAGGGGTCGAATAGGGAGGGATTGCTATGCCAATTGCTCCCGATCACTTTTTACCGATTGAAAAAAATAATAATAGGGAGGGATTCACCCAAATCGGGAAGGGAAGGTTGATAATATATGGAAATTTAGAAATTTGAAGTAAACTTCTTGATATTGAAATTTTACGTAGTTGACTTCCATGTTAGAGGATGACTATTAAGCAACCGCTACTCTTCCCTACGGCTATCGGGCCAACATGGGGTACTCTAAAAGCTTTGCTTAAATCTTTAAAGTTAATCCAACGATTATCGAAAAGAAACAACCGCTTCAATTGTTACATCTCGGGTGTTGTGGGTCCTATGCTGATGATCGATGCAGATCCATTTCTAGACGAAGCGAAGCAGTTCTAGCCCACCCATTTCATTTCTCGGTACAAGGCATGCGAATGCATTTTGTACGCAATGTGCCACGTCGAACGAGGAGGAAGAAATGAAAAGCGCATCAAATATATGTGCTATTAATGGAAGTAAAAGGAATCGATATGGTTGAGTTAGATCAAGAATTTTCCTAACAATGGGATGGAATCATCGATCCATGTGAAAATAATGCTCCAAGTTTCAGGCAAGAAAATTGACTCCAAACAAACATATGAAGACAGCATTAATGGGTGTTTTAGGCTCACCAATAATAGAACCACTAGCAAAACGTCATGGGGAAAAAAGAAAGGGGGGAAGAACCGGAAATTAGTAAAATCCATGGCATCTTTGCTTTAAATATATATATAGATCAATAGATAGACAGATAGATAGCAAACGTTGCACGTATTAGCGATATGGAATTACGGCACGTTCAATACATGGTGGGATCATCTCACGACTCCTCGAATTACCAAAAAGGCAGCGTAGATGGAAGAGCAAAGTTTGCACTCTGGATGTTAACGCTTTTTTTTTTTTTTCCATTTTCATGAACATATCATGACCAATAACCACGTAAATTTCACAATCGTATTGCTTCACATAGATACTTTCTGGGAACTATATATTCCCATTAGTGTTTACATGACTTGCACCACACAACTTTCCTGAAAAGGTGCATGAGGTACTATATATAACTCATATAGATACCGCGGTTAACAAATATTTTCAAAGATTCTATACTATTATCGCGTAAATCGTATCGGAAAATTTTCTACTGACTGTGTTTCACGTGCAACCCTCAATTAAGCGTAAACCCTGCAAGTTGATTATGCGGAAAACTAAACTGGCGATCGCACACGGTCTCGCCGGTGGGCGAGCTGAGGATTGTGCAATTTCTCGAGAGGGAGGAAGAGGACCGTTATGGTATGATTTCAAAAAAATGAAAGAAATTAAAAGATAAAAAATGGAAATAGATATATTTTTTAAGATTTATAGCTTTTCTTCTAAGCGATCAGTTTCCATAACGTCCCGGCCATCTCTCTTCTCTCTCTCTGCTCTGCTCAACGGATAGAGACTCCGAGACTGAGACAGAGACGCCATTCCCTCTCCCTCACACCACGCCAAACCAAAACCCCTCTCCCTCCGCCTCAGATCTCACCTCTCTTCCGCCTTCTTATATACCTTTCTCGCCGGAACTCTGCTCGCATTCATCGATCTCAAGCATCACACAGTCGGAGGCAGCGAGAGAATATAAGCAAGAAGCAGAGAGAGGATGTGTTGCTGCGGGAGCAGGATGTGCATGCTGTGCACGTGCCTCATCCTTGTGGTGATCCTGATCGGGCTCCTCTTCGGCTTCGGCGTATTCAAGCATGGCTTCCACAAGGTCAAGGACACCTTCGACGCCTGCGACCCTCACCACTTCAATGCCACCTTCTGCGGCTCTCGCGTCACCGGCAGGCCCTTCTTCGCTCCTCCCCCCCTTCAGTAACTGAACTAGATATGATATCCGAATCTGATTGATCCATTGATCGCCGGCTTCCGCTTGATTGTTTCCCTCTCCCCGTGTTTTCAGTTTATTCCGTTAGGTTTTGAATTTCTTGGCGGGCAGCTGGTGTAGATAATCTTGGTTGGGTCATGGATTTTCAAATTATGGTTTGATCGATCCTCATTCGATGATTTATCGGAATTACTACTATCATTGTTACTGATTCTCTGGATCGCAATGTTGTTCGAGAATAAATCCAACATCACAACTCCCTTTTTAATGAGTGAATCGCCATGCTAGGCCATTATCATATTTTATCGCAATCAACCGGTGTGACTGAGTCGGCTCGAGGGTTGATTGTGACTGAGTCGGCTTGAGAAAAGCCTGCCTCGCAAGTGAATGTCGCAGGCCATCATCAAGTAAACATAAGATGGACAATAAATGGGTCGGTAATGAGATCGAGTCTTGGGATATGGTTCGCCTAATTCGAGCCCCAACCTCGAACTTGAAAAGCCAGACACCCTATTAAGTGGAGGAGCTCGGATCACGTTTGGTACGACGGAATAGATATGGCCACAGGCCATATTAAGTAAAGGAGCTCGGATCATGTTTGGCACGGGGGAATAGATATGGGTATGGCCACAGTAGATTCAATCCAGACTTGAGCAATGATCAATCAACATACCATATGAATGAGATGAACACAGAGAAACCAATCCCGACTAATGCGATGCGATATCGATCAATCAACATACCATAGGAATGAGACGAACACCCATAAACGCAACAGAACCACAACCATTTTCTTTGCGCTATATAAGTAAATTCGTCAGTCATACGAAAATATCATTATACAACTCCGAGGCCAAAAATGGATGTATCGAGCTTAATTCGCGAATGTAAGACGATACAAAGCGAGGATCATCGGAATCAAAATCTCTCTGCGAGTCTAGCAGTGACAGCTCTGAGCTTAGAGTAAACCTTCCCAGCCGGCGATCCCAGGATCAAGCTGCAGAGCGAATCCCTTGCAACCTTAATGTTTGCAAACGACCCGAGTATGTGAATCTTCGTATCCGCGATCACGATCCTGGTCTTGGTCGCGTTCTCAATAGCGAACTTCGTTTTGCCTCCCTTGCCCGACAGCCGCCCAATTGCCCGGGACAGGTGCTCACCCCGCAGGGTCTTCACGTCCTTGATCTCAAAGGACTCGACATAGAGCTCATCGAGGCGGAGGAGCGCGACGGCGTCCACGACGTCGAACCCGAGCATGAAGGCGTGCACGAAATCGGCACACTTCTGGAGGTTGCCGACGTCGGGGGTGTCCGACCTCGTCTTCAGCTCCACCTTCCGCGCTTTGAGGTTCATGCGGATGTCGATCTTCATCTGCTCGTATACCGGCATGTAGATTTCCATCCACGCCTTCTTCAGCGGCGAGTACCGGTGCGGCGGGACCGAGACCTTCCTGAACTGGACCCTCCCGTCGGACATCTCATGCGGCTTCAGCGGCTCGAACTGAGGCTTCGGCGGCAGCGCGGCGGCCGTTCCTGCCGCCTCCACCTCCATGGAGGCTGGTGATTCGGTCGATTGCATCCCGCTTCTGAGTCTGATACAGAGAGGAGAAGAATCCCAATTGAGTTTCCCGCAATATTAGTAAATATACGGACGAGGAATTCGAAGAAACTGCCAGAGATGAGTATCCTGGATAGGCCTTCTCGCCGGAGGCGGCCGTCGACGAACAGAAGCTCCGACTAGCACGACGGGAAAAGAGACTGTTAGGGTTCTAGGTTCTGCATATTTATTGTCAGGTCAAGAATGGTCTGGGCCGTGGGCTTCAGTTCATGCCATTAATGGGCCGGAGGAAATAACATGGGCCTTTTGTGAATGAATCTTTTTAGACTTCACACCAAAGCTCCTCGAGGGTTCAAATTATTACAAGCAAGAATGGTCAATAGGTTTTCTTGTTTTCTTTTGGGTACATGGTTGTGTTTATAATTGGGAAAGGGGTGGCCTCATGAAAAATGCAAGTTGTCGAACTAGCTCAAAAGTCGCGACACAGATTTGCTTGATGCATGCGATGGTCTTGGTCCCTGGGACAAAAGTTGGGACGATCAATCGGGCTAGTTGAGCTTGGACCGACCCTAATAGATCACTCCAAGAATGACTCACCATAATATTTGTAAGTGGTAGGTTCAAACCCATCCAAGCGCCGATTTATGGAGCTACATTGGACGTCCAAAAAGGGAGAAAATCCCAATCGCAGGGTCACAATAATAAGATAATACAAAGTTAAGGGGCCAAATAGGCATAGAATAGAAACTTTGGAGTGGAATGAAAACAACTGAATTTTGAATATTCTCAAACCGGAAGGATAGGGATGCTAATAATATTCCATTTATATGCTCCCCGGAGCGCCACTTCCTTTTCCCTCCAACTTCGTCCCGCTATTATTTTATTTCACAGCAAAAGCTTCCTCTCGGATTACACGGGAGCTTCATCGCCGGAATCCGAAGCAGTAGTTCGCTTTTCTTCATGGCGTTCACGAAGCGTCGGATTTCAACCTCAACATCAAATATTCTGAGATTCTCCGCCGACTTACCGTAAGTAGTTCTGCTTTGCCTGAGCTCTCCTATACATTGCGTGTGCATTGTTCTCGAGCGACTCGACTTGCCTGCGATGTTGATTTGCTGAACTGAGGCTGATATGAGTCGTTGGAAGTACAGATAGCTGAAACTTGTAGCAAAGTCAAATCGGATCGATGCCTGCTTCTAGTTATTGAGTTAGCTTTTAGCGCTGTTGGGATTGCATTTAGACCAGGGGTAAAGATTTTCGTTTCTGCTGCTGATTTCATCTTCATCGTTGACTGGCTATTGTTGATTCTTCAAACTAATATTGACAGGATTTATCGGATATCTGACTTGGCTGGATAGGGGTAGCTAAAGCTGATTGATCCTCGATTCCTAGTTATTGATTTTGTTTAGCTCTCTCCAATTGCTTATTTACTGGAATGAGCTTCAGCCGGTTGTTGATTTCACTCCACATGATGCTTACGGTGTTTATATCTACTGAAGTGACTTTGAGGTTCGAGCCCGTCAATCTTGTCGAAAACCAAATCTGATCGATCATCTGTTGCTATTGTTGATTTACTTTTAGCCTTCGTCACTTTTTGATTTCATCTGCATCTGTTTTTGGCAACGGTTACTGTGTTTATATCGTAACATTAATCCGAGTTGCACGAGACCTGAGCTTGCTAAAACTTCTAGCAAACCAAATCCGGATGTTCTTAGTGTGACCTTTTGCTACATCTAGTTGTAAAGTTCAGCTTAAATTCTTCTCCGTTTTACCGTTTTCTAGAACAAGGAAACCGGGAATAGGGATATGTTTTAACTTAGTTTCTCTATCTAGGTATATAGGTGGAACTGTGCATTAATGTGATGATCTTCTAATAACTGTTTGTGTGATCTTCATTAGTGACTGGGATCTTCATTTGATGTTTATTTATCCAAGTAAAATCAAATCGTGATTCCAAAGTTTGAGCTAGCTAAATTCTGCGGTTAACCAAATCCATGTCCATAAAGGTCCTTCATGTTCCAGTGGAAATTTTACGCTCCAAACTTAATCTACGGTGCCTACTGATACGTTCTTTTGCAATATTCAGATTGCTAAGCCGCTGTGTGATCGACTTGGTCTGTTCTCAAGATAAGTCTACATCTTTTGGAGTCTATAGTCGCAATTCAAAATGAGATTTTAAGCCCCTTATACTCTCAAAACCAATAAAGTTGGACTGTCGGAGGTTTCATTTTTCACACACCTGAGGAAACACTTTCGAGTTAGATGCTTTCGTAGGTATGCCTAACTTCTCGTACCATCACGAATGAAAAAAACACGTAACTAGCTCTCCTCCACAAATTCCTATCATGTTAGCTCAACCGAGTTCTAAGTTGATCATATTTTAGCTTTGAAGGAGTGATGCTAATAAAGTTCAGTTTACAGGGGCAGTGGAAGCTCCACATATTAAGCATACATGGAGTAGTTATAATTTCTAATTGCTTTACTGAGCCAGTGGTCAATGATTCTTTACTTTCTGCAGTCTATAAGTTTATACCTAGTCTGCAAATGTGACCGACATATTACCTCACCGGCCCTCGACCCCCTCCAATTGGTTTATTACCTTTAAATTATTTCCGTGGATTCAGCAGAGCCAGAGCTCGAAGCTCATAATCAAAAGCACCATTTGCCATTTGCCGTTGTTATTGATCCTAGTGTAATTGTCTCTGGTGCATTCGTATATCACTTGCATTGATACTGATATGAAAATTTAATCAGGCATTACGCTTCAATGGAATAATAGTGACATAATTTACCAAACCTCCAGCTGCAATCAATCATCAGCATCCATAGATATTTTCTTTTTCCTTTTCACCTTACATGGTTATAAGTGTGTCTTTCACAAATTTATGTACATCTGGATAACCAAACAAATTCCATGTGAACAAAAGAATGATCTTTCAATGCAATAAATGGCACACTATAGAAGCCAGAAATCCATCTTCATGGACAGAACAAATCCAATATCAATTCACACAATGATTCTGATTCTTTCATTTGGTAGGTAGAGTCTTAGAAACCCTTCCATGTATTCAGAACCTCATGAAAAATCTCGGTAATAAGCTCCCTGTCTGCACTTTGCAGGAATGTGTTTAACTCGTCTCGAATGTCGTATATCTTACCAAACTTCACGAGATACAGCATGCAGCTGGCCTTCAGTTTTGGTAATTGATACAGATGTGCAGTCTGAAGCCGCTCGAGGACATTCGTCGTGTCGATATCTTCTAAAAGGCTCTCATGGCATGCCTCTTTCAAGTCAGATATATCGTACTTGTCAGCTGCTCGAAGAAGCGAAAGTCGGTGGATCAGAAACTCGTCATGCTCCATGTTCCCATAAATGTAATTCAGGAATACTTGGCACGCTTCCATTGACATGTCGGAAATGTTTATCGTGGAGAGCTCTTTCTCTCTGAGGTTATGGGAGAACATGCTGCGGAAAACGGGTGATCGTGAAGCAAGGACAGCACGGTGAGCTCCAACGCTTCCATCGGAAGCATTAATGACTATGTCAGTATGAATTCCTTCAGTTAACATTCGACCGAGAGTTGAAAGCGCTGTTGAATTTGATAGCTTCTCTGCGTATCCTTCCCCCCAGATAGAACAAGGTTCTCCACCCTGCACATTCATTTTCAAGCGTACAACAATGAGAAGTTATGGAGTAAAACATCGTCTGATAATCTAAGCTTTCTCTGCAGTGAAGTTCTCATAAAAGTGGAAAATAAAGATGAGATGAGATGCTAACGTTGGGGGATGCAATCTTCAAATCAAGGAATTCAACATCGATTATGAATTTCCCAGTGAATGGAATCTCAATTGCCCAAACAAAATCGTCGTTCTTCTTCAGCTGCTTATCTGTGATTTCTGCAAACAGGCAAATGATAAGTTAACTGAAACTGAACAAAAGGTGCAGCATGGAGTAAGATCTTATTATGCCGTTCACGAACTTCTCAAATTAACAGTTGAAGCACATGATGACCCAACTCGATACGATGATGTAAGTTATTTTATTCGTGCATTGGAATGTTGAATCAATAATTTTCACTCGGCTGGATAAGATGTGATGGTTTTGAAGCATTTATGGTTGCTTGTTGAAAGCATAGGAGCATAAGAGGACAATTTTGCTAATGAGGCATGGGAATAGTTTGTCACTTCGAGGTGGGCGTGATCTCTTATCTTCAGCTCCCCTTGGTAACTTTCCCTGCCCATTCTTAATTCCAAATTCGCAGATAACATTGATGACTATTATATTATATTTTGCAAAGAAATGGAACTTTGTGCTCTCATCTCGGTAACTACATAAATAATGAAACAAAAAATAACAGATGAAATTGCAGCCATACAAAAGGGGAACTAAACTCAAGAAGATAGATTGATCTCAGCCCCTAATCCGGTGAAGAACTACCTAGCCCAAAGTCGGGAACGTTTCCTACTAACCATGTCATAAAGAAATGCCTTGGCCTAGTATTATCGGCCTGTCCCAGCACAAGAACTTGGCATTCAAAGATGCATTATGTGGAGACTCGAGTATCTATGTTTAGATGAATTACCCGGGTGGGTCAGGGACTTTCGACCTCCTGTGGAGCAGATCACTCGGATGATGAACGAAGCAATCGGAGGGTTGTCTCTGGTCAGACTAGATATCTCCGGGTACAATTTAACGAGTAACGTCCGGTTCTTCTCGATTGACAAATGCCTTCAAAATCGAAACAGAAAGAAGTTAGAACTCCTGCCTTTCCGTTGATGGAAGAATCCAGCAGCACACAGGACAAAACAGAGCTGATTCATGCTCTTAGTTTTCTATTCCCCTCATGACATCGCCTCCACCAATAGGAACTGCAGACTAAACAACTTAAGACAAACACAGAGTCATAGGTTACGGATTGGAATATCCTCTGATCCTTGCCAGAACCCAAGTGATCATTACTAAAAATAAAACCGATCCATCCATGTTATAATCAATCTTAAAAACACATATTTACATGAAAAGGAGCTGAGCAATTATGAATTCCTTCATCTCACCAGTTCCACTTGCCGATCCTGAAAGGGTCCGATTTCCGGTAGGTGCAGGAAGCCAAGTTGTCGATCCTCCATTGGGCAAGCCGGGAAGTAGTCTCGACCCGGTAGGCGGAGTCGCTCATCCTATTAGCGAACGCAAGGGCTGCCGTGACCTCATGGATGCAGTCCAAGATACCATCCAGCAGGAACTCTCCGGGCTTTCCCAGGTTTGCCTCTCTCAATGCTCTCCCTCCTCATAAAGATAAGCGTATGTTGTTGGAACAGAACAGGTAACAAACTGCTTCCTCCCCTCCTCCTCCCTCCTCTGCTCTGTTCCAAGTCCACTCTGGTCAAGTGATTAGGATTATTCTAGGAAAACCCAAAAAACACCTATACACAAAGATCTAACATGTCCTTTTCCAGTCTTTTGTTCAACGGTTTCGGGCAAGCAAGGATTGGGGGTCTTGCTTTACGCCATTCATATGGAGCTCTCTCCTCAGCAGAGGTCTTGAGATAGAGAGAGAGAGAGAGAGAGAGAGAGAGAGAGAGAGAGGTGAAGGGTGGGATTTGGTGATAGATTTGTTAGCTTACACTGCACTTCAGGGGAGAGGGCTAGGGACGGGGTCTTTGTTGGCGTGTGGATCATTTATTGGATTGGCTCTTTTCGTTGGTTCCCCATTAATGTTTTCCAGTATTTAATAATCGTTATTATTATTTAATGACGATGATGCGGTGTAACGACAAATTACCCTCTCAGTGGATGGACTTGATATGTGTATGAGAATTCAAAATTCATTGAAAGTATCTATTGGTCAGGCCAACAATGTTCGAACGGGATTGATTTCAATCATTCGGTTGAGAATACTCGTGATTTCACTGAAAGGGATCATAATAATTTTTGTTATTCAATATGATAGTATCATGGGGAGGAGGAAAGCATTGCTTGCGTGCATGCATAGGTGTGCTTGAAAGGAAAAGAATTGTTTATATTTTTTTTTGGGTCCTTCCAAGCAAAGTATCTAATTCTAGTTCTATGCCAAGTTTCAAGGGAGGGCATATTTCATTGCACAATACATCGTCTAAGACTTTTAAGATTGGTATATAGGCCACCAAAATATATTTTTCTTCCTAAACATGTATTTGCTTGATAGCAAAACTAGTATTAGTTCCAAAATTCTATCCTCGGTTAACATACCAGACCAGGAGGATTTTAGAATCTATTGGGCAATAGTGTAAAGATTCCAAAGAGTGTAAAGCACATATTTCAAATCCATGAGTGTACGAATTGTCTTCTCAAACTCTTTAACCTCGTATGCTTTCTCTAGAGGAGTTTGTATAGTGTAGGTGATGCAAGAGGGGCCATCAAGTGAAATATGAGGGGATGATGATGAAAGCAATTTAGTCACATTATCCCTTGTCAAGGAAAGCAAATTAAGATTTTAGCCAAAAAAAGGAAAGCAAATTAAGAGAGAATCTAATATATAGAGGATTAGATTCGGGCTAATGCTAAATTCGTTTTATTGTAGCCTTAAAATGATTTGATCCCATTGTCCCCCAAACAATCAATTTCCATGATTAACTATAAGCATTTTTTTTTTCTGATTATAGTATAGCATCTTAATTTTCTATCATTATATATGAACGCGATAGACTCCTAATTATCTAATATGAAAAGCCGTCTTGACATGTTAAATCACGTTGTAACCTATGTGATGTCATGGGGATTCATATGATCTTAAACCTCTTAGATCATTTCATATCGAGTACTCATTTTCAAAATTAGATTAATTTACACGTCTATGTTCTTATGTTCAATTTGCTCTGGTGCATCAATCTTTTCTACCTTTATTTATTTTCCTTTTGACAAGGAAAGGATCCATCATTGTATATTAGACTATGCGAACAAAGTTGGATTAGATTAGAGAAAAATTGGAATATCACTAGCATGAAATTGAGCGCAAGTTGGGGGTGGGAGCATTGATGGGGAAAGGGTTTATAACCTTTGGTGGGTTCTTTGCTCTTGTTTCATTTGTTTGCCCAAATACAATAAAACTCTCCCACGATGTCATTAATGGATGCCATTGGATCAGCCAAGAAAGGTATCTCCCTGTGGGCCCCACCTCGAGTAGAATCTTATTGTGAATCCAAAGATTGCACGAAAAAGAAACCGAGCAATTATGAAATTATAAGGGGAGATTTGGCAAAATAATTGGGGGGGATTTCACGAAGCCAATCAATAAAAATGAATGATTGTACCATATAATTAAAGAAATTATTAAATTAATTTAAGTAATAATTAAGTATTTTATTAGAAAATTAAGTAATTTTTTTTGACACATGTATAACTTATTTTGAAATTTGTACAATTTATTTTGATATTTACATAATTTATTACATTTGCTAGTGATTTGTCAAAAACTCAAGTAATTTACAATAAATTAAATAATTTACTTTGATTATATGGCGTAATCAATTAAATCTTTTAGTGAACGAAGTATACACTCAGACATACAACTTTTCATCTAAAATTTGACGCATTATATATACATATATTACAATTTTCTTATTATTTAAGTGAATTTGCACATATCATCTTGGTGTGTAGGTCTCATCTAATGTTTTCTCAAAGAAACCATTGTCCATCTTCTCGTCTTGCTTTATAAAATTATGGAAAAGATGAAAACCTACTCGTTGTGCGAGAATTATTCCGACGATTTTTTTTTTGTACATTATAAAACTGTCAGATTTACACTTTCTCATTCTCTAGCGTTAATTTGACAAATCTGGAGATTCGAGGGACCATTTCGTACATCATAAACTGTTAAATCTTCGTTGCTCCTCACTCTCTAGTGTTTAGTTGACAGCTTCGAAAGTTCAGTGGACCGTTCATGAAACCCAATTTCAACTGTCGTGGGATGCGGTCCATATCATTTGAGTTTTGTGTTTTCGTAAAAGAATGGGTTTATATTGGACACTGACTCGTTATGTAGGGCTCTCCCGTCCCCTTTTGTTGCTTGCTGCCCGGGTGCTTCTTTAGCCGAAGCAAAGGGTGCGGATATGACCCTATACATGGTGCCTATCTACGCAGACGTAGACATGGCATGTTTCGATGGACTAGCATGCCCCGACTGATGAATTGTATACCCGATCCGATTAGTGACGACTATCAAAGGATCATTCATATGCTGCCATAGGAAGTAGGTTTAGACGTTAATGTAGGCATCCCCTCGATGACTGGTCTAATTAATCAACATATGTGGCTAGTCAAACGACAAGTGTTAAGACGTAACGCTCAATGTCAAACATGTCCGATAGCAACGGACAAATTAATGACCGGACTCCTTATAATTGTGCCATCGATTGTCCATATTAAGTCATTCGTGTCACTTGAACATGCATCTTCAATAAAAATCGGGTCCTCGGATATAAACAAAGTCTTTGGTTTGAAAATCGGATACGAGCTTCCACCTCAACTAACTCCTGGAATTTTTCATTTCATTTGATTTTGAGATAGACCAAATGAAATTATACTTTCTAGAAGGACTGTTAATTGATGCAATTATTGCCCACATTTGCAGCCTAAAGATAAGAAATG